>NC_024320.1:9385205-9462253 GCF_000523025.1 Cynoglossus semilaevis
AGAAACCACAGCAAAGTAGAGAGGGAAGTCGGTGGAAATGATTCGACGGATTCTCTTCTTCTCCAGCTCCTCCTGACTCTCCAGGTCTGCAAAGAACAAAATCCAAGAAAAAAAAGGCATTTAACTCTGACACATCGGTGAGACAAGTGTTATATGCATTACATGTGTTTTGTGCACATCACTCTCTTTGTCCTTGATCTGCAGCCCCTGGATCATACATCAAGACTTACACAGACATATCTGCAGCCACGCAGGCCCCTTACGCTGATCGACTACATCCATTATCATCACACTGACCTTCGTCCATGCCATTCAGGATAGTCTCCAACACCTCGTCTCCATAGCGATTGCGATGTTCCTTCCAGATGGAGCCGTTTTCGCTGCGCAGCACGACAAGCTCTCGGTCTCCGTGGCCCAGTGAGGCAAAGTGTGGGATTTCTACAATTACTGGTCTGTGGTACAAACAACAGAAATGATGAGAATCTGGAAGGAATCATAATTTTATCATTACAATTATTTATAATCAATCATTAATACTGTTAATTATTCTGCTTTACATTTATTATTATTGTGTTAAAATTATACTATATAAATTATTAAAAAAAAATTTAAAACATTTTTTACATTTTATTTATTATTAACATTAGTAAAATAACCGGGACGGATAATATTGTTACACAAATGACAACAGATTTCCATGAGCAGCCTCTTGGGGCGTAACAAGCACAGCATCTGATCGAAGTAAGTTTGCTCAGCTGCAGCTTTTTTCTTGATTAACAGCCAGACAAAAAAAGAGGGCAATAATTGCTCTGGGACAGAAGCTTACAGTACTAGTATTAGCGCAAGATTTTTAAATAATATCAAATATTTAGATGATTACACTTAGTTAGAAACCATGAGAAAATAAAAGATGATTACACTTAGTTAGAAACCATGAGTGTAAAAATAAATCCCCCAATGTGGCTTTTACTCCACTATAATTAAAGTTGTTGTTGTGAATCAACAAAAAAAGAAAACTCACCCGAGGAATTGCATACTGGACGGACCCAGGGAGATGATACGACTAGCCAGACCCTCCCCTTCTACCAGGGGAGGAGGCGTGGTCAGCTTCTGGGGTTTGACCAAACGACAGGTGATGCGTGTTGGTGCGGCACAGGTTCGAGGAGGAATGATGACCCGCAGGCCATGGTGTCTGCTGCCCCTCATTGAGCCTCCTCGAGCATCGACCATGAAGCTCACCAGGAAACTGAGGGTCAGACAGAGACACCGGGTGGTTTAATCACACGTCCTGCTTAATTAATCTCTTCGTGTGTGAGTGTGTGTGTGTATGGCATGGTCTCACTAATTTCATTTTCCACAACCTGAAGTTATATTTTGCTGCGCAAATGCTGACTCATTGTGATTTATATAATGATGACTAAGCAGACTTAATTAGTTCATATAACGCTACATTGACCTGAAGGTGTATTAAAAACCTTAACAGCAGCGCAAACAACGTGCACAAGGGAGTAGAGACAAAAGTTAATGAGTGGTTACTGACTTAAGCAAAAAGCCGGTGGAATAAAAAGATTACCATTTGGTAAATTATTCCTTTCTTTTGAATACATGTTGTGATCATTTGAGATTCAATTTATTTTTTATTTCTTTTCAAAAATCTACCTGTGATTTATTTATTTTTTGGTCAATTTTCACCTTAGTTGTCCTCACCAGTCAGGCTGACAAATCTGGACTGCAGGCAGACCAATCAGACCGACAGAACCATGATTTGACTGTGCTAAAACAGTCCTAAGATTATCTTGGAAAAATTATCAAATCAACCTCCCTACCGTATAGACGGTTAAAAGTTAAAGATTTTAAACACTAATAGTAATGGCCACTATACATCTATCCAAGACTGTGTTGAGGCAACAGGGTTTGTCATTATAATCATAATAGGAGATACATATTGTTATATGTATATGTATGTGTATGTATATATATATATATATATATATATAAAACAATGGTTAACAATGGTATAATTGAAATATAATAATCACTAATAATTGAGATTGCCATCAACAACACCATACATGGCAACAATGATTACGTATTAATCTACTAATACTACTAACACTACCTATGTACTTTTACTAACCTACTAATATTCTAACATCCACTGCTCAGGTCTCTCATTTTCATTGTCAGTGTGCTGCTACTCATGTTTGTATTTTATCTATTTGTGTGTTTTTTTGCTGTTGTTTTGGTGCTGTACTGCTGGTGGAGACTAAATTTCCCAAAGGGAACTCCTGAGGGATCAATAAAGTGCTATCTATCTATTTGTCTGTCTGTCTATCTATCCATCCACCCATCCATCTACCTATCTACCTACCTAAATACCTATCTATCTAAAACGCATTATCTCCTCCCATGCTACTTTACATTGTATTTATTCAACTACCAAGTCCTTCCTGAGCCTGTATTTTACAGTGTGCAGTAGCTAAATTGGTTGTGTATCTATGGCCCGGTCTCGTTGACTCATCATTATCATCACTAATGTCTTGTCATCACTGATGTGTTGGTGTCAGAGATGATCAATAATGACCACTGACCATAAAGGATGGATGATGATGATGATGATGATGATGATGATGATGTGGAGCCGTCTCCTGTGTCCTTGTGAACACACTGCCCTTACTGTATGCATTTCTCACAACGCCCGTCAGATTCTTTATAATAATCCAGCACCAATCAATAAGGCAGGGAAAAAAAATCAATCACAATCAACCAGTGGCTCCAGGTCTCATTAGCTCACCCTGTATGAATAGGACTGGCCACAGGACTGACGTTGTCTGATGTCTCTGTAGCTGGACTGCTGGGGATGAGAGAGTCTTCATCGTACTCCTTTGGCAGCGGGACAGGGGTGTGCTGGGGTCAGAGAGAGAGGAGGTAAACTAGACACACAGTGAAAATCTGAGAGGCAGTAAGTGATGCATGACAGATGATTAGGGCTGAGGAAATGAAGGAGGAAATGACAGATGAGGAAATGAGTAACAGGGAGATAAGGACCCGACAGAGGGAATGACGGAAGCAAGGGACAGGATACGAGAGGACAGTGATTGACAAAAATAGGGAGAATAAAGCTGTGGTTCTACCTGATCTAACAGAACCGTCTCAGGGGAAACACAAGGAATCCTGGGAATGGCAGGAGAATACGGCCTGTGGCAGAAATAGGTTAAAAGCTATATTTGTATAGATTAATCTATGATATTAATCTATGAATCTAGGAATACTTCAAACTTTAATTTAATTTTATAAAAGTTCTGGGCCCTGGAATAAAGGTTTGACTGACGTTGTGCCCATGCCTCCCTCAAAGTCTCTGAGAGTCTTCTTAGGAGACAGGAAGTCATCGTCCTGGTCCTTGAAGTCATCAAGCTTCAGGTAACGTGCTCCATCCATGCCGAGCAACTCGTCACCTGTGGGTAAATAAAACAGGTTGAGGAATCTAAAAATAAAATAATATAAAAAGAGAGAAAAATGTAAACAGTAAGAAAAACACAGGTTGCAAAAAAGCACATAAAAATAAGGAGGAGAGAAATAGAGGGGACTGCACGGTCAAATAATGCTAAGCTAATGGTTCTTCCACTCAGTCACAGAAATGAAGGGTTCTTCACCAAAGCCCATGGACGATCAGAGCACAGTTTACAGTTTATTGAACTGGACTGATGTCTCAAACTAGAAAAAACACTGATCCTGACAATCACCCCCTTTACCAATGCCTTAACCTTTTCATGAAAACAGAAAAAATATATCAGAAAAACAATTTCACACCATAATTATTTAGTTAAGTTAAGAATGGAGTCACAGCTGTAACATTCAGCGCCAATGGGAACCAAAGGAGTGAAAGAAGAGGTTTGATTGGTCAGACAGTGAGTGTTGTGAAGGACACTGCGTGGACAGGAAACTGAGAAGCACCTGGTGACGGCTTAGTTTTAACCACAGAGCAGTAAAGATGAAATCACATGAAAGTGGATTCTGCATAGGAAAAAATATCTTTTATTGAGCAAGGATTTCAAAGAATCCCCATTTCCAGAAAAGTTGGTACACACAGGACTGAGTCTCCCAGTCAACCAAGAGCATTTTGGTACCAAAAAGGAGTTTGTGGTTCAACGCCTTTCTCCCGCTACCTCAAGTCAAAAAATTAAAAAGCATTTAAATAATAAAGTCCATGCTGCTAATTTTTCCCAACATGATAAATTGATTTTTTTAACTGATCTAGAGGTAAAAAATAGGTTGGGAAGGTGTTTAGCCCTCTGACAAATATAGTTGGTGCACTATAGCTTTGTTTACTCAATGTACTGTATATCAGCAACAATGCTCAGGTCTAGGTTGTTGCAGGTACCATTTTCTTTTGATCCACAATGAAATAAGTTCTTCAGCTGCATTAACCAACTGTTCTGGAAGTGAGGGTTGAAGAACAGGGGAATAAAAGCTGGCAACACAATAAAATGTATGCAACACAAATAAAACCGATCATGAATCATAGGCCTGTGTGAAGGAAACATTTCAGAACAGAGTTTAAAGTTGCAGTAATTGGTTTTAATTGGTCTGAAACTAAATTAACAATAACTGCTTGTTGATCAATTAGGGCTACAAAAATCAGTAGCTGCCCAAAAGAGGCTGCTTGTCTCTTTTTGTTGCAAAGTTAACGGACTTCTGTTCATAGTAGGACCATGACTGGATGTGCACTGCACGCTGGTATAAGGAGAATGTAGTGACTACATGCTGATGGTTAAAAAGTGAGACAATTTCAGTTGAGAGCAACAAAGAGCAGAGGACATAAAAACAAGAGAAGAGACAAAGACTCTGACAATTAGAGATACACACAGAGAAAATGACAAGAATACAATTGCAATGAAGGCACAACTTCACAAGTCACTGGACTGTAAACAAGGCAGAGATACAGGCACAATCATACCTAATGTTAGCTGTGCAACACCTACAAAACAGATGGGAAAAGGTGTTATATACAGTTGTATATAAACAGTTTTCAACACGGTAATTTGATATGTCATAGGACTTCCCATAGTATCATTTTAAGACAAAAGCTTCAATTTCAACTCACCTTCATCTTCTGAAACATCCAAAATCTCGTCCACTGTCTCAGGAAAACTCATGCGATGTTTTTCTGTCGTGATCTTCAAGTAGTTACGAGAAAAAGTAAAAAAACAGCAGATAAATTTTTGCAAGAACTTGATCAGAACTGGGAAATGATTCAAGGTGTGTCAAGGCTTCTTCTTCTGTGCATTGGTGTAACCAGGTAAACAAAGCAGGAGGTGCTGCTTACCGCAGAAACAGACTCCTCGGTAACCAGCTTCAACACGTCAATGACGGAGATGTAACCCAGTCGCTTCGCGATGCCCAGTGGAGATGTTCCGTTCTGCGTTGTGAAGAAATATAAACATCACACTAAATAATTTCACTCGGGCTGTATCTATTTTATCGTTAGAAAGGTCTATCTTTAAACATATATAATTGTGATTTACCCTTAAAAACAACAGTAAACCAAAATCATGTAGCAACATAAAGCTAAAGGTAGAAAAAAAACCAACCCAAAGACAGTTAACCATAGTAGCTTAAAGTAAGGTAGAAGGAAGAAAGTAAGTTAATTATTTACATTACAAAAAATACTTAATAAAGAGCTGAAGGTTAGCTAAGTTTTCAAAACAGTTAACAGTGGAACGAAATGACAAAAAGGGTTATTGGAAACTTATTGGAAAAAGACATAAAAAATGTGTCCTAATGTATGTGGAAATAAAAGCTAGCCGAAACAGGTGTAGCAAAAGTAAAAAAGCTTGAATTGCAAAATGAACAAAAACAGTCGCAAAAAACAACAACAACAAATCTAACAATAACAAGAATTTTACTAATGCTTCTTAAAGTTAACCAACAAAAAAGGATAATAAGTGGGTTCTTGCTAATTAAATTAGAATGATTTAAAAACATAACTACACATTTTGCCAAAATATGGCAAAATGTTTGCAAGGATGACATCCTCTGTCTTAAGAAAATCCCCCAAAACCTCATCAAGAGGTAAAAAATGAAAGAGACCTCAGAACCGGCCAGAGGGGAGGAATCCTTCTTCCAGGATGGACAGACATGCAATAGATGATGTATGAGTGGAGCAGATCAACAGAGAAAACACAGTGTACACAATTACAAAAGGAACGATGAAAAGTGGTGATGGTTTACATACAATCAAACTGGTAAAATCTTTTGTTTTTGACAAAACTTTCAGCCTCACCAAGTATAATTGTGTCAACACAACATTCTGATAAAAAACCCCAAACAACTTCAGTTACTCTTTTAAATAAAGGCACTTTTTTCCAGATTGTAGTGCTGAAAAAAATATAATTGTGTAATGGATAATGTAGGAGATGAGGGCTAATACTGTTGTCCATGTTATGTAATTATCATTAAAAGTGATCAACATGAAATATTTACATGAAATATTTACTGGAACGTTGGTAATGAACAGAAAATACAAATATTTAGAGCAGTATCGTCTGCATAGAGAGTTACATTATTGAATGAAGACAACAAGATTTTTAAAGATTGTACAATAATGGTATATGTTTTGAATATTTAAGTGCTTAAATTCTGTCTCACCGATGTGATCTCATTAGGCTCAGCTCCATGTTTTAGCAACAGGGTGACAATGTCAGTGTGGCCCTGCTGGGCTGCCTGGTGTAGTGGGGTGTAGCCCATCTGAGGAATTTAAGAAAAAGCAGGAAGATTTTTGGAAAATCTTTCTATCGTTTGAAACCAATGCTATAGAAACACAAATCATAGTTGTTGGGTTACCCTGGTCTTGCTGTTCACATGAGCCTGTTGCTGCAGCAGGAACTTCACCATCTTGATGTTGCCATAGTGACAAGCCACATGGAGGGGTGTGTAACCCATCTGAAATCAAATGGAAAAGATTATATTGCCTTTCACTGGCATCAAATTACATAAACCCCAATGAATGTAATTTAAAACACTGTGAAATCTAAAAAAAAGATGTTCTAGTTGAACAAACAAAATGCAATTAAAAATCAGATAATTTGCCCACTGTGGTAGCAATAAAGAAACTTTAAAAATTTAAAATAAAAATTTGCCCTACAACAGCCCCATGTACTTTTACACTTTTCCAAAAAAGTCTTAAGCAAAAAAACTATAACATTTTATTGCTATTTCTTTTAACCTAACATTTTGTGTTTTTTCACCTAAAGTCAGTAACTTGCTGGGATAACAAAATAAAATTTAATATATACTGTATTTTTTTGGGTGGGTAAACTCTGTGTTAACATCTCTCTGATTCAGAATGTTGGCACATTAACTATCTGAAAAAAAAAAAAGCTACTCACTCGTGAAGCAGCGTAAACCGACGCTCCCTGTTTGACCAGTGTGTCAGCGATGCCCACATGACCTTCTTGAGCTACAAGATGCAAAGGAGTCAGACCGCTCTACAAAACAGACCAGAACAAACAGACGTATGAGCAAATGCATCATCAAAGTAAGTAAGTGACATTTTTTTGTATTTTTTCAGCTACAACACAGTTTGAAAACAACTCAGCATACTAAATAGTCATTTCTTTAGACTATTACAACCATGATTTTTTTTATTTCAATCATTGCTAATACACCTTGTTTCCCAGATTCACGTTGGCCTGTTTGGAGATGAGCAGAGCCACCATGTCAGGACGTGCCTCCTGAGAAGCCAGGTGTAAGGGCGTGATGCCCTGCAGTGACTCCGCGTTGGGTGAAGCTCCGTTCTGCAGCAGACAACTGGCCACCTCCATCTGGTTCTGCTTTGCTGCTATGTGCAGAGGAGTGTAGCCATTCTGTCAAGAGGAGAAACAATGAAAACAGCTGTAAAAAACACAGTCTAGTTTAAACACTGAAAATACATAGAGATTACTAAGAAGTACTTTATGTCCCCTGTGAATTTGCACAAAAGAAGACAGCAAACCAGAGGGGAAAACATTTATAATTTACCTATCAAAATCATTAAGCTGAAAACAATTTACAGTTATCCTTAATTGTTAGCTGGAATGCGTTAGCAGCTACACCTTTGAAACGCTGTTCAAAGGTGTAGCAAAGAGCAGAAGACAGTGACGACCACGAAGTGGAGACCAGCTAACAGAAAATGAGAAAGTTCTTCTAAAGTATAGGAGTAATATATAAAGTTGGTCAGTGACATTGTTATTGGCTACTCACAGAGCCTTAGCTCCAAAAATGGTGAAGAAATAGAAAAATATAACAATAAAAGGTCCCTTATTCAGCTCACAATGGGGAAATTCACAGTGTAAGCCTTTGCAACCCACGTGGGCTACCACATTGGAGACGTCATTGAGTTCTCAAACCCAGGACCTTCTGTATGGAAGGCAGATGTGTCAGCAGGAGTGACAATCGCTACATGATGGAAGCATCACATAAAACAGCAATACGTTGTTAAAATGCTAAAATAAGCTGAATGTTAGCCATGGGTAAGCTAAAGCACAAAACACTGGCTCAAAAAAGTTATATTTGGCCAGAAAGAAAAGTTAAAGAAACCTTCATTTTAGCCTTGAACAAACAAAAAAAAAAGAAGAAGAAGAAAGGCAATAAATCAATGATCCGACACAAACACACACAGTTTTTTCAGAGTGTCTTACTCGTGCTGTGCTGTGTGCTGATCCTCCTTTGCTGACCAGAAGTTTAACAACATCCAGGTTGTTGTGATGGACGGCCACATGAAGAGGCGTCAGACCATTCTGTTAAACACACACACAGACACGCATACGAATGTGCACATAGAAAACCACAGACACACACACACACACAAATACGCACAGATATATACGTGTATATATATAAATATATATGGGTATATATAAGTGTGAAGCGTACAGCGTGACAATCTATCAGTCTCCTAAAGTCACCTCCATCAGGTCAAACTTTCTGCCTTGTCACAGACAAATCTGATCTATGGTCAGCCTGGCTCTGTCCTCACCTTCCCAGCTGCGTTAGGATTGGCTCCTCTCTCCAGAAGAAGTTCTGCAACATCCACCTTGCCATATTTGGAAGCCACGTGCAGCGGAGTGAAGCCTTTCTGCTCCAAAGAGAGGCCACACAGAGTTGTTTATCTTTAAACCACCTCAGCAACACACTACAGCTGTGTTGAGAAATATATTTAGACTAAGCCACTCCACCTTTGTCATCTTGATCTGCTGGGCCCCAGCATCCAGCAGTATCCTGATGGTGTGCACGTGTCCTTCACGTGCGGCGATGTGTAAGGGTGTGTGGCCAGCAGTTGTTGCAGAGTCGGGGCTGGCCTTGTGCTCCAGGAGCAGCTTGACCAGCTCCCTGTGGCCCATACGGGCAGCACAGTGCAGAGGTGTCTGGTCATCCTGAACCACAGAAGAAAGATGAGGAGAAGGAATTAGACAAAAACAATAATTAGTGTGAGCTTTTGAACAAAGACCCTGGCCATACCTTTGCTTTTGCATCCACTTGTGCTGCGTTCTGCAGGAGGAACTGAGCAACTTCACAGTGTCCAGCTCTGGAGGCCATGTGGAGAGGAGTCTCCACTTTCTGCAGAATAGTAACACATTCAACAGTCAAATTGGGGCCAGAATTATTATTGTTACATGGGGAGGTGGTGGTGGGGTACACAAATATGTGAATTCACTGTTCCAAACCATTCACACATCTCACATTGTTCAAACCATGAACACTTTTCCTAACATTCACAACGTTCCAACATTTAATGACCTAAACATGAACTAATTAAATTCTCATTGTGATGTTAAAGATGATCCCAAACTAAAAAGGAAGGTAATTATTTGGGGTGGAGTGCGAGGGCGGTATTACAGTACTCACCACATTGGAAGCGTTTGGAGAAGCTCCTCTTTGGAGCAGATGCTTCACTATGTTTAGGTGGCCCATGAATGCTGCTACATGAAGAGGCGTTAGACCAGACTGTCAGGACAGAAACACCAAGAGAGAGAAAGAATAAATTATGGATCAGCACAGATCCAAACATCAAGGTGACTTTCTGGTTCATCTGCCCAACTGTGATTGTTAAGATTTACGAGGAAGGTGTTTAAAAATGCAGCACAAATAAGTCTGCGGCTGGCCCTTAAATTAGGAAATGACAGGCAGTAAATTTAGACAGGAAAATTTGATAACAAAATTATTCACGAGCAGTTTTTAGCTTGTCTTTCAACAGTGACATGGTCTCACCTCTGTGACAGCTTCTAACGAGGCAGAGTGCTTCAACAGCAGGTCCATGGACCTCATATGGTTCTTCTTGCAAGCTATGTGAAGAGGAGTGAAGCCATTCTGGAAGTACGAAGGAAATGCTGGCTATAAGTGTAAGAGTTTGTACCATGGTGGCTTTTCCTGATTCCAAACTCTAATTGGGATTTGAGGACCTGGTGCATTTTAATTGTTAATAAAAAAAATCAACAGTGCTGTAGAATATTGATATGGTATTGTGAAGCAAACTATCGCAATAATTCAGTGCATCAGTATTTTCTTACAAGTGATTTAGTAAAATTAAATGCACCAATCTTTGTAACTTTGGGTCCAAATATCAGGGACTATAGAAATAAACCAGAGGCAGCCCATGGACACACAGATACTCAGAGTGGTGTCATGTTTCACCAGACAACGTAATGTGCCTTAACAACTGAATGAAATCCTACTAAATTGAAGAAGCAGTTTGTTACCAGAGCTCGTGCATTCGCTTTGGCCCCTTTGTCCAGTAGGACTTTGGCCATGCGATGGTGACCACAGTGGGCTGCTACATGGAGAGGGGTTAAATGGTCCAGCGTGATGTCGTCAATCTCAGCGTTGAACTGCAGAAGCTGCTTGACACAGTCCATGTGGTCCCCCTGAGCTGCCATGTGGATGGGAGACAGACCGTTCTGTAGGACACAGTGAACAGGACATGGGAGGCAAAATGTGTGTGGGGGGGGGGCAGAGGAGTAATGGTCAGCGTTAGAAACCTGAAGTCACGGCTCACACTGTACAAAGATTTCCAGAAAGATTAGATTTCCTGTGTTTAGTACAGCGAGGTCTGCAGGGAGAATCTGATCAATCCATGACTCAGAGGGATCACATTTACAGCACTCTGAAAACAAACTGGTCAGACACAGTCACTGTGGTGACAGTATTTCAATAATGTCCCCACCTTGGTTTTAGCCTGGATGGGAGCACCGTGTTCCAGTAGGATCTCAATGATGCGGACGTGACCATTCCTGGCAGCACAGTGGAGAGGAGTCAGCTCATCCTGCACAGATATGGTCGGGTGAGGAAATTAAAAAGGAAGAAACGTTATCAAAGCAACTATCAAGCAAATACATTTTTATTTGACCAATACGAAAAATAATCTTGTTTGCCATATTTGCATTAATTCAAAAATCCAGGAACAAATCCAGGTACAGCTGAACATTTCCTTAAAAGATTGTCCGACCATTTGTTAACCAGTAACAGGCAGAACAAATTTTTCAACATTATTCTCCTACAAACAAGACTTAAAAGGGACATATTATGCTACTGATATGTTTATGTTAATGTTGTGTAAAGAACTGCAGGATTCTTTACACACCTGTTCTGAACGACCGGTTTCAGCCCTTTTACCTCGGTTCAGAACAGTAATGAGCCACTGCATACTCCGCCCACATGCTCCACAGGGCAAAACATGTGGACAGCATCATGTAACCTTGAAAGAGACATGGCTGCAGATACATCAGCAGATCGTGACTGTCACATATCCAATTGAGGAGGCGTATGCAAACCTGGCGGGTATGGTAAACCGTCAGGACAACAAACAGCAAATGTTTGAGCCAGAGTCAGACACAGACAACAAATGTACCTGAACGTTTGTCGGTGGTAAGTAGTTAAGTTTGTTACTTCAACATTACTAGTTGTAAGTTGTACTGTCTTTCTCCTCCTAGTTTGGATATAGATGACAACACACATTTGGGTGGAACAAGATAGTGGTCTGACAGTCAGTGAATTTAACAAATGTTGACTCATTACACAGGGAGGAGTGTACTGCAGTATGGGTGGAGCTGCAAAACAGGGGTGGGGTTATAATCTGAATTAATTATTTTAAGCAACATTTTGACATTTTGTCAGATTATAAAACATCTACTTAGTTGTTGAAACTGAACCCAGTAAGTTGGGGACAGAAACTCCAGAGACACAAATATCTGTACCAAAACCCCACAACGTATTTGCACGATATGTCCCTTTTAAAATGAGTTCTGCATTGTGTCGCAGTCTATTAAGTGTTTCATGGGTGAGAATTTGTACTTATTTCAAGAAAACTTGACAAAAAATAACTGGCAGATCTTATAGCAGAAAAAAAGATGAATTAATTAAAAATGAATATTTTTCTTGTTTCTTGTGAGACTGTTTTGGCAGTGAGGGAACACAACAAAGAGGAGACACTGACTCTTCAATCCTGGGAAGGTAACATCTTCATTTTCTACCTTGGTTTTAGCATCAATCTGCGCTCCTCGGTCCAGCAGCAGTCTCACCATCATCATGTTCCCCCTCCTGGATGCTATGTGCAGGGGCGTGATGCCATTCTAGGAGAAGCCAAAGGAATAAATAGAACATTAGTTGGTTGCATTTGACGTCACAGTCATGGTCACATGGTTGTTTGTGGTATTTTCTTTCATTCAGGTCTCATCTCCTGACACTGCTGACCTTGGGTGTAAAGTTTACATTGGCTCCTCTGTTCAGCAGCAGCTGAGCTACGCTCATATTCTCATAGTGGGCTGCAATATGGAGAGGTGTGAAACCAGTCTGTGGAGAAAGAGACGCAGTGGGAGAGAGTGAGGGATCCAAAGAGTAAACAAGGATAATTAAGGTCTATTTTAAGCACTATAAAAGAACAAGGTTGGACAGTGCACTGAGTAGATTTCGCAGCATTGAGGACATGGGAAGAAAAATGAAACAGGACACAAAGACGTAAAAACTTATGTGGCTTTGTAAGAAAACAATCACTCACACAAAGGGAACTTAAAACAACAGTACACACAGAAAGTAGGTGCATACTTTGCTGAGCACATCAGAGTTGGGGTCGTTCTGTAGGAGTACTGCAGCGGTCCGTGTGTCATCATTACGCGCAGCGATATGCAGCGCAGGGAGGCGCACCTTGCCCTTGGTGCCGTAGTTGATGAGCAGAGCTACCACATTTTCATGGCCTTGCTGTAGAGCTACAGCCAGGGGAGTGAAGCCGTCCTGAGAGAGGGAAGTGGAGACCAGATTAAAATAGTACATGGTGTCACAAAAGGAAAACGCTACAAGGTCTGACTCTAAAAATTTAACCACCAAAAGAAATCTGGCATGTGTGCAGATAAAAACCTGAACCGTTCATTTATTTATTTTTGTAATGAATTAATCTCTTTGAAAAAATACCATTTGCGTAAATGTTTCAAGAGCAAAAAGAGCTTCACTAATTTTGTCAAGGAAGTCTCTTTTTATTTGAGTAACTTATTCTTAATGGCACCTCCTTCTCTTGTAAGTGGCTTTGGATAAAAGCATCTGCTAAATGCACAAAAAAATGTAAAAAAAAAACCCCAAAAAACTAAAACGTAAATGTAAATGCTTACGGGATAAAACAAAAAAATTAACAACACTGCATAAGTGCAGCTGACAGGAGCACTGACGAAAACAGTGACTGCAGGAATAATTACAGGCTTAAACTCAGGTGTTTGGACCTCCTGACGTTTCCTCAGGTTATATTTATCTCTTAAAAATAAAGCAGCAAAGTAAAAAGGAAATTAAACTAAAGTACTACAGTCGTTTTAAGCACTCTTAGAATCATATTACTGCCTTATCTGACCCCCCAAGTTATATGAATCATAATAACTAATACTATTTGTTCAGATTTAGAGTAAGGGTCCTCAAACTATGGTCTCTGTCCCAGTGGTGTTCATAGGTTCCCTGTAGCTACAAAAAATTAACTGTGGGAATCAAGACAGAAAATGAACAAGACCGTAGGGGGCACTGGTGAGCCACTGAACAAGGGACTAGAGTGCCTGTGTATATGGGTGTGTCTGGTTTCAAAATTCTAGTTTTACCTTCTCAGAAACAAATACTCTCCTTCATATACTGTACTTCATGCTGTGTTTAAAAGTTGCTTATACTGGTGGTACTTGGAGAGTAAACTGTCGTAGGTGGTGCAATTGAGAACCACTGATTCAGAGTCAGTCAACACAATATGAATTTACATTTAATTCACATTGGCACAAAGTATAGAGCAGAAATTACTTTACAAAATTATACTTTTCCTTTGCAGTAGTACCCCATCATTAGTACGAGTACTCCTCAATTAGTACAACAGACGGGTACCTCAGTCGGAAGACTCTGATTGGCGCCGTTCTCCAGCAGGAACTTGACCACCTCTAAGTGATTCTCCTGTGCTGCCATATACAGGGGACTAAACCCTTTCTGTTGGACCAGAGAGACAATGACGTTCAGTTGTGTTTGTATACATTATACAGAATATACAGTGTGCAAATATTTCTGTACAAAATAGATGGATTTATGATTCAGCTAATGTAAAAAAACACAAAAAAACTTTATACCTGACCCCTACAAGGACATACTAATACACACATGATTACAGACTCAAATATGTAAAGTAGATAACGGTCCACACTAATATTAATATACAAGTACAGAAAAGTCCACACACTCAGAGCAGGACATGCTGACTCAGCTCAGGGTGACTCACATGTGACTGTGCATTAACGTTGGCACCGTAGTTGACAAGTTCCGCCACCACCTTCTCCTGCCCCGCCAGAGCTGCAATATGGAGGGCAGTGTTCCCTTTCTGGAGAGAAGGTCACACACAGACACACATCCAGACACCAGGAGCTTGACTTCAAACTGTACTGACAGTATTTAAGGCAGCCAGTACTTAACCTGAAAAAAGCTGTTTGTTTTGACATCATGAAATTACTAAATATATAGCAGGGCGCCCAACCCCCGTTCCCAGGAATCCAGTCGTTTTCATTTACATTCTACATTTAAGGGCAATCCAGCAGTTTTTGAAAATAATAATTCAAAATCATGGTGGAGATAAAGATTTACTGTTATTATAAGGCAATCGTTATCAACTGGCGGCCCACGGGGCAAAATAGGCTCAGCGAACCATCCAATCCAGTCTGCGACTGAATTTCAAAACAAACATCCAATAATAATGTTAGTCCCGCACCCAGTGTCTGTCCAGAAAAATTCTGGACCTGTGACAAATATAGTGGCCTGTGTTACAAAGCATGTAACAGGCTATAATAAAACTTAGCATCTGTTTTTACTTGCTAACAAACTTCATAACAGACGTACAGACAGATGTACATTCCCACCTACCAAATAGGTGGGAATGAAAGAAAAAACACAATGATTTTCAGTTCAGGGCAACGTGCACGCCATTTTTAGTCGGTTGGGGACAGATGGCGTGGTTATTTGGTACAAAAATCTGTCAATGTTTGAAGACTAAAGACAAACATCTGCAAGTGTGAAAAGGGAACAGATCTGACAGATCAGGTAGTTTTTCTGGGATCCATTGGCTTTAGTTAGTTTAAAAGGGAACAGATCTGACAGATCAGGTGGTTTTTCTGGGACAAATCATGTATTTATGATCCTCCAATAGACACAGTGTTTACTGTGTGATGCCTAGTCTTTCACTCCTCATACTCTGTGTACTCTGAGTATTTTCAAAAATCTCTAGACTGAGAATGTTGGGTAGTGTGTCTCTCAGCAAAACCCCCTTTTTTAGAGGCAAAGAAAGACCAGCGATACATTTGCTTTCCAGGTCAATTTATGTAGATACAAAGCTACCCAAAGATTAATGACCTCATTTAATTAGTCATAAGAACATATATTATCATTTGTCAGGAGGAGATTCACCAAATTCTTGACAATAAATATTAGGTCATATTTTGTGAGTTTATGATAAAACATTCTGCCCAGTTTACATTTACCATAGATGGTATTTTTTAAAATACTGCATTTGTCCAGTCCCACTCTGTCCAAACTGAATGCTCATTGGCCCTCAGATAATCTGAGATTTCAAACCACTGTTGCAACGAATATGCTGCAGTTCAAAGGCTTAATTGATTTTAGCTCCAACATAAGAAGGATTACAGTACCTTGGTGGTGGCCTCCAGCTTGATGCCAGCATGCAGCAGCTCCAGGACCATTTTGACATGACCTTCTTTCGAGGCCAGGTGTAACCCATTGAGACCGTTCTGCAAGAGAAGCAGAATAAATTAGTCACAAAGAGTCTTAAAACATGATCATAACCTGAAAATGTCGACCAGTTCATTTAACACGTTTGGTATTATTCTAATTGACACATTCTCACATTGTACATATGCCAGACTGCAGTTACACATGAACCTTGAATCTTTATACATCAGTACCAAGAACATCTCAGTCCAGCTTTATCCTTGTTCTGTTCTTGACCTTGTGTCAAACCAGTGAACGGTAAATAAAACATAGCAGTTGCCAACTCTGCTAGCTGTTAAAAACAATGTATGATTTGTTAATCCTGATTATTTGTGATCATGAACAATCCAGAACCATGGTACCAAAAGATAAATCAACATATTCAAATAAAACATTTGTTTTCTGTATATCTCCGGAACAGAGTGACAAATACAGGTAGGTGCCAATGTTTCTCACCTGTTTTTATCTGTGACTAAACCAATTGATAAAATTATTAATATAAAAAAGTCAATAAAATTGTGTATCACAATAGAGTTGATGTAGTTCAGTAATTACTGTTCATCGAGGGTGTCTTGTTGAACGTGCAGAGAGTTTCTTTCTAAACATCAGTCTAGTCGCTGTCCTCAACAATATTAACAAAAAAAAAAAAAAATCTACAGTCCTGAACAATTAATTTGACTGTTGTCAGTCAGTGGCGCTTTGGCCCAGAGGCAATGTCTCTATCGTTGGTATGGAACCCCAGGGTTCACCTCCTGGGCAAGTTCGAATCCCGGTTAGGGCGGTTGGTACCTTCCAGTGGACTCACCACCTGCAGGAAGGTTTGGGGGGTTGGTACGGTGCAGTGTGATTTGGGTGGCGACTGCTACCCCCGAGACCCGGTAACGGATAAGCGGATGAAAATGGATGGATGGATGTTGTCAGTCAGACCCTCAGTCATAGTCCTACTGACTGTCCTGACCTCAGTCTAGCTGCTCTGACACAACCCTGGCCGCTGACCTGAGGTTAAAAAACCTACTACCTGGGGTCGGTGATTTTCCAGTGTAAATTAATGCTAATGTAGCCGTATGGAGACCTGGAGTCTGAATGTTTTAATTGATATACAGTACCTCAAGGACTTGAACAATAACAATTTAAACATAATTTATTTTTTAACCAAAATGCTTTTTATTTGTAATTTCATTACGGTATAAAATGCAACTTAGCATCATTTAGCGCTGTCGCCTTTAGCATCACGTCACCGTGAGCAGCGCAACATAGTTGTTTTTTCCTGTTGTTCCTGGCATTACTCGTCTACTTACTGTATTTCTATAAATACACTGATAAACCCATGGGGAGAGAATGAGACAAAATCAACACTGTGAAGAGGGAAAGACAGCAGGCAGCAAAGTGTTCCGTCTCTCCGTACAATTCATCAGTCTGATAGTCTGTCTTTCGGGCTGTCGACGTCACATGACGGTTAAGTGAAGACAGAGCTACCTGCTGTAATCAATCTGGCCACAGGGGGGCTCTATGAGTCAGCATCCGCTTAGGACCATTAATTATACTGCAGTGTCACTCAAATTAAACGGAGAAGACAGGTGATATTGCACGGGGCGATGGAGATCTTTTTTTTCTGTCCCACTGATAGAATTTTTAGGATGAAGATTAAGTCAGCGGAAGTTTAGGAGCTGTAGTTAATGATGAAGGTTTCAGCACAGCTTGGCATACGCAGGGAGGACAGAAAACTCCTACACAAAAATATGTTCAGTAGTTAAATGAAAAACTGATTAGAATTATAAGTGTAAAAGACATTAGCAAATATTTCAATTACTGTCTGGTAGGGAATGTAGTGAAATATAAGGGAAAGTAGGTTTTAGAAACTCATTCTGACAATAGTAGAAATGTGCCTTTTTTAACTTCAGCATCTTCAGCATCACCAATGTGTTTGTATCCAGATAAAAAAAACCCCAAAACTTTTTTTCATTTATTGATCTAATGTTCAAGCTGAGTTTTACTTTAAAGGATGCAAGGACTCGTGAGTAAATAGGAAGTGATCAATGAAGATTAAGTCTAGGGATTACAGAACACGTAATAATCAATGTGGTGTGTTGACAAACATGTGGTACATATTGCAGGCCGCAGAACACACATGGAGACATTAGACATTTATTATTAACACAACCACTTCCACACAAATGACAATAACCCTTTAATTTTGCCAAGGCAACATGGACACAGAAAACACAATGACCTGATTTAAACCACACACAGAGACACACACACACACACTTTCAAATCGGCGGTTTCACAATGCTGAAGAATGAGAGAGTACCGACAGCAGGGACACAGAGGGTGAAAGCAGTATGATCTAATACACTCAATAATGAATGAACTCCACTTTGTGCAGAGAAAATGAATGAAAACGGTCCGGGGTTGGTGAATATTTCATTCTAATTTCAGTCATTTATTCCATCTTGCAGTGAGATTACTGTGGTGTTTCCTGTACATGTCATAATGTGTTGGAAATCTTGCTGTCATGAAGGATTGTTCAGTTTCTTTGTCAGGGCCTTGGGGGCCGGACACTCAAATAAAACTAAATAAAAAATACATTTTACTAGCATTATTATTTGATATTTATTTTAGATTCCAGTCGCGAGCCAGATTCGACAATTTTGTGGGCAAAATTTGGCCTGCATGCTGCCATGCCAACCACTGCTGTGGACTATAACATGCGTGATTTGTGTTTATATACAAAAACAATCAGAAATATATGTATAAATGTATATAAATTGCGCTACAAATAAACAAAATAAATCCCTTTCTACCGCAGCAGTTCAGCTTTAAAGTGTTATCTCATTGGAAAATGAATATTATTCATTTGGAAAAAAATAGAACCAATACATCCCAGAGCAGATCACAAGGATCATTTGGCTGTTCTCGGGCCCACAAGCCAGTGTTTGATTAGCCAAACTCTGCTGCTAAGACTTAATTTAAAGCACTGGAGGTTTCTTCAAGGAAATAGATACATTTTCAAAATCTTGCGACTGACTATTGTTATATTGTTTGTCTTATAGTCAGTATATTTTGTTGGTAAACACAACTTTAACAATGTTATTCTATTAGCGTTCTGTTGAATCTGGTACAATGTGTATTTTTCTTTATATTTCATCGGGCAATTTTACAGCTAAAAGGCTCTTTGTATTTCTTTGTCCTGTTGGGGAAAAAAGTATTGGTTTGAGTTTCAAACACTGTTGTCCCAGTGTTCTCCAAAGGATCTGTGAGCCCTGTCGCTCGTTTTAACTGAGTATAACTCCACATTTCTGTATGTTCTTCTTTGGATAAATGTCTGTGTCAACAAACGGGAGTGACGCCTATCACACAAAGGCTCTGGGTCGACACAGTCCTGCAGGAACCAAAAGTCAACACTCTGCTGACTGTGCCACGTCAAGCCACACTTGACAGTAGTAAATAGGACACTGGATGAGAGACACAAAAATACAGCAGTGCGCTAAAAACAAACTCCACACTCAGGCATTTGCCAAATTACCCCATATGGCAATAATTCACTGAAATGGGAAGAGTAATGGCTGCGGACATTGTTCCAGTTTACATTTAAAATGTCTCCCCTTACAGGAGATATGTTTCCTAAACCAGCAAATGGCCACTTTAATACACATCTCTTATATATATCTCTCAACCATCAGGATCAATCTGGGGTTATGTGTCTTGACTGATGGTGTTTCAGCTCAAACCTCTGTCCTTCTGGTCAATGAATGACCTGCTCTTCCCACTAAACCACAGCCAGCTAAAAGACATAAGCTTTTAACTAGAATTAAACTTGTGGTTTCTTCACTGAAATCTGTTCTGGTGAAACATTAACTCACATGTATGAACATGTGGCGGTGCATTTTTGGAGGCTCAGTCTTACTTGATTGGCTGTATTAATGTCCAGTCCATTCTTGAGGTGATCCAGAGCCTTGTCCAGGTTCCCTGAACGAGCTGCACGCAGGAAGCTGGTCGATGCATCAGCCTGCAACAAAGGAAAAATGTAGGTCTGTGTGAGAGGGACTGGGATAAAAAAAGATGACAGCGCGTTTATGGATACACTCATCAACACGGTGGTTCAACATCAGACGACTGTTGACTTCGTCGTCTGTAGTATCAACACTAGCACACATTTATCAAACTCCACTCTTGATAAATTACAGCTGCATCTAGAGCACCAGTCCTGGTCAGACCCCAGAGAGAAGGCATGCTAACATGTTCACTACACAAATACTTATTTTAGAATCCAGTCGAGGGCAAGATTAGACAATTTTGTGGGCAAATTCAGCTCGTAGGCCACCAGTTGCTAATCACTGCTGTAGAATATAACATGCACAATTTTATTTTTTTTAATATCCATTTTTCTTGACCTGAACTAAAGTAAAATAAACTAATGAAATACAATCTTAAAGGTGACATTTCTTTACAAAACCTGGATTGTTGTCTGTGGGTTTGCAGATGGGGCCCCCGACCAGAAGCCAATGCTGTTTGTGGGACAGTTTGGGAACCCCTGTTTTATATAGTTTTTTTTTCCAAAATGGATTATGAATGCATTCTTGTCTTACATCAGTTTTCTACACCTGCCAAAGCTTTTGTACATGGCTACATAATATGCAATAAGCTATAAATATTTTCAGATACTCCAGTGGTATCGGTTTTTCCTCAAACACTACCCACAGGTGTGTGTATCAGGGTAGGGTTACAGACACTCCACTCCACCTGCCTTCTGTAAAAGGCTCAAAATGTCAGACTCTTTGCAGTCTGGCTTCACCCACACTGTGGATTTGGCAGGCGTTGGTACTGTACCAGAGCACACTTCTCCACGAGCTCCACTGTCTGCCTGTCTGATCTCAGAGGAAAAGCCTGCGGTGTGTAAGTGTGCGCCAGTGTTTGTACGCCCACCTCTGAATCCATTCATGGGCCAGTGGCTGACCTGCACTATGAGATGTCTTCAATGCCCTGAGGAGGAGATACCGCAGAACTAATTGTACACTTGAACCTCTTGCAGAATTGTGATTCTCTTTGACTGGCTCTTCTCAAGAGACTTAATTACAGGAAAATGCTCAAAGAGATGGGGCCGACCTTTTTATATGATGGAAGTTTTTTTCTCTCTCCACTCTTCCATCATCTGAGCTGATGCTTCAGAAGACAAGGTTTTCTGCAACAGGAATTGTAATTGTTCAGTAGCTTGTTGTTACAAATGTTGTCAGCAGTTCTCTAATTGTAGCTACACACATAAAGACGAACAACCATTCAAACTTACATTCACACCTGAGGTCCATTTAGAGTGAACAATTTACCTAATCCAGCATGAGTTTGGACTGTGGGAGGAAACTGGAGAACCTGAAAATGGACCATGCATAGAAGAGAAGAAGATTGATTCTCCATCCATCCACCTATCCATCCATCCATCCATCATCTTTCGCTTTTCTGAGATAGTATCGTGGGGGCAGCAATTCAAGCAAAGAGCCCCAGACTTCCCTTTCTTTGGCCACGGGGGCTAACTCCGACTGGGGGATCCCGAGGTGTTCCTAGGACAGGTTGGAGATATAATCTCTCCTCCTGGTCCTGGGCGTTCCCTGAGGTCTCCTCTCACTTGAACATGCCAGGAACACCTCCTTATGTCTAGAGAGAGCACGCTTGTATCTTCGGCTTTGCCCCTTGGTCATAACGCATCAGTAGTGACTAACTAAAGACTGGGGACTTAACCAGTGATCGTGCTGCTGTAAGGCAAGTGCACTAATCTCTTTAACACCATGTGGAACACTACATTTTTGGAATTAAACACACAACTCTTTGAACATTTTCATCCAGATCCTGAGTTGATTCTGAATGATTCCACCTTGAGTTGTATTGCAGTATACCAGCATCACATGGACATAAGCAAAAAAAAAAAAAAAAGAAGTAATAGAAGTATAAAAAAAGCATCTATTCTATTCAAATTGTTTGAGGTTTTAACTGCTCCCTTTTCTGTTCTTCATGTGAAGCGTCACCATCTCAGTTCATCATGTTCTTGCTCTTGAACATGTCGCTCAGGACTTCAAACAGTCCTTACAGGAGCTTCGCCAGCTTCATGTTCTATCTGAAGCGTGACACATTATTTACTGGCATTTAAAACACCCATGAATGCATCACGGCTCTCTTAATTCCATCATGGGCATTTTCTCTTCTCCTCTGTTTATGACAAATCACTCAGTCTACTCTCCATCTGCAGCCCTGCTCCCCGGACCGTTTCTCCACAGGGTTAGAACATGTTGACGCAACATCCAGCATCTGTGCCTGTTAATGAGTGCTGGTCATTTTTCTGTGTGTGAGAGAGAGGAGGGTGTGTGTGTATCAGCATGAGCAATAAATTTTACAGGCCATAATTTTTTTTTGCAGCAGTTCAGGTTGCTTATGGGTTGGAATCCATTTTCTTTTTCTTCTTCTACTACTGCTGCTGCTGCTGCTACTCCATCCTCCCTCTCCTATCCTTCCATCCATCAGAGAAGTGTGAATTAGATCCTGGCAGTTCACGTCTACTCTGTTGTAATCAGTTATACCAATAATGACATTACTGAAAGCCCTGCAGAAGCATCACTGAGATCAGTATATAAACACTCACCGTCTCTCGTCGGCCTCAGACCGAATCTGACTTTCTCCTCATACAGACTCCTTGTTTGACTGGACAAACATGCAGCTCCATACTAGATCAATAAACATATTTATTAAGTCAATTTTTTTAGCCAAATAATTTAATTGTTTGGTGTTGTAATTTGCCCTTTTCCCATCAACAGGAGTGAATTTAAGTCAATTATTTGGCCTTGAGCAGCAGTGTGTTCTGTATTACACAGTGCGTATCAGTTGGAATCTGATTTATTATTCACACAAACACACACACACACACACACAAAACTGTGCCAAAAATAGCTCCCCATCCTAAAAGCAGACACGAGATAAGGCAGTAGAAGAAGACACTTCCCATAATATTCTGCGGGTGAGAAGACTGAACAACAGCCTTGATGCCTTATGAAACAAAACAAAGCTCAAAAAAATATCATCACTAAGGGTCTGTGCACAAAACTTAACAGCGAAAGAAAGTGGGTTAGAAACCGATCTCCCAGGATGAGTAACACATCATCCTCTAAACGGAAGAACATTAAAAAAGAACCAGGTGTTACTGAGTCAGAGGTTATATAAGCTGTTGTGTGGATTTAACATGGCTAATGGGACAGATTTGATGACCCAGGGGAAGGAGATTTGATTGTTCTAAAAATGATGCACCACGGTCCATCCATCATCCATCAACATTTAGTGTAACTGAGGGTCAGTACTTTTTACTGTTGACGTGGTAAGAATCCCTCCCTCACTGTGGTATGTTGGCCAGGTACCAAAAAAAATCTGCCTAGGGACGGATGAAATGCAGAGGCGTATATATATATTTATATGTGTATATATATATATATATGTGTGTGTGTGTGTGTCTGTATTGTATGTGTCTTTATGACCAATAAACAACAAACCAATAAAACCAATGTTTTGATTCTCCTACATAAAACAGAATAAGACCAAAGTGCATTAAATAAGAAATGACAGCAAACAAGAGATATTGAAATTTTGTGTCACTATCCATATTTTTTGATAAAGTGTAAGTTAGAGTATCATATAATGTTAATCCTGAATAATCAAAACCAAGGTGGAGAGTGAACCAGTGTATTTCAGGAGAAACAAAGTTGAACATTTGTGGTCACGTGACTATAATTGTATGGATGTAGAATACAAGGCTATTCCTAATAATAAAAACTCCATTCACACTGAACTCAGCACAAATTAATTTGACGATGGAAAAAAAAAACTATGTTTGCACAACCAAACTAAAAATATCTGCACAGAAGCCACAGCATGTCGGTTCTGGCATCAACACGGTGGAAGATAAATCACAGTTTCACAGTAATGAACACGCAAGGGTTTGAACAAAGACTGGGCTGTGTCACAAAAGACAGGTTCGAAAACAATTCATACATGGATCAGAGTCTGCGGATGTGGAAGGTGGATTTGGATGCAGAGCTACTGAACGACGTATCCTTATCACTTTGACAGCGGGAAAGAAAGAAGAAAGAAGAAAGAACAAGGAAATATTCAGACCACTGCCATGAAATGTTTCTGATAAGAAAAACAAAACAGTGGAGTGTTAGATACACAGAGACACAGCTCTCGAAATCTCCATAACCATAGAGACGCATTCATTCATTTAACAACACGCAAAATGTATGACTTTTTATGGCAATCTATGACGAGCAGTTCAAACAGAACGCTGTAGCCTGTTAAAAAGTTTGATGTTCTTTTTTGGTGTACTTTTTAAACAATATATTTAGTCTGTGTGGACTTGATACATACAATTTGAGTAGTGTTGCTGTAGAAGGATTGTTATTAACTGCAACAGCATTGCAGCAGGTGAAAATGTAGGAAAATTCTCTCAAGCTCTTGTTTTGTGGCAGGTCATAAAGGGGTGCACTGATCGGATGAACATCAGCATTGGCTGACATTCGCCTCAGTAACTGCGATCAGGAAATTGACACAGACAATTCAGTGATGGTGAATTACTGTATTATTATATTAGCGACCAATCAGTCACAAACATTGTAGCGCCCCTTAGCACAAAATGATGAAACTGACAAGTGCTTCTGACTCAAGGTATTAATCAACCAGGAGTACACAGGAGTACACAGGAGTACTGTGGGCCGTAGCCAACGCTAAAACAACAAAACAACTGGTACCATTCACCGTGGATCACTCATACAGTAGCTCGTCTCTGTCACTCATGCTCCACACACACACTCCAGCCCACTGTCGTCCAAGAACCACATGACTGACAGGTTTCTCAGCCACCTAATGTCAACACTTTCACTGAGAAAAAACATGGCACTTTTACATTTGATTTATTTTCTAAATATTTTAACATTTGAAATTCATATTTGACTTAATACAAAAATATTTTTATTGGCCAACAATGTTACTGAAAAAATCTCATTGAGCAACTCTTTGTTTATCAGACTAAAACCACTCAAAGTTTGTTGGTCAATGTAGGTAGTAAAAATATATTTTTGTTGATTAGTTAGCAGTTTAAGAGGGCTCTGGAAGTGTTAACTAAAATGGACATTAAACAGTTGTTTTTGTTTCATAGATTTGTCTGACTGAATTTTGTGAAAACATTATGATGAAGAGCTGAAAGACTTAAAAGAAATAGAACGAAATGGTTCAGTAATGTCTGGCACAAAAGCGGGGATAAATTACAAAAACAGAAAACATCAGCATCTGTTTTGGCCCAGAACTTTCGCAATCGGATCATTCCTAATATATAATATATATTAAATATATTCAGAATTCCATTTATGTAAATAATTCTTCCTCTCCTCTCCTTTGTCAACAAATTGTTGGTTATTGTTTTAACCAGCCAATCACAGCACTGCTGAATACTGATCAATGCCTTCAGGTGCGTTACCTTTCTATCATTTTTACTTTTGATCTACTCTGTGTTTGTTGTGAACATCGTTGCCTGCATCACACAAAAGAGGAGTGCGAGAGAAGTGAGAACAAAGCGACAGGATGAAGCAGTTCTGATCCTTTTTTTTTATTCGTGCTTAGCCACACATCAAATATAATCATTCCAGGTCATTACTCGCTCTCTCATTCTCACCTTCACATTTCCTGCAGGTTCTGTGCAGCCACTCTCCTCCTAGTTCTCTTTCTCTATTTTCATAACCTCTCAATATTTATGAGCGCTGCAGAAATGCTACTAGGGCAAAGCATGCTGGGACATCAGGCAAATTCCTTAGAGCTTTGGACGTCATCACTGTGTGCTGACATTCTGGGCTCTGTGCCCCAGCTTCTGAACTGGAAGAAAAGTCAAACTCGCTGCCAGCATGACTCAGCATTTTTTTCCCAAGTATTAACTGTCTGTGTAAATATTTACTATTTAATAATTGAGGATTCGGTGAATATGTCAGGTGTTAGTGATGGGGTAAACATGGTATAATAAAGAAACATAAAACAGGGAAGGAAGACCATAATTTTTCCAGACCATAATTAGTATGTGGATTTTTCCCATTAGACAAAACTTGGCATTAACTGTCAGAACAGAGGAAAAGGAAAAGACTACCCAGACCACCCCAGTAATATTCTTAGTGGTAAAAGAGAAATGTGTGTGAAAGCAGAAACAATTATTGAATGTGGAGGACCCCTGAGATTGAATTTTGAAAATACCAAGGATTATACTGTATACCAAGGGAACTAAATTTGTCAGGGTCAGATTTTTTCTGGACAGACACCTTGGGGGACGGACACTCAAATAAAACGGAATAAAAATCAAATTTTTTTTCAACATTATTATTTGATGTTTATTTTGGAATTCAGCTATGGGCCAGATTGGATGGCTCAGTGGGCTGGATCTGGCCCGCGGGCCTCCAGTTTTGGGTCCATTTGGGGACCCAAATGGAAGTAATATGGACAGAAGGAAAAAAACATGTTGGTATGTTGTTTTTTGTTTTCCTAGAAGAAATAAAGTAAGACTAGAGTCCTAGCTGCTAAAGATTTAAAGGTTTTAATTAAAGGTTCAAGGTTTTGTTTTTTGACAACATTGTATTGGGTATTTGCTTATATTTGAATCTTTGATCTTTGTACATGTGTCAGTCTAACGTCAGAACAGGGTGCCAAACAGTGGACACATTTCCAAAGATTTGTATCCCATTGATAAAATCTGTCACATCAAATCGAGGGGAGCTCAGGACGCAAAACTGTGCATTCTTAGTCCTCCTATGACTACAGTGTTTTAGTTGAATAATAGTAAATGTTCCCCATTTATTTAATAAATAGTTGAATACAACGTAACGTTCTCATACTAGACTTCATTTGCTAATATATTTTCCAAAAATCACCTGCAGGTGGGAATGTTCAATTACAACACGCCTACTGGTCGACTAAAAAACCTAAATAACAGCTGACTTAAAATAGCATCACAGTGATGCAGCGTCTACACAATGAGTTTCCTCTCAGGACAGAAACTCTAGTCATGGTCTGTGCTATTCTAAATAAGTAACAGTGCTGTTGCCTTCTGTTCCTGGTGAATAAGCACATTTATTTAAACGACTAGAGCCTTGAAATCTGGAACATTCATTATTTTCTTTCTCTCTGGCCCAACATGACGAGAGGATTGAGGTTGATTATAGAGGCAATAACATGACGAGAGGATTGAGGTTGATTACACAATGAGGCAATAATTCAGCATAAAGAAAAGGCTACCGTGAGTTTTTTCAATCAACCCTGAGTGTTGGGAAAGAAAGAAAAACACTTGAGTTTCAAGAGATGATTTGAGTTGAATCCTCTCACCCGGGCCTGGGTGTGATTGAAGCAGTACATCGTTCACTGGCCCAGGAAGAGGTTTCACAGTGAGTTTAGGTGGCTGCGTCTCATTACGTCCTACATTGAAACCTCTACATTTAACATCAAAGAAAATATTTGACATTTCAGGGAACCCTTTTCTTAAGTGAGAGTTTAAAAAACTTAAATACATATATATAGATTTAAAAATGCAAAATAAATGTCTAGTGTTGGGGGCAAATCATATGCATAATTCTGTAGTTTGTCTTCTCAGGCAAACCCCAATGAGAATGGGAATGTTCCAAAAGCTGTTCCCTGCTCGTTAGACCATGGGGAACCAGATTAGAGCCAGATTGCCAGCCATCCTGGCTGTATTACAGAATCGCTTGTCCAGAATTGTGTTCTTGGAGATGTTTAGCTCTATTTCCAACCTTGGCACAGGATTTAATTAATCTTATGTGATTTTTTAAAATAAAATACAACATAATTATTTGTAATCAAACCTTAAATTAAACAGAAAGTGGACCTCAGAGAACTTAAGTCTAAATAACTAAATCAGGCCAGCCTGCAAAAAGTTGATACTCTAATCAGAGCAATTGAATCAACCCCTAAATGGCTCCATGTGATGCAGGAAGACATTCCCTCATAACCGCAGAGACCCTTCCTCAGTCCTCAGTCCATTTGTTTAGATCTCAACATTTTATGTATGTGTCAGAAGGGTAATGGAAAACAAGTGGTGGAACTTCATACATTTTTTAAAAGACTTGCGAAAATTTTAAGAAAGAGTACGGACAGGAAAAGGAAATCCAGTAAAGCACATGGAGCCACTATGTCTGAAAGTCATGTGTGAATACCTAATGCGGAGCACTCAGCTGCACGTGGTCACTGACTGCGCTGAACTGCACTATATCTCCCCTAAGACCAATATGATGTACTATCAGTATGACAGGAGGGATGTGGCTGCAATGGGAGGAGCGAGGCTGATAGATGGGAAGAGGGAGGAGGAAAAGGAAGGGTGTAGTGATGAAGGGTGCCACAGGTCTGACAGTGTTACAGCAAATAAAGGACATGGAAGGGTGAATGATGGATATGACAAGCCATAAAAGGAAAGAGGAAAAGAGAGAAGAAGACAACAGTAACTGTAATAAACTGTGGGATAAGGCAAAAGCAAGTCATTCTTTTTAAGTTGTTTGACGGGACTTTATCAATATTTAATGTGAGTTTGTGGGTTTCAAGTTTTCAAATGAGTGGTTTGGGTTTCAAAATATTTTCACTGTCTGTCTGGAGTTGCACTGCAGCCCAAAAGAGCAGAGCTAAGCACCATAGAACTACAGTCATATCAGCTTCTTGGCTGTTGATTGGTGCCTGTCGGCTGACTGCTGATGGGTACATCTTTATCCTAAGTCTACAAAGCTCACACCAGAAACCAATCAGTCATTACTCAATACATTCCCTAGGCCAAATAAATTAACCCTATAACAAACATATCACTAATCTTCTAAACTTCAGCTGTCCCCAATCTTTTTAGTGCCACGGGTTGGTTAAATGTCTGAAGGTTTTTTCACGGACCAGCCTTTAAGGCAGGGGTCTCAGACTCGCGGCCCGGGGGCCAAGTGCGGCCCGCAGTACAATATTTTGTGGCCCGCACCTTAATATGAAGGTATAATATTAGTGTGGCCCACGGAGAAAGTGGACCTCCGAAGAGCCAATCAGCAAGCTCCCGCGTGCCGTCCCTTGTCGGGGCTAGGCTAAGCTACACCAGCTTCGTGCACTTCACTCTTGCAACAACAGCACGGCGTGTAATGAACAGCCAGACAGCAGTTGCCTTTGCGCTTGCCATCTATCGTACTTTCTACCACAAATGTCATGATGTGTGACGGAGCACCTGTAGGTGCTCTGACATTCCCCGACTGGCTAAACACTTGTTTGAAACGTGAAACAAGAGCGCTACTAAGCGGAATCAATGAGATTTTGTCATACCCCAGTCATGTCTTCATCAAAGCCTGCAGTGAAGAGAAAGGTTGGTGACGAGCACAGACAATTTCAAGAAAAGTGGGAGACGCAGAGATGATATTTTGAAGCTACAGAACAATATTTGAGAGAATTGCCCTCCAACTTCCCTCAGCTGAACTTCAATAAGTCCAAGTACAGGTCCAGACTTACTGATGATCATCTTCAAGCCATACTGAGGGTCTCAACTGCTTCCTCTCTCAAGCCAAATGTGGTTCAGATTTGTGAAAAGAAGCGCTGTCAAGTCTCTGGCAGCAAGGAGTAGGCAAGATGAGCCATGTTCAGAAGAACCGTTCATGATTTTCACTCAATGTTCCATTCATGTTCAAAACACTTCATGTTCAGAAGAAATCATTAAAACTGTTAACATTTGAGGACTTTTTTTTAAACTTTATTGTGGAATCCCTTAGGCGGCCCACCCTCACCCAGACTCTGCCTCCAGCGGCCCCCAGGGAAATTGAGTTTGAGACCCCTGCTTTAAGGTCTGGCGGATAAATGCAACTATATAACATAAAAACTGGTATTTTCTAAATATAATAATAATCGTTGAGCCACTGTGTGTGCAACCTCATCAGCAGCGTCCTCAAAAACATTGTGCTTGTCTTTTAATTCAGAATGATTGGTCTCCAAATGGCGAAGCCGTTTTGAAGGCTTCACTGCTTCACCAGAGAGCCGCTCGCCTCGTATTGTGCTGCGCGGGACCAACCTGTTGCTATGAATCCATATTTCAAGTGAAGTTCATATTTCAAGGACTCCTGGAATTGTCTGTTAAATGCAGCTTTCTTTTTCTTTGAAGACAAAGTCAAAGTCAAAGTCAGCTTTATTGTCAACACAGGCAATATTCACAGACACACAGCATAATCCTAGGAGACTTTACACACACGGGAAATAAATGTTTCTCTGCAGCAGTGTCTCTGTGGATTACCAGTGTTGTAACACTTCCATGTCAGCTCCATCACTCATTCACACCGTCCTCCTGCAGCTCAGCCATCTGTTACTCGTTCATTTGGAGGAAGCTCTGGTTAAAACAGCAACCGCAGTCACATGTAGGCAACGGGGCTGTTGAGTCTGAGGACATTCAGGATCACAGTGTGCAAAAAGAAAAACAAGTGACAGATTGTTGTCCCATCACACCGCATAACCATTCATACTTCAACTCACACCTAGGGTCCATTTAGAGTTCCCCAAAATTAACCTTACAACTAATCTGCACTGACTGTGGAAAGTGCAGCATCAAGAGACAACACACAAACACTTACTTTGTCTTGTATTTTTTCTTGTATTTTTTCTCAACTCCAAAAATAAACCTAAATCCAAAATACCCCCCCCTCCTTAGTGGGATCCTGCAAAATGTCCCCAATATGTCCACAATATGTGACATGGGCATAAATACTACATGGAAGAGTAAAGGCTGAAAATCCAGTTTTCTTAGCGGAGAGGTCACTGTAAGGTCAGCACTGGGTGATGTTAGATGGTTGGACCTAAGGTGTCACAGAGTGGGGGTGGTAGGCTGGAGGGGGTTGGGTGGATGGAGGAAGGAACAGGAGCTGCCACTTTGACAAGATGTTGATGGAGTAACTCTTCAATTACTGGTGTCGTGAGTGAGAGATGCAGAAGGAAGTGGATTTGACACAACCCACATCAAGACACATGCACACACAAATGTACACGAGCTTTAGATGTTTGGTGGAGGAAAAACAGGACTATTTTTCCTTTGTTAAAAATGGAAGAAACCATGGAACACCAGCCCAATGGTGGAATAACGATTAAGGTCAGTAATGATGTGGGGATTCTGAGAAAAAATTCAGTTATAAAACTGTGTTTTTGACATTTTGCTTCAAACAAGAGACCTACCAAACATTATTTGAAATATATTTATATATAAAATAATATACTCATCACTTCAGTTCTTCACGCACACCCCCAACCTTCTACATATTCTATGCTCCTGCCTCCAACAGGTCCACACACAGTGACATATGCTGCTCACCGCACGATGTCATCAGTCAAGAACAACACACGCTAGAACACCAACATCATGTGTATTAAAATCAGAATTTACATTTTTAGGATAGTAATAATTGGACCGTAGCATTACTAGCGTCTGTAGCGAGTTATTCAAAACCAAAAAAACATAATATGAAGTTTTTTAAACTATAGTGAAGCTAGCTAATACACAGCAAGGCACACAACAGAGCAGGAAAAATAGATTAAAACCAGTTAGAGTGGAAACCAAAATCAAATGCAACTAAAGCTTGAAAAGACAACTAAAAGGTCTGAGAAATCATGGGCTGAAATCTTAAAATCATGCAGAGGCTTTAATAAGACAAGAATAACTCAGCATTTTCTCAAACGGCAAACACAGTTTACAGTGTGTTTTCATCTCTGAGTCAGTGCCTACATGCACCAATCCTCGGTCCTGACATATGAACAGTGAGTGTTTCCCTGCTGTGCATGTTCATGTCATTGACTGCAGGCCATCACTAATCACCCAGTGGGTGATGCTGAAGGAGACGCAGATGAAAGATGAAAGAAAAGTCATGGAGGACTGTTCATTACTATGCCTCATGTCCATCAGGAACACCAGTGCTTCTAATAATAGCAGCAAAAGCATTTACGAAACCATCCTTACTCTGCAGTGTTGGAATTGAAAAGATCGTACAGAGAACGAAACGGAGAGACGGTTGGATAAAATCAAGAAAATGTTGCACAAATATTAGGAATTGTTCAAAAATCATCTCAACCTGCCACAATACCAGAATAATGACAATGTGCTCAGCCATAAATTGCTGCTGCTCCTGGTCTGATGGATTTCACAGGATGGCGGTGACCACTTCTAGGGCCGATCGATAGAACCATCTCCGTATGATTCAGCATTCTGCACAGGTTCACGGGGGACGTTTAAGCCTATGAGGAGCAATTCATCAATGGGACAAATCCTTGATGTAAGGGTCGGATCAAAAGCACAAGGTCCAGTAGGGGTTAACACACACAGATCGTCAATTTTCTGATGGAGCAAGTGGTCTGTCCCTAGAGAGCGTGCCAGTATAATTTTTGCATAAAGTTAGATTGGTCGAAATGAGACAGTGAGAGAGCAAATAAGAAAAAAGCAATTTTGAATATGATACAAAATTGTTAGCGATATGAACTTGTTAACAATTTAACAAATGGGGTCAAAGGTCATGGCTGACACTGATTCACAAGATGTGAGTGTACTGCATGTAGCCATGAAGGGACACTGAATACATGAAGCATGTGCTTGATAAATGAGTATAAACAGGTGGATTTATACAAATCATATTTCTTTGCAAAGTATTTTCTGAATGTGAGATTATATTTCAATGAATAACATGCTTAATAAGAATAATTTCCATCATAGTCAAAAAAATCATTTTTTTTCCCAATTACTAGGCAGTTTTTTCAGTCCAGTAGACATTGACATTGAAAATTAAATAAAAAAAAAATTCAAACAATGCAAAGGTATTTTAGGTTGCATGATCCTCTTTAACTGATGCTACTAATGGCTGTCTGTTTGCTGCCAACATGCTAATTAAGGAACCACCCAGAAGACACTGTAATTATCCTCTCAGTGTCACCTTAAGCGTTTCAGTCATCGATCGCTAAAACTGCTCATGTTCAACAAACGCATTTAGCTAAAAATCTAGCACCTCTTTTCCTGTGGAAAATACAAGGTTTGAGTAAATCTCTAAGTTAAAACCTACACATCCCACAGATGTGAACAGAGGGCAGCTTCCTGCAGGGACACACGTCAATTAATGTCCCAGTGGGAAGTGACTGAGCTCTTTCCTAAGCTTCTGCTATAATAAAACCTTATGCGCCAGGGAGAGCTAAAATATGAACTAGACAAGCTGACACACTGCAGCAGCAGCAGCAGAGCTGCACTTCATTCAGAGCTCCATCAATCACGTCACATCATTTGCCAGGACGGGACACATGCCATCGGAGTGGTGCATTCTACATATGCTACTCATGAACTAAAACCATCAAATGAATTCAGTTTGGAACATTGTGCACATAGTCAAGTAAAGGTGAGTTTTTGTGGCACTGCAGTCGGACAGTACAAGGGGGCATAAAACATATTGATACACTGAATCAATTTTATCAACAATTAACATGCAAATATTCATGGCGTTGGTTCATTTTATTTTACTTTTATCTCTTCTCTTGTGATTACAGATGTAGATTCCTATCAGATTCCTATCTATCTACCTATCTATCTATCCATCCACCCATCCGTCCATCTCTCTATCTATCTATCCGTCCGTCCGTCCATCTATCCATCTCTCTATCTATCTATCCGTCCGTCCGTCCATCCGTCCATCTATCTGTCTATCTATCTATCTATCTCTCTATCTATCTATCCGTCCGTCCATCCGTCCATCTAGCTATCTATCTATCTGTCCGTCCGTCCGTCCATCTATCCATCTATCTATCTATCCATCCATCTATCTATCCATCCACCCATCCGTCCATCTCTCTATCTATCTATCTATCTATCTATATTGCTCCTGAAACGTAAACAAACCTGAGACTACAGGGAAAACACTGCTACTCACGCTGCTACTGTGGATGGCAGTTTTGAAAAAAAAAAAAAAACAAAAAAACAGAAAGAGAGAGTAGACAATCTCCAGTTTCTCCAGCGTGTACTGCTGCAAGATTAGACATGACAACACAGTTTTCCTAATCTCACCGTTGAGAGTGCAAAATACAGTATAATTAAAAAACAAAATCAATCAGCAGATGACGCGTCAGCAAAGCCTGGAGTCTTGGATTGTGATAAGGCATCATCTTGTCGAGCATCAGGATTAGCTTGTGTATCTAATATGTATGTTATGTGCATATGTTAGAGAGTGCACGTTTTTCCTTTAACCTTGGCCTCCCCCGTGGGATCGCCTGGGTAAGAGCCAGCAGCTCAATCCCTGTCACCCCGCCAGTGCCTTGAAAAGCTGAGTCAGACTCTGGCAACAGTCCAGAGCTACTTTAACTTGTACTGTCTGGAGGAATCAAACAAACTGCAGTTTGACGAAGGCAATAATGTAAAAAGCAATTAAATATATGGTGGCACCTCGGTTTTCAAACTTAATTCATTCCTGAAGGGCGTGAACCGTAAAGTTTGAAACAATTCCCCATAGGAATCAATATAAAAAGGATGAATCCGTTCCAGGACCCTGGATGATTGCTTATCCAAACTTTTTCAACAGTATTTTGTGTACAGGTTCATTCACAACCCAAATGACAATAATTAGATCTAACAAAAAAGATAAACACAACTGAATAAAGAATAAAGCTGTAAATAGGAAAGACAATTTCATTCATCCTTACTGGAGCTGAGGAGTCGTGATTGCAGGTTTGCCTCGCTTTCTCACTGTAATCCGGTAATACATTTATACCATTTAAACTGTCAAATTAATTTGTTTTGTTAAAAAAAAAAATACTTTAGATATTCCTGTTTCCAGATATCTTACGGTAAGGTCCCCATGTGTCCCATGGTTGAAGTTTTTAAACAGTAGGGTTGGGTTTGAGTCTGTTATTGTAATTTATAGTCAATACTAGGAATGGCTCAATACAACTTTTTTTTAATGTTTAATACCGATACTGCAACTTGGAGTATCTGCTGATACCAAGATTAATCTGATATGCCCTTTACCTACACAAGCATCAGATCAAGCCATTCCCTGTATTACTCATAGCACCTGCCTCAGTTTCATTCTAAGTGTGTTGCAGCCATCGTTTTTAAAATATGTTGTATGTGTGCAAAGTTTAACTTGAGTTATACAATATATGGGGAACAACAAAACGATGGAGAGGCACTGCAATACTTCACGTACTGTAGGTCCTACTGGAAAAGCCCACACTGGTTTATGGCCGACGGCAGCTGTCAGCAGCATCTGAATCATCGCTCCTGACACACAAGTTGAGTGCAGCCGTAAATGAATCATACAGTTGGCCATACTGTAACAGCAGCGAACGCCAAGGAGAATTTCTCACTGGCTGTGGTTCATTCATTGGCTCCGCTTCAGGCTGTTTACACTTCGGAAACAGATGCTCACAGAAAAGTAAGTGCCAAGACAATTTCTTAAAGAAAACATAAAAGACAAAATCTTCTTTTCCCCCTGCAGTAAATAATGCTGTAAAACTGACTTGCTATGTTATAGCGCAGAAACGGATTGCAACAATATGGCAACAGAACTGACATGTATCTGGGAACATTTGTCCAAATGTGTACAGGTTGTAACGAGAAGCTAAAAGGAGTTGGAATTAAAAAGGAGGGCTGAGCATGACAAAGAAATAACAAAACAAACAAACAAAAAAACCCCAAAACAAAGCAAGAATAAAGGTCTGAAGAAAACAATTCAGCCAGAATATGCAGCTGATAACGGAAAAGCTCTGTGAGCATGATGGGATGTTTTCTACACTTCTCTATCTTCAACCTAGATTTAGAAATTCAATTAGCGGTAAGGAGTTTAAATGGATTTTCCAACTCCATTCTTTTGGTATTTTCCCACAGGTGTTTGTGCATTTAAATAACACTGCTTGGGTGATTATAGTTTGTGTTTTACTACAGGCAGAAAATGCACGATCATGCTGACAATGGTAGAGGCAAAATGGAGTGACTGGCGGTTCAGAGGTGACAGAGGATTTTCAGTAGACGGAGGAAAACCACAGATTCTGGTGCTTTTCTGTCAAACCAATCTGTCCTGCTCCCAGCCCTGCAGCCGTCAATGATTGCTGATGCAAGCCCTGTAGAATGAAGGGAACCAGACCACATCTGTGCATGATTGAATGGCAGCTGGTGTTTGGCAGGAGTGTTTGGAATCCTCTGAAGTAACATCTATTGTCAATAATTTCACAACCAGAAAACCAATACGGTGTTCCTCAAGAGGCCAATTAGTTACACCATTGATTCGACCTCCTTAAAACATAAATTAGCTATTGAGTGAGGATCCTGAAAAGGATCTCAAATTAGATGGTGATCCTGCCTCATTATGTAGACAAAAAAAATTAAGAAAAGCTGTAGTCAAGTATATATTTTCTCCACATAAAATTCTGACTTTTTTGTCACTTCCTGAATTCTTGGAATAAAGCAAAATGTACGTCTCATTAAACTGTCCATGCTTGTAATGAACTTTTTTCACCTCCCTGCAGTGCTAGCTTGTCTCACTCTGACCATATTTAAGTGACAAGGGGTCACTTTAACCTGTGAAATCCCCCTTTACATTTTAGGCAACAGTGCAAGGGAGGTTGTAAATTTATTTGTGTTAATGCAGTCTGGATAAATGTTATCATGACTACTACTACTACTACTACTTTCCCCTAGCACAGTACGTTCAACACTGGCTAGCAGAAGGGAGGTTGGTTACTGTATGTCGATGACTGCATTTACTCTGTGTAGTGTCTTATTCTGGCTTCTTAAAAATGTGAAGATACAGTAGGTTGTCAGTGTAAAACATGTGTTCCAACACCTTTTCAATTTCTGCTCTGTCACAAATATAAAGTAAAACCCATTCATCCCTGAACCAAAAAGTCCGATTGTGCCTGAAAACAAGCGCGTTGGTGCATTAGCAGGTTCCTGCAGGTCACATGATCCTTGTGGACCTTGAGAGGCACTAAATCCATTATGTAATGTGCAGCTCCTGTGCTACGGATGTGTGTGTGGAGTTAAAACGATCTGCATCACTTTCACTCTTCCTGTGATATCCTTCAAAAATTAACAGCACATCACACAGGGGTTCTACTAATGAATGTTGACGATGCAAATGCATAATTACAGCTGTGTAGTATACAGTATGCTCTAAATAGGTGAAGTAGGTAAATAAGATATTTTTGCAATTGTTACTAGGATACCAGAATTGTTTTACTGATGCTAGGATACAGCAGTTCCTAACATTTCTCTTCATGTACACTGGGAATTTCATCTCGAACCAAGGTAAGTCCTCATCCATCTTCTTCATCTGGGTGTACATGGGGTCACGCTGTAATCAGTATGGTAACATCCGTCATTTCACATCCCCTGGCGACGCGACCCCTGGGTAATGATAAACTTTGGGGTAAGATTTACGGTCTAGACCTCCCCCCTCTGCATACCAGACTAACCATGTTGGTTGGCCTTGCTAACAATAGTGATGGATGCTTTGATTAGCAGGATGGCATGAGTCTGTTACTCTGGTAGAACGTGATCACTGTTGATCGATCTAATGGAGGCCATCGGCACATCGACTCTCTGACCACACAAGTGTTGCATGCTGGGAAACAATGTCAAAGTGCTATTTCTATATCTAAATAAATCAACACAGATTTATTTAGATATAGAAATGGGAAATAAATAAATCTGTGTTGATTTATTTAGATATAGAAATAGCACTGTAGTATGAAGGATTTTTTATATGTTTACCAAGAATACAAAATAATGACTTTAATTTAGAGGTGTTTAATTTGAAGGGACCCTGAACTCACTAGGTATTTTCTAATTGTTTATTTTAGTGAAGAGTTAGAATAATAAAAATGAGCTAAACACAGAGCCCCACGTTAGATACACCATTCTTTGTCTTTTTTGGATGTGCAGATCTCCATCTTGATATGATTTGAGTTAAAATGGAACAATACATACAATTTACCATTTGAAATAAAAAAAATGTAATTTTTTTGTCACATTGTTTTTGTTACATTGTGTCTCAATGGTTCGCAACATACAGCAATCCAACTTAGTTTCATTTCACTTTATAAATATAAAATAACTCAAATGATACATTTTTACAATTTACCAAAATAATCTGACAAAACAAGATGATAAGAAAGCCCTTAGAAGTCCTGACCAAAATAATTCAATGTTTTTACGATTGAAGTTCTAGATAAGCCCTGGTAAGGTCTGATTAATGTCGGCCATGGATCTGGGGCAACGTTGACTCCTTGATCAGAGGGGAGCAGGTGCTGTGGTGTGCAGATAGATGGCGAGCTCTGGTCTCAGATGCAGTGTAATCCTAGGCTAGCAGGTAACTATAGCCAGTGGATGTTTTAGTCTGAGCCCCAGGGCTGATTTCTTCCATTTGACCTTGGCTCATCTGCCCTCTGGTACCCTGATCACGTGAGAAGGCACGGACCGTATTATTGTTGCACTCCCAAGATATCGCCTAATAAAAACAAATGATCTGGTGGATGGTCTTTGTCTACAGTATTGTCCTGCTTCACTGTACTGCCACAGGCTACAAACTCTGATATTATTATAGTGCGTGATAGAATCCTGTCAGCACTCCTTACTTTTTAGCCAAATAGTAGCCACTTTGTTACAGAATGTATATTGTTGTTTGTTTTCTTTCGGCCCCCTAATGGCAGGTATTACTGCTGGTGTAACTTTCAACGTAAAAACCGTGGTTAAAAACGTTTTTTTGCATTTATAAAATTGCAAAAATAAATCTGTAAACTTTAAACACTTTTATAGTATTATACATCAGGCATGTCAAAAGAAAGGGTTCTTAGATGTTCAGGTTCCTCAAATTGCACTGTAGTAGTGAGTCAGGTATCAAGATAAAACTACTATCTATCTAAAAATGGGTTGCAATGATAATGTCAAGAGTCACATACTATATATGATGAGTGTTTTTGTCAAATATGAAAGTATTTGCAAAAAATATAGTGGATTAAAGTGTTCTTTATAGAACGAATATCATTTCATGAGGACAACACACAACACTGCTGCGAGAACTTGCAAAATTTGAACCGAAGCCCGCAATGATTTGAGGTGGATATAAAGAATAGGAGAAAAACATTGTTACCAACATCAAAGCTAATAAAAGCTGCTTGTACTCCCAGAGACATGCAACTCTTTCAAGTCTTAAATACACAATAAGAATGACCGTAACAGTAAGTGCAGCATGCATCTCTAATTTATTACTGCATTAACATAACCTTATTCAAACACCTAAACAGAGATCTTTTTCTGTTTAGAATTAAATGTTTATGTATGCACATGATTCAATATGTAATTACCAAATTTACAAATTAAAAATATAATGTTTTACCTTTATCATTTGTGTCAGAGCAATGGGTAGAAAAAAAAGGGTCAAACAGGCAAAGTATTACATCTTGGCTAATTATGACAAAATGTTTCAATGCATCCATAGAAATGAAACAGGATACCCCGTCACTTGTTTCCTGTAACACCCAAACACAAAAGCAGCCCACATGCAAACATGCAACTACTTAGGAGCCATTCACACTCTCATACACACATTTACACAAAGAGCTTCCACCATCCATTAGCAGATCGTTGCGTCCATTGTATTAAGTGCAGGGCTCAAAGAAACAAGAAAAAAATGTGCATGAGCAGGGATGCTTGAACTGAGCTCCTACCCAGGCTAGAGATTTTTATTGGCTACAGAGACCTGACTCCAAGCCCAAGGACCATTTTGGAATGCTAGAAGATAACCAGGAAACATCCATTAGATGAACACATGTAACTCTGATGCCTGTATAAAAATTAGTGGTACTGGTATTAAGGGCATGACATCACCACCTGCATCCAGATGCAGCTTGGTAACAACACTGATGAACCCACTGGGTGTTTACAGACTTTAACCAATTATCGCACCAGTTGACCCAACCATGAGTGAGAGTTTCTAGTTAGGGTTCAAGCAGAACGGTACCCTAAGGACCATTACCCCTGATCTACAACTGCCTCGAAGCTTTTTCAGTAGCTTCACTGATGCTGGCCTGTTCTTCGTGTCACCCTTAGATCCTAGAACTGTTGTCTTGTTAATGACAAAGCATCCAAGACAGATCAAATATTCAGGACTTACCGACCAAAGTATGACCAGATTGTGGTTAAGTCATTCTTAGTGATAGGGTTACAGTCAGTAAGTCAAGGATACATACTGTCAATATGTGGACAAACATTTACCTCACACTTAATTGACACACAGCATTGGATTTAGCTAGATTTCAAACTGCTGCCACTTTGATAAGGAACAAACACCACACACTGTAGCCGTACTGTCGACAGCGAGAGGATGACATTTACAACACATTTATGTTTACCTACCTCGGCAACATCCAGCATGCAGAACACAGCACTTCAGTAATATTGAAATCACAGACCCGCATTAAACTCACTTTACGATTTGGCCTTAGTCACAAGAGCTATGAATGCAATATTAAAAACAAACAAACAAAAAGAAAAAAAAAACAAAACAGATCACTGCCCAACCAGGCCTGAGTTATCACTGGATCTCTTCATGGAATCAATGACGACCACTGGGTATTGGGAATAGAAAGAACAATGATATGTCAGGTTGCCAAGTCTGATTTACATTCAATGTAGCTAATTACTATCCTGGGAACCTTCGTATCTGTGATCTGTGATGGATTTGCTTTGAAGCAAAGAGAAATACTGCAGATGTCTTCCACAGCAAAAATTACTTGCAAGAATGTGAGCAGCACAGATAAGTCAGCAGTCTGAGATTTATGTTAACATCATTTTGTAAAAAAAGAAGAAAAAAAGTATATATATATAGATATATATATATATATATATTCCTTGATAAAAATCTAATTACAGAATGCTTAAAATATCATTACACATTCTGTGCAAAATTAACCAAACCCTAATGAGACACAACAATGACTGTTTAATCAGTAGCTGTTACATAACCTTCGTAAACCTTTTTTGAGCCACAGTGCATAATTTCTATTAGAAATAAAAAAATGTGCATCAAGTAATAATTGTCACAAAAAGTTATGGATTACTGTTTCAATGAAATCACAATTTACCTGACATGGCGTGAAAATCAATCCTATTTAGTTGAACACAACTCTGATATCCATGCAGGAATTTAAGAAAACATACATACAGTAAATATGGATAATAATGGGCTGCGACAAAGGGGTGGAAAATCACGGATCTTAAGTATGTTTTCTTTTTGTTTTCCAAGGATATTAATAAATATGTTGTTTATATATTATATTTAAATATATAACATAATAGATTCCTAATGTTCATGAATTATATGATGTAATAACGACTAAAGAGAGTTAATTGTGGCTTTAGTTTTAAGTGCACTTCTATATTATATTATATTATATTATATTATATTATATTATATTATATTATATTATATTATATTATATTATATTATATTATATTATATTATATTATATTATATTATATTGATCTCACAGTGAAGACATTATTGTTTACTGTTGACCATACTTGGTCTAGATGACACATTTCCTCTATAGTAACCTATGATTTACAGTGTTTATATCATGTTCTGGTAGATCACTACCAAGATTGAAGTATAGTATACTTTAATATAATATTGGGCCTATTTTATGGAGGTGATCAATATCAATATCATAATGTATTATGGAACAAAATACTAGGCTACGATTGATTCTTTAACAGGAATAGTGATCAAGAAACCACAGTAACTCTACCACCAGTAGATGTTACTGAATCATGCAAAATGAACCTTTTTAACAATGGCTTGTTTATAAAAATGTATAATTTGGACAGAATTTTTAACATTTATTATAATATAGTGTGAAATAAGACAGCCAATAAAAGGGCATTTAATTGCATTTTTTATTGCTAATGGTATGCTAATGGTTTTAAATCAGATTCTGAGTTAGTAATTGGGAATGATTAACATTCATCCGAATGCTGCAGATTTTGAGGAAACACAGCACTCCTAATATTGAACCCTGTCTCTCTAGAGCTAATGTTGTGCTAATCGTTTCAAACACAGATTTGGTCTGAATGGGAATGGATAATTAACATTTCATACTGCACATTAAAATAAATCAGACTAAGACCCAATCTACAGCAGTGGCCCTCAATAAAAAAAATTCCTGGTGTGTTATAGTGGTCAACATTGTCCCCACTGCCATGTGTGAGGGAACAGAACTGCAACCTTAATAAAACCTGCACCCGAAGGCACAGCTAGAGTGGGTGAGTAAAACAGAGGAGTGACTAAGAGCTGCTGTGCCTACAGTATCACATTCCATTCAAGCCCAGTTGGTGACACATTCCTGACCATAAATTAAAATAATAGGAAAACACTGATGTGGTGTTCACTACAACTAGGACAAAAAAGGAAAAGTTTAGTTAAAGGCTACCTATATACTCCCCCTCCATTTCATTTCTGCACATTGGAAAAAAAAAAAAAAAAAAAAGTAACACGAGGTATGACACCAAATCAAAGACGAAGCAGTACCACTCCCCAGGCCAGAGTAGAGTATGCAGAACACATCAATGCTAATGTGATTGTATGCATGAAAATATCTGTCTATGCACTGAACTTGCATCACATTAATATGAATGAGCTGCAGCCTTGGAAGCGAGAAACCCGACCAACTACCGAAGCTTCTGGAGTAAAAGACAGTCAACGGTTAAAGAAACAGCCTGTATTTTGGCCTTATTTCCCACTACCGACATATAACTACAACTATATTCCTATTTGTCATAAGCTATGAGAAATACCAGCTGTACCGGAGCATATGTGCCTCACTGGTTGGCCTACAATCACGTACACACCAGCTGAGGCTGCAGGAACAACTGAGTAATTACACATTTGTAACTGCAACCTTGACAAACGTGCACAACACATTTGGTGAAAGAAGGAGAGAGGCTGGTAGAAAAAGACAGGTGGAGGGAGGGTGGATGCAAGAATTACCATCACCTCCCATGGTCTCCAGAGACAGACACACACACACACACACACACACACACATACCTTGCGCTTGCGGTCTCTGGATCGATTCCTCCTTTTTGCCTTCTCCTCCTCCTTCTCCCTCTGCTCCTGGGCGGCGACCTCCGCTAAGTCCTTGGCCTTGCGGAGCTGCTTGGCGGCTTGCGCCATGGTGCCGCTGCTACTGCTGCTGCTGCTGCCCCACTGGCTGTTGCTCCAGCCCTCCTCTTTTGATTTACTCTACCACCAGGTCCTCCCTGCGTCCCTCCTCCTGTGTCCCACTGTCCCCCAGACCCTCGTCACTTGTTAACTCCTCTCTGGTGGCCACCACGACATGAGTGTGTGTGAGACAGGCGTTGGGATGGTCTGTGTGCGGATCTGTGTGACGCTGATGCTACAGCATCCACAAGACAGCCTCCAGCGTCTGCACTCAGAAGATGCTACAGCTAGTGGAGCTGATGCTGGTGCTGAGGCTGGTGCCTGTGCCGCGGCTGCTACTCATCCACTAAGCTTTCACTGCACTGAATTGCCTCCCCTCCCCCCTTCTTTCTGTGCTACCTTCCCTCCTTCTCTCCTCCACTCTCCTCCTCTCCCTGCGCTCTCACACACAGACCTGTCACGCAGTCCTGTGTTGGGCACAGTGGGAACCCTTGCGTTGCTCTTCTGTCAAATGTCTCCTTGCTCCTCCCGCTGCTCTGCTGCTTTTTCCACACTTTTTTTTCTGCTCAAGGCTTTCCTCTCACACAAGGTGTTGCTGCCTCTTACGTAACTGTGGTACAAAGATGAGGGCGCCACAGGGCTGCAGATGCCTTCAGATGTTTTATTTTTTTCACGTCTTTCCTCTCTCGGACCAAGGCTTCTCCGTGACACCTACCTCCTGGAGACACATGGGAAGACATGAGACAGATGTGTCATTTCATTTGTACCTCCATGCACCACTTCATTCCTGTTTTTTAATCAGAATCAGACACAGAGTAAAAGAAGACATCGTCCACGTCAGTGCTTCATAAAAACTGCATGTCTCCCATTTCTCTCCACTGCTTTCTCTTTTTCCATCACAGACGGGAAGTGCACGGATGTTTCAAGCAGCAAGTCGATAGTGCATGAGCAGAGACAGTGAGAACAGGAAGGTTTTTAGAAATTATAATATTAAAGAAAATGAATCTACTTTGGAAATAAATGTCATCAACATGCAAGAACTTAAATTTAATTTTAAAGAATGTTTTATGATTATGATCATCTGCTTTTGCTGATTCAGGTGTGAGGATTTAGAAAACAGAAATGTGCTAAAATATTTTAGAAATTAAATCAAATTAAACGTATAAGCGCCCACTGTCTGTTTTAGAATTAACATATTAATTTGTTCAACACGGCAATTTATGTGAGTGCGAATGTTGCAACTTATACTAAAACTAATACTGGTGGTTAGCAGGATTAGCTTAGATTAATCGATGACTAACTATTATAAACAGTTACGTTTTACAGAAAAACAATGTTAACAATACATTAAGTTATGTTTAAAAAACAGGCATGTTCTGATGTTTTGCAAAAATATTGTAAATGACAAACAGTTCCACAAAACTGATGAGCTCTTCAATTGATTTGGCCGAACAGCCTCGGAACAGAACATTTTCATTCCAGCCAATCACTGATTTATAGCTGGCTCAGACATATCCGTTATTGTGTGTTGGGGAATTTTGATGGCTAATCACATTTCTCTAAACCTCACTACATAAGTTGCTGTGGTTGAACTGTTTATGCACCAGAGAAGAGGGATGATTTGACAGATGCATTTCATTTTTTTTAACAATGTTCTATTTTTGTTTTGTATGGTTCTTACACATTACATTTAATTTAAAATGTTACTTTTTCTTTTGAATATTTGGTATAACATTTGTAATTAAAATCCTATTTCCAAACAGAACAGGTCACCCTAGTTCTACAGACAACCTTCACATGCCGAGGCACAATAAAAACAAGGCCAACGGAAATCAGAAATGTATCGGCGATGTAAGTGGTTTTAATGTGTGATCCTTTTGTCAGACACAAATCTTCTCAACGTTCAGTGATTAGCAAACACCGTGAATATATAGGCTTATTGCAAAGAGCTGCTACAGGGACATTACATAACATTCAAGTCTAATCATTCAATTCTATGAAGCAAAACTACATTTATTCTCTCCATTTCAACAACTGAGAAAACCTTAACCTTAACCCTGTCAAATTTGGAAGGTTAATACATTTTGATTAATCATGGTTAGATACAATTACAATTAATTATATTTAATTGCGAGAAATCCACAGCTACTCTGTGAGTAAACCGATAATGTAATGGTAAAACTGTTAAAACCTGTGATATAAAATCATAAACCTTCACCCAGCTTCAAACTTTACATGCAGCTGTGCCTTTTGCGATTAATTACCTCTTTTTTTGCCGTAGTCATTGGCGCTTGTGTGTAACGTCATTGGTTAACCATACAACAAAAATTTATTTTTTAGACTTTATAGCTACATTCTTGCATCGAATAAAATATTAATTTACATTTTTTTCCACTCAAAAAGATTATGTAAAGTGTAGGAATTTATAGCTCACCTTAAATTGAGTCTCCTCCCTGATCACATTTCCCCGTCTGCCCTTCTTCTTCAATGTCAAAGAACAGGTGACTTTTTTTTTCTTGAATAGCGTTACTGCCACCTAGTGGGTTCTGCCTTCCATTAGAAAAAGGTTCCACGTGAGGTAAAGTACCTGAACCAGTAGTTCTCGAAGCCTTTTAACAGTGGACAAACACATCTTAAAGCATTTACATCCAGTGCTGTCTAAACTAGAAATCATAATTATTTTTTAACGTACTTTCTGTTTTCTTTCCAATATATTTTAATATCTTATATTATACTATTATTATTTTCTTAAAATCATTTTGCAGTTCATATCAATTTAGCAATTCTATTTCTGATTTATTTGAGGCAAAAAAGACACGTTTTACGACTCAAACAGGGAAGGAGGTCATCAATGAGTATTGGGAAAATGTATCCTGAGGTAAAAGTTTTCTGTGCACGGTCCATCACTGACGCTGAATAATTTAGCACCTGTTACTGACAAGACTGTAAAAACTGAATCTAAAAGGAACTGGACAGCAGGGAGTAAAAATGTGAACATCCAGTCATTAAAAAAAAACTCCTCGTTCTTCTCAGAAATCTCGTCTGCTGCTTATTAACAGGGTACCGGGATCTACGTACCTGAGCTGCAGATCAGTCTTTGGTGCTGAGAATTGTGGGTACCAAAACAATGCTGCTAGCACAGTAAGGTGTGGAGTTTACTGTTGTTACACTCCTATCTGGTGGCAGTTGCTTGTAATTGTATCCAGTCAGCCTGACGTGTTCAATGACACATCTTTTAATTTAAAGAAGCGTCCGTGAGTCAGGCTTCTCCAACAGCTTTTATTAGTCGTTAATCCAGGTGGCGCCCGAATTTACAACATACAACAATCTGTATGTCACCTTGTTATAGCATAAGTCCTGCCCACTAACCAATTGTACCCCTGGAACCTATCGTGTCTGTGAAGCCTGTTCGAGTAAACACGTTTAATTAATGTTATTCTTTGTTAGCATGTTATGTTAGATCAGTGAACAACCACAGCGTGTGACGTGACAAAATCGTGACTTTTCACTAAATTGATTTTAAAACTATGATTTGTTTGTTTTCTTTTGCACATGTCTGCGACAGTAACAGGCAGAATAATAAAACGATCTTCCACCAGGTGGCAGCAGAGTGACTGTATAGAGAGAATGGCTATAGAAACTAAAACAAAAAAAGTGAGACTCAGCTGTTGGAAGGAATTCAGTCCATGTTAGTACTGTATATCAGCGCGGTGTTCAACTAAATAGGCCCAGACTTCACTATAGTAAGTAAACTGTGAGTAAACTGAAAATAGAATATACTATACCATAATTCCCATGGGATTCAAAATGTATTTCAATCTATCAATATTAGTATATTGCATTGCATATACTGTTTATGACATTTTTGTTTGGTATGTTACGACGCCTTAACACACCCTGAACCCAGTGTGATGGAGAAAGAAAAAAAAGATTTTGTCGTTGGGAGATCACCATGGAGGAATATCTGTTAGTATAATGTCTGTGAGAAGCTCTGTTGCTTTGCAGTGTTGGAATCTTTGGCCTCACTCCAAAATGTGACTCTGCATTAACTGCTCTTTGCCCTTGACGATGACTTGCACTTCCTTCAGAGACAAAAAAAGAAAAGCCGGTCTGGAATCAGCTATTCGCTGGTGTGCCCTGTCATTCTGAAGAGAGAGGTTGTTGAGTTCAAACATTTTTTTATGATGCAGGAGATTCACTCATGTCTCAGCTCTTTGAATTTTTCAGGACGTTAGCCTTTTTTCAAAGCTAATAATGGAGTCTATACATGTAAGGAAAGGAAATGAAAAGTAAACCTTAATAGTGTTTACTTTATCAGCAATTTGTCATTAGACAAACCTATAACACTGTTTACGGTTAGGTTTTTTCCCCTCTTATTACGTAAGCAATTTTCACTGCTTGTAAAAAGTGTATATTATAATATCTAGCTTGTAGTTACAGATTTTACCTGTAGAGGTCAGCATTGTTTCAACATGTAAGTCTGCTACAGTCCCACAACCGTGTTGAACGTTTGCTTGAAATAAATGCACAACGGGGTGAAAAGAATATAGCAGTAATTTATTTAACTTTCTAGAAATTGTTTTAAAGCTATTTGGATAATTTTTCAATCAATTGTTATTTTAGCCCAGTTATAGTTGTTGGGCTAAATTGGGCTAAATGTTAGCTATGGCATTAATGTATCTAAAAACATTTATATGAGAACTCTTGGTTTTATTTTGGACAACTTTACACTCTTGGCCAATGTATCAGCTGAGTTTATGATTTTTCTGTGATTCATTGTGGCTTGTATTTAGCTAACGCCATGCTAAATTGAGGCCAACTTTAGGCTATAACGCCAGATAACTTCCAGTGCTGTATATGATTGATTAAGGCCTTCATATCAGCAACGTTTTTACTCTGTATTTGTTCCAAATTTACACTCTTGTATAAGCTAACTTTACACTTTTTTCCAGGCTATCTGATGGCAGCTACAGCTAGCTGTTTGTGCGCTAAATTTAAGCCATTATATAAATCCAGCTCTGTTGAGCTATGTTTGGGCCATTATGTCAACTAAATGAACAAAATTAAAGTGAATTATTATAACAAACTTCTAGCTCTTCTAAATTAAATTTTATCCTACGTACCAGCTAAATGCTAGTTCTTTCTAAGCTTAAATTTTTGGCTGATATACTGGCTAACTTTAGCTGATATATTATGTGATATATTAGCTCACTACAGCTAATATATCACATGATTTGTAAGTCTTTCCGAGCTAAAATTGAGATAATATATTTACTAACTTTACTTATTTTGAACTTTTGTTATTATTTCTAGCTTTTCTGAGCTAATTTTAGGCTAATATATTAGCTAAAGTCTAAATCTTCTGAAATATCTTTAGGTAAATCAGCTGATTTTGAAATTTCTTTTGACAATTTATCTACATTTCTTAATAATACTCAGTATTAAGTATTACATAGACAAAAAATCAAGATAGAAACAATGTAGTTGTAAATACTTTAAAAGGTTATCGAACAAATTAAAACAATTTAAGTGCCACGATTGATCCCCGTGCCAGTCTTTGGACATTGACTTTTAATTTGAATGCAGTCTGGTCTTTCGTGCAGAGAACCACTCTCCTTTATGTGATGTTGCCAAGATGGCTGTAGAACAGTGAGTCCATCCCATAATGACTTTGCGTTCACTCCACCATCATCGTCCTTGACGTCTATTTTTATCTTTTCAAAGATCAATCATGTCACTGGGTGAATTTGTTTCCATACGAAGCATTTCTGTTACTCGTGATTTCAATGCAACTGCGTCCCTGTGTCCTGAGACATAAAAATGACATCCGTCGTTCTTTTACTGCACTTGCACAGAAAACTTTTGGACTTGGGGAGTTACATCACATTTTTACGATGACCTCTGGTCCGGACTAGGATCATAAAACTTTAGTAGATTAAATTATTTTTTCTTTTTGATTGACAGATTTATACGCCAGAGCAAGAGCATGTCTTTGGTGTTAGAGAAAGGAAAGGCACACAATCGGGTAGCGATGACTTTATGATGTAACATTGTGCATGGCTGCTCTTCCATTAGAGCCTATTGATCAACAGATCTGGGCGTGCTGGAGCCACTCCGAGGATAAAAGTGCAGCAGGGAGGCAGGGATGTAGGGAGGGATGGGGTAAAAGCTTGGAAGACGACCAGAAATTATCTCAGAGTCACCCCGGTCCGAGCCAAGACGCCACAATACTGCAGAGCAGCTTCCTGTCAAGAAGAAGAATAATGCAAACTTTCTCTCTCTTCCTCTGAAATGCTGATGAGAAGGCTCCAGGCACACACTGGCAGCTCTGCACTGCCTAAAATACCTGTCTCCTTTTACATCGCCAAAGCTCTTTCAGAGAGCAGCAGACGCTGATGATGATGATGATGATGATGATGCTTGCATATTTATCAGCTTTTTAACAGGTTTACCATTCCTCTCTGTGCCTTTAAATCTTCAACTGCCTTCATCATCATCCTTTCCCATCCAAGTTTCTGTCATGTGGAAGAAAGGATGAGGTCACAGAAAGGTGTTGATGAACTCCTAAAAAACCTAGATTACTTTGTCTCCTAGACTCTAGAGCTGCAGATGATCTCCCCTCCTCATACTGCTGCTGCTGCTGACGGGAAACTCACAGCCCCCGAGGCTTGAATTACCTGGCAGGGCCGAGGAGAGCAGCTCAAATGCACTAGAGGACAAGAATCTCGCTCCTCACAATCAATACTCATTGATGACCTCCTTCCATTCTTTTTTAAAAATTTATTTATTTAGTTTTGCAAGAGTTACATTACAGTAAACGTGTCCGCCATGCAGAGCTCCTGCAAACTGCAGCGGCAAACAAGTTGTTCTACGAAGCAGCAGCCACAACAGAGGTGTACAACACGGGTCTGGAGTCTTCATTTAGACTGATGCAACCAGGCAGGAAGTGAGAGCAGGGGACAAGGCATTCTGTTGTGTCACTTATAATATATAATAATAATAATAATAATAATAATAATAATAATAATAATAATAATAATAATAATAATCATCATCATCAGAAACAAATACATATATTTTTGTATTTTTATTCATGCATTTTCATCAAAGTGAATATTATCTCACTGGCTAACTTTTGTCTCTCCTCCAAGCTAACTTTTAGATATATTTGAGCAGACTTTGAGCAGACTGGGTCATATCAAGCTAGTTTTAGCTAAAATGGCTAATTTATTTTTCATCAATTGTGATTTAATTGTTTTTTAATCTATCTTTTTTCACTTAGATCGCTGCTGTGCTAGGATTTTAATAAAATATTGTTAGGAATGATATTTAGATATTCATTATGAGAACAATTTTGAATTGTTTGCTAACCTTTAGCTCTTTAATAGAGTTAATAGTGTGCACCTGGGGAATGATACGTGAGGGCACTGAATTTGGGGCAATTTTCATAAAATATTCCAAAATTCCATTGGCTAAGATTTATTTCCTCGTTGGCCATCACATATGTCAATCATATAATTGCAATATATGTACACATATATAAATATATGTTATTTATATATATAACTGTATAATTTTAATGTATAGTACTTTCTGTAGTAACAAAATAGAGATAGAAAAAATGTAGTTGGATTGGTTTAGTTTTTTGCCTGATTTTTTTTATTAGTCGACATTAGGAAGCAACACAGCACTTATATAAAATAACCAACTATATAAATAAATATATTTATAAATACATGTATAAGTCAGTAAATATTCATACCCAAAGCTGTAGATAAAGAATGAATATTGATCAGACACAGTTGTAAACCTGGGAAGTAGCTTCATTAACGACTGTGTTAGAAACTCGTCATTTTTATCATTAAACGTCTCTAATGTATTGTGGGCATATTTTACGACCTTGTTTTTGACCGTCTTCTTCTTGCAGCAGCCTGTAGATACTGTCTCTGTCCTACACTGTCCTCTAGATCTCTGGGTGCTCTGCTGCAGCTCCGTCATCAGGACAGCTGGCAGACTCTTTACCACCCTCGTCTCTGTAGTAAGTGGTGCTTTCCTGATTTCAAAAACTCCACTATGACAAAGCAAAAAGCAGAAATGAGGTACCTCATACTAATTAGCACACACAGAGAAAACATGTCTGCAACAAAATGACAGTCTCTATAAATGAAGCCAGACTTAACTCAGCTTTGAGTTGTGACTTGACTCATGTTGAGTCCCTCTTGTCTTTTCTCTGCATTGTCCTGATCCTGGCTCTGAGCTCAAGGTCAAACCCTACAGCAGACTCCCTGGACACTACAGACAACATTTTAATTAAGGCTATCTCTGTACTCAGCTGTCCCAAAATAGTTTCCCCCAAACTTGCTGTCTGTATAAACAGCTCACAGCATGAAGTGGCCACGCCCACGCTGAGCTGAAGCTGTGTTTGCCCTGAAGTCCAGGTCACAGTGGAAACTGAGAGTTTATCTTGTCACCACACAGTATCACAGTCACAGTGACAAAGTTGTTCTCCCATGAATCTTGAGTTTGTCCCAGGAACATCCTTGGACCTGGTGGTTTAGGACAGTGAGTCCCTTTTTATACTAGTGCTGAGCCAGTAATATATAACATAACATAACATAACATAACATAACATAACATAACATAACATAACATAACATAACATAACATAACATAATCACACACACACACACACACACTTTCTAAGCCCGGTCTTTTGAGTCACTCAGCTGGATGAGGAGCTCTGTTTGATTTCTAATATTTAAAGAATTACATAACATAACATAACATAACATAGCACAACATAACATAACATAACATAACATAACATAACATAACATAACATAACATAACATACATAACATAACACACATAACATAACATAACATAACATAACATAACATAACATAACATAACATAACATAACATAACATAACATAACATAACATAACATAACATAACATAACATAACATAACGCAATGTAATGTAACGCAACATAACGCAATGTAACGTAACGTAACGTAACGCAACGCAACGCAATAACATAACAAGAACAGTAAAACGTCTCAGAGGCTTTGTGATGGTTTAGGACTGCATTTTAGTCCTCAGTCTTAGGTCTGTTCTAGTCAAGACTAAACCATTGTTGCTGTCATAGAACCTTCTTAATGCTGAAGCCTCATATGACATTGGTCTACTTTGGTATAACATGGAGTATAGACTAAGAACACGTGTGGGCCACAAACGGTTCCTAGTGGCTCCCCACAAATTATGTAGTGGGTTTTGTTTATGTTGTTGAAACTTGAAAATGGGGTTCTGTCTAAGAACGTTGAGTGGGCCACATATGTCAGTCAGTTTTACCCCACAGGTGTGACAGTGTCTGTTTGTGTGACGGACGTTGACACCTCACTCCTCATTTCATTCCTTTTATCGACTCCTTATCAGCTGCTCAGCTACTACAACAGTTGAATTTCCACTGTGGAAATGAACAAGGTTTGACTTTATCTAATGTGACACAGAGGCACAGACTGTCTCGTCACGGCCCGTCCCATTAACGCCTCCTTTTCCCTGGGTGGCAAATGATTTGGGGTCACTGAGTTTTTGCAGCGAGGAGAGGAGGGAGGAGGGAGAATGTTCTTCTGCTGCAAAGTTTCTGTCGGAGAACAATTTTTATGGCCATTATTAAGTAAAATTACGCCACAGAGACGGAGGGTGCAGTGGAGGGAGAGTTCAGACTGTGTGTGCACGGAATGAACATTTGCAACACCCAGCAGAACGCAGCAGTCCACTCTTTATGGGACAGCGCCGTGTTAAGGTCGGTGAGCGGCACAAATACTCACCTCCCTGCCTTTTACTGCTGCAGGGACACAGACGATATACAGGCAGAGAGAGGGGGAGGAGGGGAGACGAAGGGAGGTTTTTTGGAAAGAGGGAAACGAGCTGCACTGCAGCAACTGGGCGGTGGCTCAGGCTCACTGAGAGAGAGAGGGAGGGAGAGAGAGAGAGAGGGAGGGAGAGACAGACAGTCAGACAGAGACAGAGACAAAGGGGGAGTAAAAAAGCAGACAGAGGAAAAGTGACAGACTGTGACAAAATGTGTCAAAGAGCAGGAAAACCAAGAGGACTAAGTTGAAGACGAGGAGTTTACCTACTGTATAGAAAGTTTATGTCTGTACACTGGAGTCAGAAAAAGTTATTTATAAATTAAAATTAATATGATATTCTCAGTTTTTATAAAGTTATAATTTGGTCAAAATCTATCAGTATGTTAGGACTGTATAGGATTATAAAAAGAAATCAGAGCTGAAAAATATATAATTAATACATTAAAAATATATAAAAAACATTAACAGCAAAAATAATTAGTGCTGTTTTTTGTTGTTTTTATATTTTATTATTTACTTCATATTTTTTAATGAAACTAACGTACTTTTATGAAAATAAGAAATATTTATTTCTAATTATTTTCCTATATTAAGAATGATTTTAAAATAAGTTAAACATGTCTTTCTTCATTTTTCTTCCTCTTTTTATTTCATTATTTTTAATATATATTTATAAATACAATATTAAAATAAACAGCCAAAAACGTTTTTTTTAAATATGTTTTCTTATTGCTGTAAGTATTTTAAATGTTTTTACAGAATGAAGTGACAGTGTTGGGTGCTCGTTATCACAATCAGGTTTCCATCGTAATATTTATTGTTCATGTATTGTTCCTACGTGGAACGATTTCATAATCACTCAATGTTTATATCAATGGCGTGTCATTTTAAAAAACAGTTTTGTTACAGGAGAAACTTTTTAATAGTGTAATTTTCTCTTTGACCCACTGTACAGTACAACCAGACAAAACACACACACACACACACACTGTATTAAATTTTAACTGTAGCTGAGTAGCTGTGTGTAACACACACACACACACACACTGTACTAAATAGTGTTTTAACTGTAGCTGAGTAGCTGTGTGCGTGTGGTAAAAAGTTTATGTGCACAAACTTCATTGAACAAAAACTTTTTTTTATTTCTCATATGAAATACTCTTGTGGAAGTTCTAACAAAAAAGAAATTGCCTTCATCCAATGAGCTGCTGCATCACCGTTGTGACCTTTGACCTACAGCTGATGTGTTTCTACCTGCACTTCACCATCAGTTGATCACCTGATCATCGATGTTGATTCTGCTCCATGTAAACACACTGATGCAGGAGTGGGTGCAGCGGCCGGGTTAGACCGGGACACACCTCACCCTCACACACACACACACACTCAGCCAGGCTGACATAATTTATTACATAAACTGTATACACAGCCATAACGTGCAGGAAACTCCCCCGTTGGCTGTTCCACTGTGAGGAAAACCATATAATGTTAAACAACGCCAGCGTTTTCCTTTAATGTCCTCTCCACCGCTGTCTTTAACTGTCTTTCACTCTTTCTCTTCATTTATTCTTTCTTTCCTTTTTTCTCTCCTCAGGACAGGAAAAAAGTGCTGTGTCTGCATGGGTGAGGGAAGGGTGGGGTGATTAAGGAGGTGTGTGTGTGTGGGGAGGGTTATTTGGTGCAGTAGAACAGGAGTAATTGATATTGTTGCCACTCACTGCTTTTGCCATGGAGAGAGGAGTGTTTGCTTTTAGAGGAGAGGAGACAGAGGGAGTGAGACGGGGGAGAGAGAGGGAGAGACAAACAGGGAGAGAGAGAGGACGGAGGGGATGATGACACGTCAGTGTTTTCAAACTTTCTCTTCCTTTGTGTACGTGTTAATTTGTTTGCTTTGCAGTGGAAATTTGACTTCATCAGATTCTAATCAGTCAAACTCAAACCATTTTGTTTTCCTGGTGTTGGAGCTGGTGACACTCAGTAATGAGCTGTTTGAATTTATCTCCTTGATTGAAAATGATTGGTGTTATTAGTCTGCTGTGTGGGTTTGCTTTCAGATAAAATAAAAGATAAAAGACGTCACTATGACGATTGTTGACTGGATAAATCACACAGAGAGAAAACTCACCGTTTCATTTTATTGAGGCTTTTGAATTATAGAACAAGAATTCAGCACTTAATAAATCACAACAAATGACTAAGATTAAGTGTCTTTGAACTGCATAGAACATTAGGTTACATGAAAATTGTATTTCCAGTTTTTTGGTTTGCAATATTGGAATTTCAGCATAATCAACATTTTGTTGATTTAAAAAATATTTATTTTATTTCACTTCTATTTATAAATATTCATGGAAAAGTTATTTTATATATTATATTTAGATTTAGAGCCACTGGGAGTTGCTGATGGGCAATACCAGAACGTTTGATGATACTGAATTCTTTTTTCCATTATTTTCCGATATTGATACTTTGTATGATTTTCTTTACCCCAATAAAACACGTGACAAATACTGGCAATTTAGCAACTTTAATATGTATTTTTCATAACATATTATTGATAACAAACTACATTATTTTAACACGATGTAACTGAAATAGTTTAAATGTCGAATCAAAAATCATAATAATATTTTATAATTTTATATCTTTTGACCAACTTTAGTTCTGATCATGAAGCTAAAAATTTCAAAATCAATCCGATATCTGGTGTAGTACATTTTTCATTTATTAATTAGTATTAATACTTTATTAAAGTATTAAGATACTCATACTTGATACTTGTGTGTCACTACAGGGTGTTTGATTCCAGGATTTGATTTGATTGTGATTACACATTAATTCCACCTTAAAAACGTACATGGGAACATGTGGATACTTGCTTTACAAAGTTGTTATTTTAGGGTATATTCACTGGTCAGAGTTAGTCTGACTTTCACTTCTTCTCTAATGTGAAACTCATTTGCGTTGTAAATTAATATCCCATTTAGAGGAAAACAGCTGGTAGAGCAAAGTTGAAATCAGCTGAAGTGCAGTGAATCAGTGAAAACATAGTTGTAAAAACCCTTCTGAAGTCTCTGAATGCACTAATGAAGGGATGAGGTGCTTCACTTCCTGTGTCTCCAGTGCTGCTCCGAGGTAATGCAGATGTCAGCAGATAAGATGCTGAAGCCGAACTACAGGAAAATGAATATGTGATTATCAACACCAGCTTTCTACCCTGAAAAATCTGAAGAACAAAAAAAAAACACCTCTTTGAATTTAAAATTCAGCGTGAGTTTGAACAGAGAGAATCATATTTCACCTCCGTCCCTGATGTGAACGGCTGCTGATGCAGATATTCACAATTCAGGCTCTTCTTACATCAGTGCTCGTCTGCGTCGCAGCTGCTTCTTAAATATTGATGAGTACTGCCAAAGTCTGTGTCATAATGATATGGAAAAAATACACCATGCTACGCAAGCACACTGTGGCATTTAATACCCACAGATACCACTGGCCAGCAGCACACGGGCTGGTGTGGGCAAGTATATTCAACACCCACATATACTGAGGCATTTATTAACATGACAAATGAAACAGCTAGAGGCTTTAAGAAAGTAATAACTCGTGAAAAGTTAGAAGTTGTGCACTTTTTTTGGGTCTGATGTTTTTTTCCATGCTTGTGGCTTTAAACTTTCACTTTAAAAAGTTTTCTATGACTCCAGGGGTAAAAAAAAAAAAAAAATCAGCCAACCCTGAGAAATTCAAAGTTCTTAAAACACCTCGTCTTCAGCCTCTCTTCATAAACACACTGTTTATAAATACAGGCTAAACGTTAACAGGGTTAGCAGAGTCAGCAGTTATTGTCACCGACAGGGGAGTCCACACAGCTAACTCGGCTAAGCTAAAGTAAACAACCAAGAAAGTGGAAATCGTATGATCCCTTCACTATACCCGGACAAAATCAGAATTAAACACCCCGAAAAGTCAAGTTCTATTTACAGTTGTGCAAATGACTTGAACATCACATGTTCGGCCACTAGGAACATTGCTTTATATCCAACATTTAAATAGCTACATTTCTGGCAAGACATTGCCATACAGGGGACATTTGAGCTTACATCGTTTTCAAGAAGTATATTTTTGGTTTGGAAAATATGTTGTTTTTTATTTAAAAATTTATAAAGCCACCTTCTTTCCATGATTGTGGTCCTTTTGGTACTTTTGTGGGTCGGGTGTGGACCACGGGCCGGGAGTTAGAGAACACTGCTCTAAATTGACCATGCGTGTGACTGTGAGTGTGAACTATTGTTGTCTCTATATGTGTTGCTGTGAGCGAGTGGCATCTGTGTAGGCAAGTGTTTTTCACCCTAAGGATTGCACCCCCTTGTGGGGTTGCCTGGAATTCAAGTTGGGTCACCTGAAATGTCTAGTAATTGATAAAAATATATTTTCAACAAATCAACAAACATGATCAAAAACTAATTTTAGAAAAAAAAGGTCTCAGGGATCGCCATAAACTGTGAATCACAAGAAAAGAAGGTTGGGAACCAGTGTTGTAGGCCTTCACCATACACCTGCTGGGATCTAACGTTAAGTTCATTTGTGCACCAACCATATCCAGGTCTCAGGCTCACTGAAAAGAGAGAACAAGGGAACACCTGGTCCTCTGCTAAATCCACTCGCCCCACCACTGATACCCCGTCCGTTTGGTAATCCCCAGTTTCACATCTGCAGAGAAGAAGAAAATATGCTGATGACGCCTGTGCTTCCCTGCTGCCTCAAGACGAAGCGTTCTGGCACGTTCAAGATATCAAAGCGAGTCAGGCGGCTCACAGAGGAACCGGGCCCAGATATTTTGACTGTCGCTGATGTGGCTACTCTCTGTTCTCGTCTTCCTGCAGCATGAGCTGAGAAATGTGTAACGGGATTTAGAAAAAAAAATCTTTTGTATCACTGATACTCTCATTCCAGGCTTAGCTCCAGCTCAAGGGACTGGCTTTAAGTTCTGCTGGTAGGAACTTGCTCCATCAGAAACTTTTCACACAGCAGCCGTTCTTATTTGTATAAAATACAAACTCTTTTCTGTAGACAGAGGTCATAAAATGTGTTAATTAATTTTTAAATCACTCAGCGGGTTGGAAATGGGAGGACAAAATCAATGAAAGGGACGGAAGGGAGTAAATAACTGGAATGGACCAGAACAGAAATTGAGTCAACAACTTCAGAACAAACACACGTTATAAAAGAACATCATCTGTCAAAGTAAATCTCTGATTTAAATACAATTCTTTACTTCCTAAAGTGTTTTGTTTTTGTATCAGCTTTTTTTGGAACGACTAAAGGAATGAAAACTGAATCTTTAAAAAAAAAAAAATCTTCTGTTCTATTTATGTCCATACCATCGGGTGTTAACTTTATCTCCCAACTCTTTGACATTCAATGTTGTCTATCATGACCATCCTGTCTGCCATGTCTAGCTTGTCCATTGTCCATTAATTTCACCCTGTCCATCATGTCCATCTCGTCAATGATGCCCATTACGACCATCCTTTCTATTATGTCCCTTTTGTCCATTATGCTCATCATGTCCATCCTGTCTATCATGTCAATCTTGCCCGTAATGCCCATCATGTCCATCTTTTCTATTATGTCCACCTTGTCCACCTTGTCCACTATGCCTATCATGCCCATCCTGTCCATTATGCCCATCATGTCCATCTTGTCTATCATGTCAATCTTGTCCATTGTGCTCATCATGTCCATCCTTTCTATTATGTCCACCTTGTCCACTATGTCCACTATGCCCATCATGTCCATCGTTTCCATAATGTCCATAATGTCCATCGTGTCTATCATATCCATCTTGTCCATAATACCCATCATGTCCATCCTTTCTATTATGTCCACCTTGTCCCATATGTCCACTACACACACCATGACCATCTTGTCCATTGTGTTCATCATGTCCATTCTGTCTATTATGTCCATCTTGTCCATTGTGTTCATCCTCTCGCCTGTGTCCATTCTATGCCTCATGGCCATCCTGTCCAAATTTTCCATTCTGTCCATCGCGACCATCCTTTCCATCATGACCATTCTGTCCCTCAGGTCCATCCCGGCTGTCCCGGTCACTCCAAAGAACCCTCAGAACCTTCTCCTCCTTCAGCTGAAGCCCCTTCTCTTCTCTAAACCACACATCACAGGTCTGATCATCAGGACATCATGAACTCTTCCTCTCCTCTCACTCTCCACACAATTTTTCCTTCATCGACACTTGTCTCCGCCCACCTCACTCACATCCTCACCTCTGTGCAATCAATCTGTAATTTTCAGGACAGTTACTGCCGTGCTCCAACAATCATTAGGTCATTATTTGTTTCTATTGACTCTTGAGATTTAAAGAAGTAGAACAGACCAGGAGAATGGAGACCAATGATTTTAATGGACTCCAACGATACTGAATAATATTTATCTGACATGCAACAGCACCTATTCTGCCCGATAGGGGTGGAGTCCTCATTTGTTTTTGACCACTGTGAAGACCTCCATCTTCTTTTTTCTGAGTTGCGGGGCGGCTCTTCCTGCTGGCCCCAAAACTACAACTAAACAGCAATTTGCTTCCATATATCCATACATAAATGTGAAGCCAGGACCCTGTCTGCAGATACTGTAGAAAATAATGTTTTATAGTGTCTACAGTGGTGAAGTGGTAAAAGTCTAACTTGTAATGTACATTTATTTACATTGATTTTTTACATTGATCATTGACTGAGTACTATATATTAATGTACCTTTTCATGTCGGTCAGAACCTCAAAGACATTTTCAAAGCACTGTATATTTGTAAAAGTATCATATCACTAAAGCTTTACGGCCCCGCTGTTTGACCTCTGCTAGGGTTTGCGGACCCCCTGTTGAACACATCTCACCCAAGCTTTAAAGTATAAAGAGAGGTGGGACCTAATGTGATTTACTCTAACGGCCCCTCTGATAACTGCCACCTTGACTTGAGACACTGTGCGGTCGGTGAGTCATATCGGTGTTTGAAGTGTTTTTTGAACATCAAATATTAAAAATTGACGTCATCGTCAAAACCCTATCTAAAAACGTCAACACAGAAAAAACTGCACACCCTTGTCTTTGAGTAAACAAACTGAGAGGATCACTGCATCATTTCCAATCCTTCGTCAGAGTTCACTGTTTCTGCAGTCTTCAGCAGACTCATGAAATATGCAGAGTTGACCTCAGACATTTTGCATGACTTTGAGTTTTTAAGAAGACAGACATTTTGCATGACTTTGAGTTTTTGTTAAGAAGGAAGTCCATCTGACCATGAAACTGCAGCTCAGTCCAGTCCATCGGTCCCACAGCCCACAGCCCACAGTCAATAAAGAAGCGGGCTGAGTTGATTAGACTGGACACTTGATATCTTATTCATAACATGTTCTCTGACTGGGAGACTGAAGGCATTTCTATATAATGTAGCTCTGACTGGATTATCACAGAGGCAGACACTACACTATATAAGGAGTGAACATCTCTGTATGTGCTCCACCACAAATAAAATCTATTTTAGCCTTGCGGGGAAGCCAGGGCAATCCCAGCAGTTCCCATCAGGCGAGGGTGGTGTTATACCCTGGTCAGTCCTTCAGTCTGTCACAGAATCATATTCAGAAAACCTTGGCTTAAAATAACGGTAGAAAAACTAACACGCCGCTGTGTGTTTTTAGACAGTGAGAGGAAACTGGATTATCAATAAAAAACAAAAAACAAAACACCCACACATATTCTAAGAGAATTCACATCTAATGAAAAAAAAACGTTAAATATCTTTTTAACTTTCAGGCCATTTTTACGCAGCGATCATACGATACAATACGACTGCAGTAGCCTCCATTTACATGGATCCATGCAAACAAAATCTGAATCTGAACAGAGCTGCAGGATACGACTCTGGTCCCTGTAGTACATATGCCAGGCCTATATGTGGCGCTGTGTCATCCATGCTCTAACATACTAACACTGGAAGAATTAAAATAAAAAGTTTTGAAAACCAGGAAAAAAACCTACAGGGCATGCACATAAAGCTTGATAACTCGAAAAGAAACACGAAAAGGCGGTGATGGCTAACGGTAGCACACCAAATAGCCAGGGTTGCTTCTCTAGCACAGTCAGAAGTAGCATGGTTTCCTCCATTGTTGTTATTGTGTGGCCCTGAGCAGGGTTGCTGGTGTAAAGGTCGGTCTCCGTTCACTGTATATAGTGAGGACGCAGTTCATTTCAGTTCATTCAATTGGCGCTGTAGCTCCTGGATCCAGAGCTGATTGTTGCTGTGTAAACAGGGCACCTGTTTACACAGCAACCTGGAACTTCTCCACCCAAGTGGCTCAAGGTGTGAAGTGCAAGTCATTTTCTCCAAATGCTGTAGCTTTCAAACTATGGTATGAATACCACCAGTGGTACTTGAGCTCCCGCTAGTAGTATGTAGGTGTCGGATGTGTGATACTGTTTGGTTCCTGTTAAAAGTAGGTGAGTCAAAAAGTATCTGAATATACTGTATCTGTTTATATTCTCACTAGCTCTGTGTTGGTGCGACTTTGGCTAATAAATATGCTAATAATATTTAAGGAATATATATTCTTATTCAAGTCATCTGAATAATAACAGACTGGTGAGGCTGTAGTGTCACTATGTTGGTCATACTGGTGGTCTAACTTATTCCTAGGACAGTTTTTGGAGTTTTTGGAGAGAGCACCAACCACTCTTCCAGCTTGTAGCTTGGTTAAACATTTTCTTATATTCGGTAAATTATACTGAGGTAAAACGTCTCCTGCAAATGTTGAAATTAGACTCTTCACTTTCTAAAAAGGTTAAATAAAAAAAAAAGATATTTATGCGTAAAAAAAACCCACTTCACCTTCAGGGACCATTGAAACACAGACAAGTAATTAGGAACACCGAGAACTCGGAGTTTACCTGAGTGGTTTAAATGTTCAAATCACAGCCTGGAACAACAACACTGCTGCTTTTACCAGTCAAACAGAAGAGAGAGGGGGTGGAGAGAGGTGGTGGAGGGCAGGGGGTGACTGCAGGCTTTTTGGGTTTAAATAAAAAATGGGAAGCACTAACTTCAGGGATTTTCATGCCGGAGCAAACGCTGAGGCGTCAAAGCTGACGCAAGGTTTCCACCAGCATGAGTCATCTGCTTTCTCTCCTTTTATTCACCCTGTTTATCCCCCTCTCTCCTCTAATACATCTCTTCTGTGCATCTCATGGAAACACATTCTCAGACTGGGAATACAAGGAGTTTTTTTAACAAGAAAAAAACCTCCTGCAGAAGTTAGATTGTTTTAACAGCTTAGCTTTGAGACATCAAGTGTAGGGACATCATTAAATACTTTTCTTTTAATTTTGAAGTTATACTAAGGCTGCATTGACTGCATTGCCAATTCTGACCAATAGGGAGGGACCTCCTAATTTCGTCTTGCTTCTAGAGACATGCATATGTACTGTAACTCATAGGGCTGTTTATTAGTCACAATTACATATGTGAAACTCCAGCTGAATTAAGATCCACACATGCACATAATCCGTAACTTTGCCCTTAACTTAAAGGCACAGTACTTGGAAATTATGATTTAGCATTGGGCTGCAGGTGGCACTATAAATGCATTGGTTCAATGGTTTGGTGCAATAATAAAACATTAATGATCAAATGCAACACATTCTGTAACTTGGCCAAACCAATTCCTTACAGCTGTGGAGACTAGTGGTTGTCCACTGGATATAGTAAGAAAGTAAGAAATCATTTTCTTCCTGTAGGCTGATCCTGACCCTCCCTCTCACCTCAGGTAAAAACCACTCCCGTTATGAAGCGGAGACAGAATCATTTATATATATATGTAATTTTTATAATGTATTAAAGTTCCAATAAACTTTTAAATTAATTCAATTAATTCAATTAAATTAATTACACCCTTTATTATGATTCAAATAGACAGAAAAATGGCATTCAGCCAACTGTATTAAACTACCCAGCATTCCACTTGATATGTGCACACACACAGACATTGGCTGTTACATATTGCGGTAATGCATGACATCACTCAGAGGTGGAACATACTAACGATATCACAGTACTGGAGAAGTTGTGACTTTATTACAACATCAATATTCTTCAGTGTCTCGAAAAATACGGCGTCTGTGTAATACATGCAAGATTCACATGCACTTAAATACTGTATATCTCACATGCCTGCCAGGGGTTGACACAAATGTGAACACACCTACGAACACACACACGAGCACACACACACACACCCAGTCCTTCAGCAGGCAGTTCTACTGGAGGTTATATACTGTCTCAGAATACAAAGTGGTACTTAGCAGGATTGGCTACAGGCGCCCCACACTGGTGCTGTGTTACTGTTGCACAATAAATATAAGCATTGTTAACCTTATGCCACTCTGGGATGTACCGTCACTTTAATTTCAACGCTGCAGAAACTGCTGCTAATGTGTCTGTGTGTGTGTGTGTGTGTGTGTGTGTGGAGGTGACGAGAAGCAGACAATAACCTGGAACAGAGGGGGGAAAAAATAAAAAAGAATCACACTAATGCTGCTGATAGTTAAAACAAAAACACATTCTGCTGAGAGTCTGTAACAAGATCAGTTTTTTTAACATGAAATGTGAACGGTGTGTTTACAGCACGAACCTGAATTATTCTCAGATTTTCACAGCTTTAGTTCAGATGACAGCGTTCTCATCTAGTATAATTAGTTCCATTCCTTCTTCCTAATACTCTTAGAATTAATATTTCAATGTGTGGGATTCAGCTCCCTGAGCTCCCCAAAAAAGCAAAAAAACTAAACTAGTAAACTAGTAAAAAAAAAATAAAAAATTGTCCTGAATTTAACTTTGGCAACACAAACTGCCAAAAACATTGAATTCTCAAGTTTCCGAGAATCTGTCTTAAAGCTGTCGATTGCCAACTGCAATAATCTGTCGTCTTACCAGTTTGCGCTTGATATCAACCTGCTCTGCTGGATGGACAGGTTTTTGAACATGTTTGTTAATAACTTTCTTACACTAAACAAATGCAATAATAACTGAATAGTGAATAAATGTCAGAAAATACTTTCTACAAGTTCATGTTACATTTTATGTAGCATTTTCTGTGTTTGCAATGGGGCTCCCCAGCAAGAAGCTAATGCTGTTTGAGTGGCCCTTGGCCTGGAAAAGTTTGGGAAGCCCTGACCTAAGCTCTCAGGATTTGACCACAGCATGGCTAAAAAAGTCCAATAAAAGATCCACTCTGGATCATGATCTTGGCTGATAAACTTAGCCGTTGTTTTTAGGGTAGTTTCAACATATAGTTATAAACGTAACAATTAACAAAGGTTCTCTCTGGGGCAACACCCCACACTCACTACTCTGAATAAGACTCATTTCTGACTAAACTAAATGTGATGGCTGACTGAAGATATGTTTCTTTTAGCTTAGTTTTTTTTTTTTTGTAATAACTTTTAGGTATTAGCCAACCTGCTCTCTCAGCACATGAATCAGTTTCAGATCTTTACGTTAAATTCAAAAGAGCAAGGACCCGAACAACACCAGAGGGGTAAATTCAAAAGAGCAAGGACCCGAACAAAACAATAGGGGACAACTAACATCAGAGAAACCCAGGTGAGACAGGAACACAGATGCAGGGAACACAAGGAATGCACAACACAGAAGACCTGGCTGTTAGCCTGGTCAGGAGAAGGCTAGTTACAGAGAATAAATCACCATAGGAACGTGTGCAAAAGACCTCAGAATACATTTATCCAGAATAAGCAACAGAACCAGGTTTGGGACATTATCTTGGTTTTGTGACATGCCCTCCAGATGCTCCACTGCAGAGTGGGTTTATATACCCAGGGAACCAGGTGAGACGGGTGAGTCAATTAACAGAGAAGCACAAGACACAGGTGAGTGAGATGAAACTAATTACCCATGAGTGGCAGAGAGGCAGACTGACATGATGACACTGATCCTCCATTTTCTTTTTGTCCCTCTTAATTTCCACTTGTCTGTAATTTCTCTGTACTTGTAGCTAAATTTAAATGTTATTGCTAACTCTTAGCTTATTTTGTACTAATGGGTAATTCTGAACAAAATACTTCCACCTATCCTTTAGATCAGGCATCCCCAATCCCTGGTCTGGGGACTGGTGTCAGTCCATAGGTCATTTGGTACTGGGCCACAGTGGGACACAGTGGAAAAAATACATCACTTTTATTAATTTACTATAGTCAAAAAGAATCCAGTCATATTTACTTTTTTATTAAAATATCTGTCAATATTTCAAAACAACAGGTCATTCAGACTCTGATACAAACAGAAAGCAAAGTAAAGCAAAAATTGGCCAATAACTTGGTTAACATATACCTGGTGTCTTCAGTTGATAACCTATGCAGTCCCGTGGCCCTTACAGCCCCCAAAACTGAAAGCTTTTTGTAGCCCAATAGGTGGCGCTGGTGCCTCAAGTTTGTGCTGCGGCCCTATAGTTAAGAATATTTCTCCCTTGTCGATCAGATGTCTATTGGCTATAAGAGCCGAAGGAGGTCTTTGGTATTTTCTCTTCTAAACATGAAGCCACATGTACATACTTTCTAAGCCCTCAATACCTTTTTCTTTCCAAGCCTCCCTCTCCCTCCCTCTCTCTCTCTCTCTCTCTCCCTCCCTCCCTCCCTTCCCCTACTCCTCCCTCACTTCCTCAGCTATGTAATGATTCTGCAGCTCTGCCTCTGCAGCATGACTCCACTTTCCTCTCTGCATCTTACTCTGCCTCTACAGCAGCTCATTGACAAAACTCAGGGAGAAACTGTGGAAATGACCACAGGCCGGCCACAGTCACGCACACACACGACACACTGTACCATTAGAACCAGACAATATAAATGTGTGTTAGCGCCGACACGGATCAGTGTGCAGAAAGACAACATCCTTGAGCTCCAACTCCACCGACGTTTGCCCGAATGTCTCGTCGACTGCCCTTCGTGCAGAAAACTCAACTGCAGGAGAAGAAAAAATAAATCTGTGTGTCACCGGTTTGATTTATGAGCCATAAAATTGTTCATCACAGCCACAAAGACGGGCCACAACCAAGAAACACATAAACGTTTACATAAACCTGAGTAAAATTCAAACCTCAGCTGATTTCCCTTGTTTGGGTTTGAAGGTGACAAACGACGGCGTGTGAATCCAGGGCTGCGGGCGTTACTCAGTGGTGCAGAGCAGCTCCTCGTATCTGTTGGCTAACAAGGACAGCACATAAACATCCCACATCGTTTCACAGGAGGTGGCAACACCTGCAACATGTCAGCCTGACGGATGTAAAACCAGTCATTGAACTGAATTTGTATTGGAAATTATGCAAAATATTCTTGAAACATTTTATACAAGAAAAACAAGGGATTTGAAGTCAACATTAGAAGGAGAGAAACTAGAAATTAGATCAAAAACCTACTTGGAAAAATATTGTGTTATTGTGTGATTTATTTAGAGGTCGTTTTTCTTTTTTGTTGTCGTACAGATCCATAAAGACTTCTCTTGCCCCAATGACCTTTCTAGAAACTACAACCATGGAGCACGTCTGCACTGGTTTCATCCTGTCCTGTAGTATGAATCCTCCTAAATATAAAGAGAACAGACCCCAAAGGTGACCTCACAATGTCAACCACACAGTCACATCAGGAATTATCAACCTGAGCTAAAACACCATTGAACATTTGACAGAAAGTGTAGTTCATTCTTTATTGATTCCAATATTTTCCACTTTTCACTTTTCAGGTTTGCAGACCAGCTGGAGTGAAGTCAATCCCAGCATTCTTGGGCCGGTGTGAACTCCAGATGATCACCATTCACACACACATATTCACACCTACAGTATGACTGATTTAGACTGAAAATAAATACCTCCTACCTTAATATTTTTCAACTACCTGAGGAGAGCAGAGTACCCCTCGGCACCCCCGCTTCATAGATTGCACCTGGGAGGTTTACTTTTTGCCACAATGACAGAAACAGACGAGGTGTAAAGCCGAAGAGTGACTTGAAGGAATTCTGCAGCGTCATTCACATCAAACAGAGAAAAACCATAAGTTCAACAGTTAGTTTTTCTGTAGAAAAAAACAAAAAACTTTGCTGATTTAGAAACAAATTCTCTCTGTTTTTTTTTACTGTCCATATAAACAATGTTTGTTCATCACGTCTCCCCACTGTTACATAAACGCCAGCTGTTATCAGCACGTGCTTCAGGACACCCGTCTCTACACCTGGGTGGGGAATGGGGGGGTTATATAAAGTGTATCTGTTAAATATATAAGGTGTGATCTCTGTAAAGTCTGGTTCCTTCATCCTAGCTCTGCTCCCTCGGAGCGATAAAAAGCAGAATTCAAAGCACAGAGGCAATTTCTCGCAGCTCAGGTAGCGAAGAGCGGGGCCACCGGGGGCTGTAACATTAAAATGTCTGAGAAATGATAGAGTATGGAGACATAAAACCAGAGACGGTGAATCTGCCTCCGTGTAGGTGGCGACGGCAGAGGAGGGAGGAGGAATGCAGAGGAAGAGGGTGATGAGTGACTCTGCAGATTAGAAACATGATGTCAGAGCAGCGTAGGTGATCCAGGATATCAGTGATTTCTAACTCGGAAAACGAGAGAAAAGTAATACCTGCTTTCTCCCAACACACTGATCTGTCAGTACTCAGTACATAGTACTTCTGCAAACCAGTGTTTGAACCAACGGTTTCCCTCCATTGCTTGTTTGATATCTGAACTGAGAAACACCTATGCATTAGACAACAACTTAGAATATTCTTCAGACAACGAGATGAATAAAGAATACTAAAGGCAGCCGCAGGGCGAAATGTTTTTTTGAGAAATAGGAAAATTCTAGCATGGATTACAATCTAGGTTCCAGACAGAACATCCTGTCCTGCAGTTAACTCCTCCATTGTTCCTTGACGCCCTGTTAAAACTGTCTAAATAAAAGAAGTATTGCAGCAGGAGCTCAAGTTGTTAATTGAGTTGCAGCACAGAGGAAATATTAGCAGTATTTTCTGTTTATCTGCTGGAGCTTAATGTAATAACAGTCACAGCAGTGTGTGAACAGAGTTAGAATTCAGCTGCAGCAGAATAATGTAAAAATATGGATTTAATAGAAAAGGCTACAATAAGGCTACAATATATACGTAATATATATATAGACACACACACACACACACATATATATATATATATTTATATAAAGTTGAATATTTGGGCTTGGACATTGTAATGGGATGGGCTGTTTTTAAAAAAAAAATTAATCCTGGAATTTTGACCGAAATTGGATCTACACTGATCCTGAGTATCAGATTGAGCTATTCCTAGTTTAAATCAATTATCAAAATGACTTTGTTAGCCACAAAACATTAAACAGATTAAACATTGTAATGCATTCTCCACTGCTCTTCTATTTATTGCTGGTCCACAGTCAATGCACATGCGATAAGTTTTATTTTCCAAATACAGGTGCTTAAAAAAGACTGTCCACTCACTAAGTCTTCAGTTTTAATCCTCTTCAGTGGTGAAGACTGTCTGAGTAAGTGAAACCAGACACTGATGAAATAATTGAATCGGGGTCTCACTCTGGTCATCCTGAGTCAGGTGAGTCCATTTAATCTGCTTTTATTCTGCAGATCACTTCACGTTCTGCTGCGGGTGAGAAAAGCTTCTGATTCCAGCCCTGCTCCCTCAGTGTGAGGCAGGACAGAGTGAAAAGACAGCGGGACATCAATCTACTGCGGAGCACACACACACATGTCCACGTCCCTGTCATCTTTGTATGACATTTTATGCCCATTCAACACAATACCAGGGTCGTCCCTTTGTACTGAGTGACCGTGGAGAAGTGCCTTCCACAGCAGCAGCGGCGTAATCGTCTCAGCCTGGGGTCAGGATATTTTGCATACTGCATTAAATGCACAAACGCGGTATCGATGACTAAAAAACACATTTTGGCGGTGGGCCGGGGTGGAGCACTGTAAAAATGCTCAAGATTCAAGGCCCTTCAGAAATTTGTGCTATTATTAACACATCACTGCCATGAAATGTTAAAAAAAAACATAGTTATTTGCTGACGTAGTGTCACTCCAGATGATTCCCTCTGTTTTATGGATGCTATAGTGGTGTGTTCATCTGCAGTGATGCGGCATTCTCCTTTTTTTCTTTTTTTTTTTAGTTCATATTTATTTTGTGAGTCACAGGGGAATTGTTTACTAGTGGGAAGAAACAGCCACTTGGGGGCAGTAACATTGAAGTCTGTCAGTGGAGCTGTAGGCAAGATCAGCTACACTAGCTGAGCTTCAGAGGAAGCTGATAGTATCATTTTATATATTATTAATTACTATACTATTATAGTATAATTACTATAGAGCTGTTAGCAAAAAGCAGGTTCTAAGTTGTTAGCACACTCAGCTAACAGTCTGCTTGTTGATATCTGAATACTTTGTTTGTTTTTTTACAGAAAGAAACAGGTTAGCTACATTGTAGCTAACATAAGATAATGTTAGCTCTGCCAGAAAATGGAGAACTTTAAACATTCTTTTGACATGTTTTAATATCAATGTATTAAAGTCCCATCTATAGCTCCCTGTACAAACACGCTCATGCCTCTCACCAGGTTCTGCTGGAATCACTGCTAGCTAAAATAGGTCAGTGCAGTCTTCCCAGACGATACGTTCAATGTAGCAAAAAGAGAAGAAAAGTAGAGAAAAAGTTTTGCCCCGAACCGGCAGATGAATAAAAGTGGGACCAGTCAATAAAATTACCCCGCTTAAAGACCAAAGACTAGGTTAAAGGTGACCTGTCACTGGTGATAGATCACAGAATGACATCACAGACCATCAGATCTGTAGTTAATCTGTATTCATCATCACAGGTATGTCATTTCCAGGACAAAGCCTTCAGTGTGAAGTCTAGAGATACAGTATGAATCAGCAGTCTGATCATCAAGCTACACCCTGCATTATTCATCTTAATACTGCATCAAATACACAGAACACTAAAGGACAAAAGACAAACAAAAAAGGCAGAAAATAAAGAGTGGCTCAACAACAGCTATAAACTAGCTGGCCACATTATTAGGTACCAATTCTCAGTGGTCAAGTTGCAGCTTTGACCAGATAGTAGTTCTGTTGCATTTAAGAGCAGTACTTGATGTACTGCACATATATAGTTGACGTACTTTGTTGCCTGACTTCAATTCTCTGTCCTGGAGGAGAAGAAGCTAAAAATATTTCTTTACAGAGGAGAGAATGATTTATACGTTTGTAGTTCCATAAACTAGGTCCTATCTTCCACACCAGTCCAGCTGATCACACTTTTTACATGTGTAAGATGTGTGTCTGTTCCTGGTGTACCTATACTTATGGGGACACTCTTTAGAAAAGAAAATTATGAGGACGATCTGCAGGTGCCCACTGAGCAAGAGGGGACTTTGAGGTTCAAGATTGAGTTTGGAGTTAGGATTCGAATTAGGGATCAGATTAGAGTTAGGGTTAGGATTAAGGATTAAGATTGGGAATATATTACTGCTAGTTAGCATAAGGGGCCAGGGAGTGCATCATATTTTTGTGCACTGCTCAGAAAAAAAAAACCCAGTGTGTGTGCATGTGTGTAACAGAGCTACTATTTGGTCTTTTGCCAGCTGCTGCCCCTTGTGTGCACGGAATGTATAACAACTTTTGTTATTTTTTTTTATTGAGTCTACTTAACCATGGCCATCACAGAGGATCACCTCTGAAAAAAAGACATTGTATCTGCCTAAATGAGAGCGAGAGAGAGAGAGAGAGAGAGAGAGCTACTGATGCATTGCAGATAAACTGCAGATCCCACTCTAACCCCTCCCTGCCTCCCCTCTCCTCTCCTGTACACCTCTCCCTCTCTTGTTGCTCTCCCTCTCCGTGCTCCGTCCACTACACAGCTGAGATAACGTCACAGCCCCCTCCAGACCTCCTAGCCCTGCTCTAACATCACCCCACCCCACAGTCATCTTACAGCCTGTCACACCCTGCTTCACTGTAACTGCTCCTCTCTTAACCTTACACCCCTCACCCATCCATCCACCACCAGGCGCACATTTTCGCCCGTTTGCAGAATACTGCAGTCTGAAAGTCTCCGATTGTTTCCATAAATCAGTTATGGCTCGGCCTCTTTCTGCTTACACTCCTTTTTGTTACATCTGACTTGCACTTTTTCCCTCCAGCTTAGTTTAAATATGTTTTTCTGTTTCCAGCCAAAGACATTTGCAGGCGACTTAAAGGATAGGCTTAATATGTGTTTATTTGTCTCTTAGGTGAAAAAGAAATCAGCATTATTTTTCCCACTTGAACGCTCCATCAGGAGTTTCTGACCAGAAGCCAACCCTGGCACCTAAACAGGTTTAATGGTCAAAAGTCATTTTTATGGCCTGCTGTAAGGGTAAGAAAAAAGGCAGCTAGTAGTTTGATGCTCCTTGGGATAAATAATAAATATTTTATACTATAAATAGTTCTTTCTGTTATATTCTATCTATCTATCTATCTGTCTGTCTGTCTGTCTGTCCTCCCGTCCGTCCGTCCGTCCGTCCATCCACCTATCTATCTATCTATCTATCTGTCTGTCTGTCTGTCTGTCCTCCCGTCCGTCCGTCCGTCCGTCCGTCCATCCACCTATCTATCTATCTATCTATCTGTCTGTCTGTCTGTCTGTCCGTCCGTCCGTCCGTCCATCCATCCATCTATCTATCTATCTATCTGTCTGTCTGTCTGTCTGTCCGTCCGTCCGTCCGTCCATCCACCTATCTATCTATCTATCTAATAACTCTTAGCTATATGCTAACCTGGTTTCAGAGAGTTAAGTTTTAGTTTTATTAAGGCCCATTTTGTAAGATATAATTTGTTTTCAGGTGTTCTCACTGTTTAACAATTAAAAAACAACTATTAGCTATTTCTATACATACAATTATCTTATTATCTTATCATATTGTTTTTCAAATGATGCCCAAAATATTTAATTGTGTTGTTTAATTGAGAACATTTGGCTGTTGAAAGTCATTTATGGTTAGTTTAACCGTTCTCCTAACACAAAACACACTCTTTTATGAGCAATCCATTTATCAGCAGAGCCCTGAAGAACTCTGGGAAAAATGTCAGTCAATGTTCATCAGTTTAACAAGGGGCTTCAGAGAGAAGCTGAACCTGCAATAGCCTGAACGGCTCCCTGTCAACGCTGTGGAGCGTGTGCATATATGTACGCATACGTTATACAGAGCAGAGTGTGACCTTAGGAAAGAAAGAAAGAAAGAAAGAAAGAAAGAAAGAAAGAAGGAAAGAAAGAAAGAAAGAAAGAAAGAAAGAAAGAAAGAAAGAAAGAAAGAAAGAAAGAAAGAAAGAAAGAAAGAAAGAAAGAAAGAAAGAAAGAAAGAAAGAAAGAAAGAAAGAAAGAAAGAAAGAAAGAAAGAAAGAAAGAAAGAAAGAAAGAAAGAAAGAAAGAAAGAAAGAAAGAAAGAAAGAAAGAAAGAAAGAAAGAAAGAAAGAAAGAAAGAAAGAAAGAAAGAAAGAAAGAAAGAAAGAAAAAAAAGAAAGAAAGAAAGAAAGAGCTGCTCAGTTATTGCTCAGCACAGTCAGTATGGCTGTATTTTTGCCACATCATTCTGTCGACACCCCTCCCTCCCCCCAGCGCCCTCTGTGGATTCTCCTCACTCTAAGAACTGTGTTCCCTGTGGTGAAATGCAGTGTAAAAACCCTGTGAGTTCATTGGTTAATGGTTTTGATGAACTACACGGACTCATCTGTTTGGCCTCAAACCATCGTTTCCCATTAAATGGGAACGACACGACACAGTGGGGACCTGTTTGCATTCATCTCTGACCTAATAGCCGATAGACAAAGAGAGGGTTTAAGTTCTGTTGAAGTCTGGTTCTGACAAACACCGACAGCAGTTATGAGCCGCAGTTATGGTCCTGTCCACACAGACTCCCTCCATTAAACAAGAAAAAAATAAGTCTTTTATCTTCTTAACCAGAGGCAGACATATTTGAATGTACACTCCTTTATTTTCTTAGAAATATTTTTCAAAATATTAGTCAGATTTACTGCACGTATATTTTACAACTTATCTGGTTGTGCAAGATTAACTACATCCACAATGAGCCAATAGGTAGTTTTCCTGAGAGTAGATAAAGTCAAAACTTCATCCAAATGACTAGCCAAATATTGAGCCAAATGTTGATCAAATAAACCTCGCAAAATGTTAGCCAAAAATATAGCTAAATTAATAAACTGCCAAAATATTAGGAATGACTCTAGAGATGCATTAGAGTTCAGCACGAACAGCAAGTTTAGCAATATTAACTTAAGTTCAAAAACATCTGCAGGACATCCCATGTTAGCCTCGGTAAATATTGGTGTGAAAACTTTGAAATTATTGTTAAAAGTTAGTCAAAAAGCAGCTGACTATCTTATCCAATGATGTTGCAAAGGAACCACAGAACTGATCCAAAATTAGCCTCAATGTAGCTGAAAACTTGGCAAACAGGAAGTAGCAAAACTTTCTCCAAAAACAGCTACAATGATTAGCAAAATAAAAGCATAATTAAAAAAACATTTTTTCTAACAAATCAGGTAAAATGTGGATTTTTAGATTTCTGTTTAAGAAGCCTTCTTTCTGCTTCCAGTGAACTTATTTACAGCTGCCCTTTTGCAATGGAAGAACTATGTCCATTTTTTTTTATAAGCGATCGCTGGGTTTATGTTTTAATGTGGCTGAATTGAAGCACATATATATGATACATCAACATATAATATATGTATACAACATATTTATGGAATATATATTTTGTAAAAAAGATATAAATATAACAATCCCAAAACATCAGGTGGAACAACAACAACAGCAGTTCTTCGTAGGACAGGACTAACGCTTAAGGAAGTCACAACAATCGAGGTTATTTCTCACTGGCTGATGAGCTAAAGATAGTCAAAGTACTACTGTATGCATCGTACACACATTCAGCTATAATGCTGTGGTTATAAAAAGGCCTTGTTACCAATTATATATATATATATAATATGTGTGACTCAACAATTTATCTGCTGAACAAAAGGTCACGCCGTCCTTGTCCTTGGAGTGTCAGCATTTACAACACGGTCAACTAAAGCAGCCCACGCCTTGACCTGACTCTGGGGGCACTGCACTCACTCACTCACTCTGTTTACAGCCGGCTGTGAGGACCAGCATCTGCAGGGCAGACCGGGGGCTGACTGGGATGGGCCGGTCCGCCTGCAGGAGTGGAGTTTGTGCTGCAGTGCCATTTGAAAACGCTCCAACACTTCTGCAGTACACTGGAGCTCACCGGCCTGCTGCTGGATGACTCCTCTGTTTTCACACTTGTACATCACAGCACGGCGCGCCTCATATAGAACACCTTAAAGCAGCTACTTCACAGGCTCCGGAAGAACAAGATCAACAGTGTTATTTATGTATTTGATACTCTGTAGTCAGTAAGTGTCTGAACGGGGGAGGGAAGGAGACGTGAGGAGAGAGATCCAGGACATTGTGGACGTCAGCATGTCGGTAGAGACGGTGGAAGGGAGTAATATCAGTTACAACGCATGTTCTGTTGTGGTTGACGCAGGCAGACATTTACACACAGTTTTTTTTTTTTTAAGAGTCTGCCTTTGTTTGTCCTTCTGTCTCTGAGGCAGTGTAAAACTGACTCTATGTAACGCAACGCTCTGCAGCAGGGCTGTGAGAACTTTAATCAAAGGGAATTCACCCCATACAGCAATCACAGCAACCAGGGGACAGAAGAATGTAAAAAAAATAAAAATAAAAAAATTAATTAAAAAAATAAAATAATAAAATTAAAACAACGAAGAAAAAAAATCCAGGTTAGCCTCCTGAGTAGAACTAGAGTAAAGCCAGAACCACTGAATAATACATGGAAGCTAACCAATAGATAGACCAATGTCTGCTAAACGACATTTAAAAAAGGAACTAAAACTCTGCCCAATAAAGATATGTTAGCAAAAAGAGATACATTTGACAATGTGTAACTTAAATTAAGCCCTGAAATAATGAAACTGTATACCAAAAAAAGTCAATTCAACTTAGACCAGAACCAACTAACATTAGCAAAAAACAATAAAAGTTTGACCAGAAAATGTGAAAAAGTGGCCACATATTTATCAAATTGAAATTGAAAGATGGAACAAACTAAAATACAGTAAAATAAAGTAACAGTAGCAAAATGCTAAAAAAAAGAAGATTTAACAGAATGTTAGCCAGAACCATCAACAGTATAAATGTAGCAGTAATACGATTGTAAATGTAGTTTAGTTAAGTTAAGTTAGGTGAAGTCAAGTATACTCATATATAATACACACATCTATAAAGTAACCATAATAAGATAAGAAATCTCGCTCAACAAAAATCAGCATAAGGTTAGCTAAGCTTACAAAAGGAAGGTTTAGCCCAGACATTCTTAGCTTAAATTAAGCCTGTAAATAGATACAAGTTAGCCGAAATAGAGCTAACATTTAGTTTAATAGTTGTTTCGATTGTACTGTGTCTGATTGTACTACTAATGTCTTTAGCATTTTATTTGTTCTAAATTTAAATCGAATTCTGGTTTTACTTTTTCCAACTGTTTGTTTGTTTTTTTAGATCAAAGTTCATGAACTTCCACTTCACCTGAAGAGACTTAGATTACAGAACATCCAATATGGCTGCCCTCTGTAACTGTGTGTGTGTGCTGGTGGTTTTAACAGCACTAAATGCCAATATTGAAAGGTGCTCAGAAAACACCGACGCAGCTCTTCGGTTGAATTACCTAGTAATGATCGGTGATCTGTGATGATCGACCCGACCGCCCTGAGATCAGAACACAGTTCCATGACTGATGGGAGATCAATGACCTGTCACTGAGGATGAGTCACCAGACCAGGACTGTCTCCTCTGCCCCATCTGCACATCCATATATGTAAATACTGCCTCTGCACTGAGGACACAACAACACCACAACACAAAGGCTAATTAACATTCCTTTGCCTTAATGTTGAAAAACACTGCCTTAAAAATTAAACAAAATGGCTGAAAGAAGACTGATGAACCAAATCTTTCACCTAACAAACCGAATCATCTTCACTGACCTAACCTGTTACCTAACTAAATAACTAAACACAGCTCAATTAACCTTAACTTATAAGCTCACTAACTAAAATATAGCCACTTTATCTGACCTCATCCCCTTACTAACAGTTTAATTAACCAAACCTACCACCTAACTAACTCAAACAGGGCAAATTCACCTAACTCTCCACCAAACTAAAACAGAGCCTAACTCAATATAACCTTTCCTTACCTAACCCTGTCACTGTTGGCTTTGACACACACACACACACATACCAAAGTCACACTCATAATAAAAAAGAAACCCAGGACAAATGTGTTAGAAACTGTCTGTGTGCTGTCCATGGTGCTGAAACGACTCTGGCTGGAAGCACGTGGTTCAGACTGAACTGGATCGTGGACCATTAGCAGAGCGCCTGCGGGGGGGGGCGCCCCCCCCCCCCCCCGCCCCCCCCCCCCCTCCCCTCCCCTCCCCCCACCA
>NC_024320.1:9462359-9463714 GCF_000523025.1 Cynoglossus semilaevis
GCCCGTGGTCCAGACTGACCTGGATCGGGGCCCATTAGCAGAGCGCCTGCGGGGGGAGCGCCCTCCCCCTCTCCTCCCCCTCCCCTTCCGTCCATCAATGGACCAAACAAAACTGCTTGGACCTGCCTTGTTCTCTGATATATAAGGCTGAGACCGAGGTGCTGTCAGTCGCTGTGAGAGCCACACACATCCCTCACCTACATCCACACACACTCAACCACCCACGCACTCCACGGTTCCCTCTTCATTCTTGCGTACATCTCCCCGACAGTGTGGCCGGATGAGTTACCCGGTGGACACGATAGGGAGCCCCTTCAGGAGAGTTATGGATACAAGGACGAGCAGCTACGGCTACAGCCGCTCCGCCGCCGGAACCCCCTCCAGCGGCTACCGCTCCCAGTCCTGGTCCCGGGGCAGCCCCGGCTCCACCATCACCGCGACCTACAAGAGGAGCGTGAACATGCCGGCGTCCCGGGCTTACAGCGCCGCCGACAGCGTTGATTTCAACCAAGGCACTACCGTGATAAACGGAGACTACAAGCGATCTAACGAGAAGGAGCAGCTGCAGGGGCTCAACGACCGCTTCGCCGGTTACATCGAGAAGGTGCACTACCTGGAGCAGCAGAACAAGCAGATCGAGGCAGAGATCCAGGCGCTGCGACAGAAGCAGGTGTCCCGCACCCAGCTGGGAGACCTCTATGACCAGGAGCTGCAGGAGCTGCGCTCCATGCTGGAGCAGATCCACCATGAAAAGGCACAGGTTCAGATGGACACCGAACACATCGAAGAGGACATCCAGCGGCTCAGGGACCGCTTCGACGAGGAGGCTCGCATCCGCGAGGAGACGGAAGCCATAATCCGCGTCCTGAAGAAGGACATGGGCGACTCGGAGTTGGTGAAGTCTGAGTTGGAGAAGAAAGTTCAGTCACTGCAGGACGAGATCGCCTTCATCCGCAACAACCACGAGGAGGAGGTGAGCGACCTCATCGCCCAGATCCAGGCTTCTCAGGTGACGGTGGAGAGGAGGGACCTGCAGAAGACGGACATCACCGAGGCTCTGCGTGAGATCCGCAGCGAGCTGGAGGGTCACTCCAACCACAACCTGCAGCAGGTGGAGAGCTGGTTCATGTGCCGCTACGCCAAACTCACCGACGCTGCCGAGCGCAACAAGGACGCCATCAAGTCTGCCCGGGATGAGATCTCCGACTACCGCCGCCAGCTGCAGTCCAAGACCGTGGAGCTGGAGTCTGTCCGCGGGACGAGGGACTCTCTGGAGAGGCAGCTGAACGACATCGAGGACCGTCACAACAGCGACCCGGCCCGCCCGCCCGGAGGGGCGCAAGAAACGCTGAGAT
>NC_024320.1:9463779-9499490 GCF_000523025.1 Cynoglossus semilaevis
CCAGCGGACGCACCCCCCCGGCCCCAGCCGCCCCGCCCCCGGACCCCCCCCCAGCGGCTACCGCTCCCAGTCCTGGTCCCGGGGCAGCCCCGGCTCCACCATCACCGCGACCTACAAGAGGAGCGTGAACATGCCGGCGTCCCGGGCTTACAGCGCCGCCGACAGCGTTGATTTCAACCAAGGCACTACCGTGATAAACGGAGACTACAAGCGATCTAACGAGAAGGAGCAGCTGCAGGGGCTCAACGACCGCTTCGCCGGTTACATCGAGAAGGTGCACTACCTGGAGCAGCAGAACAAGCAGATCGAGGCAGAGATCCAGGCGCTGCGACAGAAGCAGGTGTCCCGCACCCAGCTGGGAGACCTCTATGACCAGGAGCTGCAGGAGCTGCGCTCCATGCTGGAGCAGATCCACCATGAAAAGGCACAGGTTCAGATGGACACCGAACACATCGAAGAGGACATCCAGCGGCTCAGGGACCGCTTCGACGAGGAGGCTCGCATCCGCGAGGAGACGGAAGCCATAATCCGCGTCCTGAAGAAGGACATGGGCGACTCGGAGTTGGTGAAGTCTGAGTTGGAGAAGAAAGTTCAGTCACTGCAGGACGAGATCGCCTTCATCCGCAACAACCACGAGGAGGAGGTGAGCGACCTCATCGCCCAGATCCAGGCTTCTCAGGTGACGGTGGAGAGGAGGGACCTGCAGAAGACGGACATCACCGAGGCTCTGCGTGAGATCCGCAGCGAGCTGGAGGGTCACTCCAACCACAACCTGCAGCAGGTGGAGAGCTGGTTCATGTGCCGCTACGCCAAACTCACCGACGCTGCCGAGCGCAACAAGGACGCCATCAAGTCTGCCCGGGATGAGATCTCCGACTACCGCCGCCAGCTGCAGTCCAAGACCGTGGAGCTGGAGTCTGTCCGCGGGACGAGGGACTCTCTGGAGAGGCAGCTGAACGACATCGAGGACCGTCACAACAGCGACCTGGCCAGCCTGCAGGTAGGGACGAAAGAAACGCTGAGATCGTGCGTAAAAAGGCGAGGTGCATAACGTTTAGTGTGAGTATTTTTTTTTTTTTTTTAGTTTTGGTGCGTAAAACCTTGTTAGTGGGAGATGTGGTTAGAAACTCATCGATATTGTTGATGCTGCTGCTCTGACCTGGTGACGCAGTTATTATTTGGATTTAGTTAAATCACTTCTACACTGTATTTCTGCAGCATTTAATAAAACACATTTGTTTCCACTGCGTAACAACCAATTACGCACGTCATTGAGTGTGAGTATTTTAAAGAGAGAGAGAGTGAGAGGGGGAGAGAGAGAGATGAGCGAGGGAGACACTGCAGCAGACTCTCTCTCACACACCCACCCACCCACACACACACTCACACACACACACACACAGCCCCAGTCTTGCTGAGTCAGAGGTATGATGGGTCGATGCCCATGCATCACATCACGCAAACACAGTGGGGCGTAGGTGGGGCTGGTGAGCAGGCTGCTGAGGAGGGGGAGGAGGTGAACCGGAGGAGTGGGAGAGGTTGCCCTTGAAAAGACAAAACAGTAACATTCTGCTTCTCCACAGCAGTGTACTGCGGCAGATTCTATTAAAACGCTGCAGACTGCAGATCATTGAATCCCAGTCAGACAGGAAGTGATGAAAGCAGTTGGAGTTTAAAAAGTTTTATTTGATTGAGACCAACGACATCTGCAGCACTCTATCAACTTAAACATCTCGTCTCTTTTACTGAACCGTGTTTCCTCAGGAGACCATCCACCAGCTGGACAATGAGCTCAAGAGCACCAAGTGGGAGATGGCCCGCCACCTGCGCGAGTACCAGGACCTCCTCAACGTCAAGATGGCCCTTGACATTGAGATTGCAGCATACAGGTGTGACCCAACACACGATTGTTGGGTTTTGAAAACAAAACCTAGTATTTTGTTTTTGCATCATCTCTTTTGTTTGTGTCCAACCAGGAAACTCCTTGAGGGTGAGGAGACCCACTTTAGTACTTACCCCTACCGCCAGCCAGTGGCCTCCACCAAAATCTCCAAGCCCAAATCTGAAGCACCCAAGCTGAAGGTGCAACACAAGTTTGTGGAGGAGATCATCGAGGAGACAAGGGTGGAAGACGACAAGGTCGACATGGACGAGGCCCTGGCTGAGATTGCACAGGAGCTGTCCTCCACACTTGAAGAGGCAGGAGAGGCAGAGGAGGAAGCAGAAGAGGAGGAAGAAGAGGCAAAAGAAGAGGAGGAAGGTGAGGAAGCAGAAGGAGAGGGAGAAGAAGAAGAGGCAGGAGAAGAAGAAGGACAGGAAAAGGTAGAGGAAGAAGAGGAGGAAGTTATTGGAGCAACTGAAGCCAAAGTAAGTGCCAGTGCTCCCAAGGGAGAAGAGGAGGATGACGAGGGAAAAGGAGGCGATGAGGAGGAAGAAGGTGAAGGTGAAGGTGGAGAAGAGGGAGAGGAAGGTGAGGGAGAAGATAAGGATGAGGGAGAAAAGGGTGATGATGCAGAGGGAGGTGATGAAGCAGAAGAGGGAGGAGAAGAGGAGGAAGAGGAAGTGGTTGAGGAAACAGTTTTGTGCTCTAAAGCACCAGATTCTAAAGCCTCCCCTGATAAGGAGAAGGCTGGAGATGAAGAAGAGGAGGCAGCAGAGGAAGCTAAGGCTGAAGAAGAGGGTGGGGATCAGGATGAAGATGCAGGAGATGAGAAAGACGGCAAGGAAGATGAGAAGGCAGTGAAAGATGAGAAGGCAGAAAAGGAAGTAGTCAAGGCAGATGCTCCAAAAACTGAGATCAAGAAAGAGGAAGCTCCTAAAACAGAGGTATCCAAGCCAGAGTCTCTCAAGTCTGAATCACCTAAACCAGAGTCTCCTAAGTCTGAATCTCCCAAACCTGCATCTCCTAAAGCTGAATCTCCCAAACCTGCATCTCCCAAGTCTGAGTCTCCAAGACCTGCATCTCCTAAATCTGAGTCTCCTAAAGAAGACTCACCAAAAGCTGGATCCCCCAAACCTAGCTCCCCAAAAGCTGAATCCCCTAAAGCAGAATCTCCAAAGGCTGAATCTCCAAAGGCTGAATCTCCAAAAGCTGAATCTCCTAAACCTGAGTCTCCTAAACCTGAGTCTCCCAAAGCTGATTCTCCCAAACCTAGCTCCCCAAAAGATAAATCTCCAAAGGCTGAATCTCCAAAAGCTGAATCTCCAAAAAAACCTAGCTCCCCAAAAGCTGAATCCCCTAAAGCAGAATCTCCAAAGGCTGAATCTCCAAAGGCTGAATCTCCAAAAGCTGAATCTCCAAAGGCTGAACCCCCAAAGGCAGAATCTCCAAAGACCGAGATGAAGCCCGAGTCTCCTAAAGCTGCTGAAGACAAGTCAGAGATAAAAAGTGAGTCCGCACAGGACACAAAGGTAGAGAAGAAGGACGTGGCCATGAATGGTGACGTAGACAAGAGCAGCCCTGAGGATGAAGACAAAAAAGACGAGGGCAAGGAATCAGATGTGATCGCCAACGGCGTGGACGAGAGCCCGGTGAAGGAAGACGGCAGCCAGAAGGTGGTGATCACCAAGACAGTGGAGACAATCACCACAGGAGAGGACGGCTCCAAGCACGTGACCAAGTCAATCACTGTGACCGAGACTGTGAAGGAGGTGGAGGAGACGCTGCAGGAGAAGATGGTGTCCACCAAGAAGACGGAGAAACACTCTGCCCAGTCCATCAAGCAGGTGACCGAGGGGAACTGAGCAGAACTGAGGAAGACGACGGCGGTCACGACGACAAGCAATCAACTCCGAACTAACACAACAATCAAAAAGTCATACAGCTAGAGCAACGTAATTACTTCTCAAACCTACAAAAACCGTAGAGAGTGACGCCAAAACTTTAAAATGCTACCAGTTTCACAAAATGCATGTAGAGTGACAGCTTTCGACGGTGGAGAGGAAAAGTGACCGAAGACGATTTATCCTTGTTTCCTTCTTTTTTTCTGCAGTTCACCAGGGGGATGGAGGGAGGGACGGGAACAACTCTGCATGCTCGCTCAGGGGAGGGGAGCACTTTCCTCTCTTATCTGTATGTATGGTAGAAATACACTGTAAAAAAATGAGTAAATATATGACAAATGGGAATGAATGCGTCCCTGGTTAGGGGAAGAGATAGAAATATATATATTATAAAGCTGAGGATTTTTGAGTTGAACGGGGGGCCGACAGGAGGGAGGAGCCTCGAAGTGAAGCCTTACTTTACACATGAAGAACTGAGCCAAAAAGAAACCAACAACACAAAAAAAACCCCCAAAAAACAACAACAACGACATGTCCGGAAGAGGAAGACAAAGACAAAGAAAGAGAATGAGCGAAGGAGGCGGCGAAGGACACGACCATATACATCCAAGTTACCGAAGCAATCTCAAAGCTCTACACACCTGAAGAAGAAGAAAAAAAACTCCTAGCCTTAAACATGCTTTTTAATCAGTGTCTGTTATGTTTACCTGAGTGCAACTGAAAAATAAATAAATATATATATGTATTTAACTGTAAATGCGCAGATGACATGCATTCTTGTATGCATAGGGTGGACTTGAATTTAAATACAGAAATAAAAATGAGGTGCTACTGTTTGCGAACCCCATGACTTTACTCATCACCGACGATTTCCCAGCAGCATTTGCTCAATAAATGTCACAATGAACTAAAGAGACGTTGTCATGTCGTACTTTAATGAGTTTAGTTTCACAGCTTTAGAGTTTTTTGTTGAGTAGTCAAGATACCTGGTTAGAGTCAACTATTAAAATAAAAACACATGGCTCTGCTGTATATGTTGTTATTGAACTTCCAAATATAAAAGTCCCATTTATTTCTAAACTTACTCAAATGTATGGTTAAATACAAGGCTGAGCCAAAAGGTTTCAAGACAAACGTTGAGTTTCACTAAAACATGTAAAGACACATAGTTGGTCTCCAGCAGTACAACTGTAACTTTGGATCTGCTGAGCTTCATTACATTTATTTGATCAGATATTTTTGTATTCGTTGAATAGAATGATGTTAAATGATTAAAGCAATAAACATGTTCTGATCAAACTGATCTAGTTTTTTAATCAATAAATAGATGTAAATCTAATAAACAAGTGAAAGTGTAATATAAAGTACATTTTCACTTTAAATTGATGTTAAACCTTTTGACTTAGTTTGCTGAGAAGCATGAACATGCTTCTCAGCAAACAGCAAACAGCATGAACATTAAATGCTGGTTTGATATTAAACCATTATTAATTTAATTGCAAACAGCACATTTTCATTTCACATGATAAAGATAAGTCCAAACAGGTCTTAACCAAAACTTTCATATCTGACGGCCATAAAAGATGAAGTAAAAGTATTTATACTTGGTGCACAATACTGTCAGCCACAACTGATACATGCTATGTTGCTTTATGATGCTGCGGGCCGTAAAGCATTTGTCCATGGGTTGCAATTGGTCCCCGGGCCGGACTTTAGACATCCCTGAATTAGAGTAACAAGATTTTACGTTAGTGAAACGAGTTGGGGAAAACAAGGTGATGAGAAAATATATTCATATATAATGAATAATAAAATATTTACAAATGGCATTTAATGTGGTCATGATGTCACTATAAATGTCACTTTAAATGTCAGGTTTGGTCATATATTAATATTATTATTTTACATTATTTAAAGGCAAAGACTTTTTTCTGTGACACCATTATTTAAATTCATAATTTTAAATAAAGCTGCAGTAACTAAATAACAATAATATTATGTTATTAGGAAGGGTTAAAGCTAAACAATTACCCAAAACATAGCCCAGGCAGATCAGGAGAGTTTACCTTTAAACAGCGCGTACCATAATTTACCCACAGTGCCCCCTCTTCAGACAGGGCTATGGTCCAGACCCCCACTGATCATGTGACTCATAGAAACTGAGGGAATAGGACTACAAAGCAGGGCAGATTGCACAATGTGGAAGAAATAAATAAAAAATACAGAAAAGATAATAAATATAATAATACATATAATATAATAAATATAATATAATAAATAAACTCTTGCCTAGCTGTCTCCCGCCCTGCAATAGATCCATGCCCCACATTTTGGGAACCACTACCTTGAAAATAGCTCAAGGTTAGACAAGAGTCAAAGGAATGGAAAGATTTGTCAATAGGAGTTCAGTGGGTTAGATGATATTAAAGCTAGAATATAAAAGTTTCCCAAAAATGCCCTCAGTTCTTTGAAAATAGTTAGATTGACAAGAGCTGACAGATAGAAGTAAGATACTCAAAACAAATGGTACTGGTACTGTTTTAAGTAAGATTAAAAATATATAGTAATGGATGATTTTAAATGTTGTTTAGGGCATTAGTGGAGTCGCTGAGTCATTTATTTGACTGCATGATGACGGAGAGGTTTTGTTTTATTGCAGTTACAACATATGGCCACAGGAGCCACTGTTTCCCTAACCACTTAATTTATGTATGATTAGAAGTCGAAGGAAAATACATTTGCATATAATCGGTATTTCAGAGGAGATTTGTGAATAATATTGACCTTAAATGTTGTTATTATTGACATTTACCTTTGTAAAAACTATTTAATTTGAATAAACGTTGTTTGAATGTAAGTTTGGAACAAACAGGTGCAGATTAGTGAGTAATGTTTTGTGAGTTATTGTTTATGTAATTTGTCATTTGTACTGTTAATGTAATCGATTGAATTTTGTTTCGTGAGATCATGTATTTGCATTTACATAATGTATTTTTTCTCATGAGGATTAAATATTCTGTTATACTATATATATATTATACTATATATACTATATTTTGTTTATTTCAGTATTTTGCCATTGACAAATATAAAATATATTTCCTTGCACTTACATCACGTTTATTGAAATTAATTTCAAATTATTTTGGTCTAATAATTAGCTTTGTTTTTATGCTAAATATATATTATATATATATAAATAAATATATATTGCATATTCTGGGCTCTCATGTTGCTAATTTCAGTCTATTATTATTTATTATTAGCAATTCTTGGCTAAGAATTGGATTAAATAATGTGCCTAAAGCAAAAATTATGTTAAATATATATGATTTTTTTTTCTAATACTGCATCAACATAACAATATCAATAACAATGACATTATCATTTTAAACAGCACTATTTTAAATGTGATGAATACATTAGTTTGAAGGTGATTGATCTGCATGATTAAGCAGCACTTGACCCTTGACCTTTAAAAAAGTCTCAAATGGAAATCCTTTTCGAGACCCCGCCCTAAATCATTACTTGTACGCACACACAAAGGGCTTTAGCATGTTTTTATTTCACCAGCAAATAGACACACACTCAGGTTTCCCCTCAGCAGCTGCACTTCCTCTTCTGTATTAACATCACGTGTGTGTGCGTGAGCAGACCTTTGGTTATCGTCAAGCAGTTAAGAGTGATTTGTTCCTTTAAATGGTCATTGAACTATTGGATTGAGCACCATGTTAACAAGCAGGACAGTGGGAGGATAGAGCGTTAGCGGCCGAGCAGCTAAGGCCTGCACTGGTTATTGAGCTGTGGTTTTTATGTGGACAGTCTTAAGGTGAAGCTTTTACTTCTTGTCTTTTGCTCCTTTCTCTGCCGCAGCTGGTTTTTCTTCTTCTTTCTCCTTCTTTTCGTCTTTGTCAGACTTCTCCTCCTCCTTTGCGTCTTCATCTTTTTCCTTGGCTTCACTCTCCTCTTCTGCAGCAGCGTCATCTACCTCTTCTTTTCCCTCCTCTTCATCACCACCTGTGTTAAGACATGAGTTTTTGTTAACTCACTGCAGCTAAAGGAGTAAATAAAAATGAAAAACACACTAACCCTCTTCTTCTTCTTTAGCTTCCTCCTCATCTTTTTCTCCCTCCTCTTCCTTATCCTCTTCTACCTCTTCTTCATCCTTCACTTCCTCTTCCTCTTCTTTCTCCTCTTCCTCCTCCTCCTCCTCTTCTCCAGGTGGGCTGGCCTCAGCCTGTTGGGCGTGGCTGGCAGAGACGATGCCCTCAGTTGTGCTGACGGAGCTCAGCAGGCGTGATGTCACCAGGTAGGAGGTGCCGGAGCTGAAGCTGGAGAAGACGGGCCGGGAGAAGGATGGAGCTGACAGACTGTGGCTGTACAGAGAGGACACGCCTCCAGCAACTCCAGAGCTGAAACGTGACTCCTCCCCTTCCAGAAGCTTCCTTTATGGGTTAATGAAAAAAAGTGCGGATTTCAAAAAGTGAAAGTGGACTTTTTTTAAACATTTTGTTTATCATATGTTATGCTGATGACATTATGTTTTGGTCCCAGCATTAAGAAAGTTAGGGTTAGAGTCAGAGACTTTGTAACAACAACAAAAACAAAATACCTTCGTTTTCAGAACTTTACAAACAGCATGACAGTTCTTCATCTCAATAACAAGTAAAAGCATAGAATTTGATCCCATAATTCCAAAAAAATTCATCTTTCAACTAAGAAATCTACTAGTTTTCATTTTACATTAGCAAAATTATAAATTTGATTTGGTAATTCAGATTTTTGAAAATGTTTTCTCATTTTCTTTCTTTAATTTTAGAAACAATGTAGATCTCATATACTGTATGTTCTCTCACCTATATGCGGCAATCTCGATGTCTAGTGCCATCTTGACGTTGAGAAGGTCCTGGTACTCTTTCAGGTACCGGGCCATTTCCTGTTTGGTGCCCCTCAGCTCGCTCTCCAAATCTGAGATTGTATCCTAAAAATAAGACAAAAACATTTTTGTTAAACAAATACCAAACTTGAATGACTCTGAATAACTAATGGGAGAAATGCTGACCTGCATGGCAGAGATCTCAGCGCTCTGCTTCTCCTCCACGTCATGCAGTTGTTTTTCCAGAGAGTCGTTCAGGCTTCTGCAGGCATCGATTTCCAGCATCCGAGCCTGGAGCTGGCGTCGGTATTCTCCTGCTTCGTCTTTGGAGCTCCTCATGGCGTCAGTGTGGTGGGCCACTGTTTCTGTCAGTGAACCCACCTTCCCTCTGAACCACTCTTCAGCTGCCTGCATGTTCCTGGCCGCCAGCCTCTCATACTGGGAGCGGATGTCCCTGAGGGCTCCAGACAGATCTGGACCTGCAGCCTCAGACTCCACAGCCACCTGAACGCCCAGCTGGACCTGGGCCTGGAGCTCTGCCACTTCACCCTCATGGATCCTCTTCAGGAAGGCCAGCTCCTCCAACAGGGTCTCCACACTCTTCTCCAGCTCAGCCTTGGCTAAAGCAGCCTGGTCGGCCTCCCTCCGGCTCTCCACCAGCCTCCCCTCGGCTTCTTCTCGGGCTAGAACTTCCTCCTCGAATCGACCCTGCAGAGCGCTCAGGGTTTGTTCCAGACGCTCCCTCTGTCCCAGGACAGCTTGCTGTTCAGCCCTGGCCTCCTCCATGGCTGCTCTCAGGGAACGGGCCTCCTGCTCGTACAGTCCCCTCAGTCTGGACGGCTCGGTGTGCCTCTGCCTCAGCAGCAGGAGCTCCGACTCCAGGGCACGGTTCTGCTGCTCCAGCTCCCGAACTCGGTCGATGAAGACGGCAAAGCGGTCATTGAGGTCCTGCAGCTGCCTGTGCTCCTGGGTACGAACGGCCCGGAAATCTGAGCTGATTTGGGCGGCCTGGCTGAGCTCCAGCTCCAGGGAGGAGATCGGGGAGGAGGAGGAGAGCAGCACCCGGCCAGGAGAGGAGTACTGCAGACGGGAAGACAGCGGGGAGGCATGGGAGGAGGAGTAGACGGAGTGGGTTCTCCCTCTGCTAACCGTCACCCGTGGGGTGGCCTCCACATAATAGCGTCTGTATGAGGAGGTGGGATAGTAGTGGTCATATCCCAGGCTACTCATGGTTGATGATGGGTGCTCTGGCTGCTCTCCCTCTCCTCTCAGTGTGTGTTGTTGTGTGTGTGTGGAGATGTGCACTGGGCTCAGGTTTAAGCCTCGACTGCTTCGTGCTGCAGCAGCCTCTGCTTTTATAGCAGGACGCCGAGCTCTGATGCAAGCACCTCCCTCCAACTCTGACAAAGCAGAGTGTTAAGACTTCAGCCTCAAACTGTCAGGACTGAGGGGGAGTGAGAGGGTGAGGGGAAACACCAGAGGGAGAGGAAGAGAGTCTGGACTGATGAGAATGAGTGCAAACAATACTGAAAATGTAGCCTAAAGGCTGATGTGACATTTTCAACACCAATGATAAGTTAGTAAAAAAACAAATCTTCAGACTTTGTAAGAAAAAATACATTTAACTCTTGGTAAATCAAAGGTTTTACTCCTGGTTAGCTTTATTTTCTCACTGCAGGGGAGGATGGAGGAAGACAAGATGGTGGAGGAGGAGACAGAGAGAGTTTTACAACAATGACACAGCATCTGTCCTACTGGTGGAATGTGGAATTGCAACTGTGACCTCAATGAACCAGGTTTAAAAGAATGAAGGTGTCACTATGAACACCCTGACAACAACAGACAATGTTTGTTGCTAATATTAACTACTTCCTGAGGGACTGAGTTAGTATTTTTGTAACTTTATTCTTATGAGAGTGTTTGTTAAACCTTATTATTTTGGGGAAACATTTTAAGTGAAGTATTAGCTTTTTCTCTGCTTTGACAAAGTTTGCCCTAATTTGGCCAATGTTTGGTATACTATACACCAATACTGATATTTGTGGGTGACGTGTTCTCTTTTAGCAGTAACCTGTTGATAAGTGAGTCATTCTTGACAAGTTTCCCCTATCAGTCAGCTAGTCCACTGTATTTTGACATGCTGAGATCTTCAGTGGGAGTGACCAGGATGGACAGGATCAGAGATGAGCAGATCAGAGGGACAGTTAAGGTGGAGCAGTTTGGAGGTGAGCAGAGGTGGAGATAATCTGGTGGCACCCCCTGAAGGGAGCAGCCAGAAGAAGAACAAATTCTTTTCATCATTTCGGAAGAAGTTTTGGAGGGTTGGTTATCTTTTCAGACAACTTCTTGTTTGTTTGTACTTTTCTTCAATGCTTTATGTTAATGTTTTCTTCAGGCTAACCATTAGCTGTTATTACTTTTAGTTAACTTTTACTAAAGCATAGATATCATCTGCTACACTATTTCTTCTTCTAATCTCAAACAATGTTTTGGTCTCATGTGTCCTTCTGCGCATATTTTACAAACTTTAGTTAATGATCAGTATTGAACAAGTTTGAACGATCCTGACTCACACATTCTAAATATTCTAATTAATCTATTAAACAAACACTTTTGTTCATCATTTCCTTGAACTTGTTTTCTTTATAATCTTTAAAAAAAAACACATTTGAATTAGTTCTATGTGTTTGTTCCACATACGACCAGCGTTTTTTTTCTTTTCATTCAGCCTAAGAACACAGAGCCTCCCCAGGGAGATTACATTTGCTTCTAAGCCCACACATTAATGAAGTGTATATTGCAGCTCGTTGCAGTAATACCTGTGCTGAGGTGTGAATGTGTGTGCGGCGGTACAAAGAGTGTGTGAATGTGTTTTGTGTGCATTATCCGCACCAGTAATTTGTCAATACAGCAGAAACCTCCCAGTTCTTAGAGACGGTGCTCGGGGAGGTGCAGTGGACTCGTCTGCTGCAGCCTGACTCATCGTAACACTTGTGATCACACCATCTCCCCTGTGGACGGCTTTTATTCCTCCACTAACAGCACTCTGACAATCGGAGTGTTTTCTCAGCAGACGAGATGCTCACAATGAAAAGAAAACAGTCTATTAACGTGCTTCCTTTTTCCTCTCTCTCTCTCGTTCTCAATCAAATTAACCTACTTAATGTCCTCATTTCCAGATTGCAGCTGAAGTGAGATGTTCCCTGGTCTCATTATCAGCCTTGATCACAAACCACTACGGATGACATGACCACTAACTTCCAGGAACAAAGATTCAACATCAATGACTGCATTCTAAACATCAGTGGCATCAGAGGACTGTAGACCAGTGGTGTCAACGATGAGGACGGAGGTGTTGTTACCCAAGTTAACTGAAGTACATTTATTTACCACTACCCCACCCTCCGACCCCTGAACCCACACAATTGGACATATATCTGCACAAATGCACAAAACCATACCAGAAAAATGTTATTACAGGTATATTATAGGATTCTTAGAGCAAAAATGAACAAAAAATGTTCCTTAAAAACAATACATGTATATAGAGTATATGTATAAATATATAATATATGATCATGCACCAAAAGAGATGGATGGATGGATGGATGGATGGATGGATTGACGGACAGACAGACAGATGATAGATGGATCTTTCCTAATCCCTCGGGAGTTCCCTTTGGGAAATTAAGGAAGTGATGAAAGCACAGACACACCAGAGCACTGTGTTTGCTCAACAGACCATTGCCCAATCAGGATTTGGGATTTGAACTAGCAATCCAGGGAGGCCAGTCCTGTAACTTATTGGTCAATAATGAACACATTATATATTATATAAAGATATACTGTATATTAGTTTTAATATACAGCTTGTTAATGTTCTGTTATCTGTCTATGATATAATCCTGCAGCCTAGTGGTAGTGGAGGGTCGCAGGTTTAAATCCCACCCTGATAATAAAGTTCATTCTTCTATCATTTCTTTTTTCCTGACTCACAGAACCTGAGAGACACAGCTTTTAAACGCACTACAACATTTTAAGGCCAAGGGCTTCTATACCCAAACTTCATCTACAATATCTTACTTTTTCTACATCAACGTTGCCACACCCAGCAGATTGTGTTCATTGCAAGTATAAAACCAAAAAAAATCTTGGGTTTTCATTTCATGATCATACGATCCAGAGTGCCAACCCGGCCCCGAGTACCGTTCATTTGCCAAAACGGGACTATTGAATTTCTCTCCGGTTCTAAATATGGACCGTCATTTGTTTGTGAGGGGACAGGAGACATCGACTTTGCCGGACAGCTCAGCATTTCCACTGTGGATTCTTTTCCAGGCTGTATCAGCACTTTGGTCTGTAGTTTTACTGCACCACTGTCTCTCAACATTACATTTCATGACCTGGCTATAAAGTGTCATGCTTTGATGATACCTAAACAGTGGAACTGAATCTTTCAATATTGACGTCTGTTTATTTCACGGTCTGTACATGACTGGTAGGCGCAAGGACAACATATAATGCGCGAGTGGGACAATTCTATATATGTATATATATAATAAATATATAATAAATAAATACATATATTCTGTTTTTTAAACCATTACATCATAAATCACTTCTACACACTGCAGTACAATTTGTAAATACCACTAATGGTACTCTAACGACCTCTAGAGGTGATAGAGGGGAATAACAACATTGCCTCTTAATGTTGCATTAATACGACAGTGAGGTTGTGCTTCAAGTATTGAAATATTTGATATTTCTTTTAATTAAAACCACCTACTACCAATAATAAAAAAGTCAAGGATCAATGTCACGTCGAAATATGAATATTTAAAACGAAATATATGAGTGTTAACTTTTAGATGTTTTATTTTTTGTAGTGAGACCGTTTTAGACATTTTTACTACATGTCAATTATAGATGTTTTTAACTGCCTTTAAGTGAATTTTACATTAAACTTACTGGTTGTTTTTGGGGATGGGGGGAGGGGGTTTGTCACAGAGTGGGGCCACATTTAGATTAGACAAGAGCTGTTGTTTCCAGTGCAAGTCGTGTTTCACCTAGAGGGCGCCAGAGCATTTCAGGGAATTTGGAAGCAACGTAAAAAGAACAGCTGCTTCAGATTAATGAGAACTTACTACATGGGAAGAACTTTATTTATTATGTTTCCTTTTTTTGAATATATTTGAAGCTCGTACATTAGTTGATTTTTTTGTTTGTATTTTTTTTTTTGCAAAATTTTATAGCCTTAAGGATGTTCTGTGCTCATTGTAGCTATATGGCTATTTGGCTAACTGTATCTTTCTTTTAAGTGTTTCTGTGTTTGATTATTTTATTTTTCTTAAAGATAAAATGTATCCAATTAAACAGTTCATTGATTGGATATACTTTGTTGGAAAGATGATGAGAGTTGTTTGTTTTTACATATTCCAAGAGTCCTAGTTATTATTATTATTTATCATATTAATGCTTATATAAAACTTCAGGATTTTTTGGGAGGGGGAGTTGGGGGGCTTTCAGTTTTTGTTTCGGGTTAGTTGTCAAGTTACGACAAACATACCACTAGTGGAACTTGGACTCCCTCTAGTGGTTGGTGAGAAATCTGACTGAGTATTAGGTGAGTCCCTGTATCTTTCATTGAGGGGGTTGATTAATTGAACAACTACACTACATTGCTATATTTCTGTTTGACAGTATGCTACTTTTTGTTGTCTTTAAGTTGTATCCTGTTCCAAACTCTTTCCAAATAGTATAAATACTTTCCTCAGTCATCCCATTAGTTGTGCCCTACAAACCTGTATTAACTCTGTAACTTCTTCCACTGTCCATTAAAGACTCAGAGCCATCTCTGATCTTTATACTTTTGTCACTCACATCTCAGTTTAAAAGTCATGTTTCTATTTTAGCTAATATTTGACCTCTGACTTTCTTAGCCACCACATGTCTGGGCAGTCAGATTAGAGCTGCGGTGCTACTGGCTGACTGTGTGTCCATCAGAGTGTGAAGGCCTCAGACGGGTGGAGAGTAACGGAGGTCCGTCTGCTCTGCTGGGTCACGAGCCAGGCTGCTATAAAAAGAGCGTGGAATGCTGCCCTGGGCTCACTGTTGTGATCAGCCGGTGTGTGTGCGTGTGTGCACAACAACTCAGAAGGGCTGAGGGCTGTGTGTCTGTGTCAAACGCTGCTACCATGACTGCTGTGCACCGCTTGGTCATCGTCCGCCACGGCGAGAGCTCCTGGAACCAGGAGAACCGCTTCTGCGGCTGGTTCGATGCCGACCTCAGCGAGAAGGGCGTGGGGGAGGCAAAGCGCGGAGCACAGGCCATCAAGGACGCGGGCCTCAAGTTTGACGTGTGCTACACCTCCGTGCTGAAACGAGCCATCAAGACCCTGTGGACCATCATGGAGGGCACAGACCAGATGTGGCTGCCCGTGATTCGCAGCTGGCGTCTGAACGAGCGCCACTACGGCGGCCTGACGGGTCTGAACAAGGCCGAGACGGCAGCCAAACACGGTGAGGAGCAGGTGAAGATCTGGCGCAGATCATTTGACATCCCTCCTCCCCCCATGGACAAGGACCATCCTTTCAACAAAATCATCAGCGAGGTAAGAAACCTCTTTGAAAGAAAGTACCGATGTTGAAAAGATACAAGAGTTAACCACTGTCGCTGGTCACTTCAGTCCAGACGCTACAAGGGTCTGAAGCCTGGCGAGCTGCCCACATGTGAGTCCCTGAAGGACACCATCGCTCGAGCTCTGCCTTTTTGGAACGAAGTGATCGCTCCTGAAATCAAAGCTGGGAAGAACGTGATCATTGCTGCCCATGGTAACAGCCTCCGTGGCATCGTCAAGCACTTGGAGGGTAAGTATCGATCGATACCATTGGTAGTAGTTTGGAAATAGGCAAACAACATTGTTTTGAGTTTGTCTTAAGAAACCTAAGCAAATGCGATTGCTCAAGAATTAAAATTGAAGAAAAAAAGTTCCACTTTCATATCTTCCTAAAGGAAAATTTTGAAGATGTTTTTGTTTTGTTTGTCAGGCGTTTGATACGCAATCTGCTCTCTGTCTTGGGGCTGATCACTGATGTGAAGGTTCTGAAGACAATGTCCCATCATTTATTATCCTTTACAAGCTTTGCATTACATTTGGAGGTGGATTAGCAACTGATTTATTATTCTGCATTTACTTGGCTTTACTGACTAAAATGCATCCCTAAACCTTTCCATAGCCCACACACAACCCTACCTTCTCTGAGGTTCTATTCAGGAGTCTTAAAGTGTCAAACAGTACCAGTTCTTTTGAATTAGTAAATAAATTATTTAGGTTTTGCTGATGTTTGGAACAAACTCTAAGTGTGTGACTGAAAGTCTCACTTTGATCAACGAATCCATCCACCCCAGTTAGTTAAATAAAAATAAAATTGACTATTTTCTATTGTGCATGTGATCAAATGTAACAGTAACAGATGAGCTTTTCTGCAATCATAGCACCAGTATTTAACAAATGCCAGATGTAACAAGCTGAAATGCAGCCCCAAACCTGCACAGAGCCCGTCTATGGTTCACTAACGTGTTCCTGAGGAAAGCAACTATACATGCTTTAGTTTTCTCTGTATAGATATATAAGTAACTTCGTACAAAAACTCCAGTTGCTGACCATTCTGAAGTGACAGGCGGATTTTAAAAAAAAAGAAGGGTTTTTTGTTTTTTTCTTGAATGACATTTGCATCCAAGGTCAGAGCTTAAATAATCAGTAAGAAGTTCACAGGCACACAACCAGTCGTGGAAGCCACTGAGTAAAAATAGCTCTCAGGGACTCAGGGACAGGGGAGAGGGTCATGTACTCGGTTCCCGTTACAGTCACGACCTTTCTGTAGAAAGGTCTGACTTTTTCAAGGAGTGGCCATCTACAGATAAGGGACTAAAAGAGTGTCCTCAAGGGCAAGAGTAAAACTGTGATGGTAATAATATTAGTGGAGGAAGATCTAGTTTCGGTCAATGTTACAAACTGCTGTGATAAAAATATCACCTGTCCGGCTGCCACTACTCTGATTACAACAGATTGTTGTCTTCCTGGTCTCCAGACAGCATTGTATGACATCGGTTACACTGCTGCTACTGCTGCTCAGTCTGCTGATCCACATGTTTGCTGTCCTCCCTACAGGCATGTCTGATGCAGCCATCATGGAACTGAACCTGCCCACAGGAATCCCCATTGTGTACGAGCTGGACGCAAACCTAAAACCCGTCAAACCCATGGCTTTCCTGGGAGATGAAGAAACCGTCAAGAAGGCCATGGAGGCTGTGGCTGCCCAGGGCAAAGTCAAGAAGTAAAAAAACAAAAAGAAAAAAAAACAAGGCAGCTCTGGAGACTCCAACAGGAAGTGGAGAAAGAGACTGATCCACTGTTTAACCTTCTCCCCATGGTTTACCCAACCTTATAGTCCATTCCACCAGGGGAATTTTCAGAACATTATCATTGTTTTGGTAACAGAGAGAGGAGCTGGCCATCAGTCCAAGCGGGAAGTCTGACCTGTCACCACTCAGCCCTTTTAAATTGTGGTCGAGCCCAATTTTGAGGGCCTCACCGACCTGGCACAACCAATAAAGAAAAGATATTTTTATGTAGATCTTTGTCTGTTTTCTTCTTTCTTGCCTCTCAAGTCTATTTACTGTACTATAATAATAATAACTTATTTTTATACATTTAGAAAGCAGTGGTTTCAGCAAAGTGTAAAAAGTTACTGTGAAATCTAAAATCCCTGCAGCAGAATGCTGCCAAAAAGGACGAGTAGTGAGGAAGACTGGGTCAGTGGGTTCATCCTGGTATCATTAGTACAATGCAGTACAGGCTGCCCTGGGTCAGTCCAGTCAGTTCAAACTGACATAAATTATAGGACAGAAGCTTTAGCTGTGTCCAGTATGTCAATACACCAGGTTACTTTCCTGGCATTGTTTGGCTCCTCCTGTATCACTGCAGATCGATAGAACACTATAATAGGCCTTTATACTTGATACTGTCATAGCGATTGTAAAATGTAAAATAAAACTATGTCATCTGTGCTGCCTTGTTCAGCCTGGAACATGCAGTTTAAATTTCCAAACTAGGCTCCTACTCTAGCTGCGCTAATCGTACAACTCCAAAAGCTATGTTAAAAAAAGGCTGTTTTTGATGACAGACTCTCAACATCTTCTTTCACGTGTTTAAAAATACGGCTCGCAGGTTGATGCAAGTTCTAGGCCATCATTTGAGGGCCACTGCTTTATACAATGATGAAACTGCTGTTTAGAAAGAAAAAAGTTTCGTGCATCAAGGCGTGAGGAGTTGACTGTATTGTCTTAAAAAGTCAGTGGTCAAACCATAAGATTACACATTTTAGTACAGTAGGTGGCGGTACGGGCCTAAAAACGTTGGTGTGGATTCGTTTTTTATCAAAGAGGTCAGGTCCCTACGTTGCCTAAGTGAAATTCAGGTGTTCAAACAGAACATGGGAAGAACTTCTTCCACAGACACAAAAGACTTAGAAAGAAGCCTCTAGTAAATCAAGTTTTTTTTTATTTGTTTTTTTGACTAATATTCCACTGACTTCAAATCAGTGTTAAAAACTGTTCTTAAACATACTAAATGAAAGAATACTAAATATATAAAACACAACTGTCATCAAAACATAATAATCTATGCATTAAAAAAAAGAGTAGGAAGTAGTTTGAACTTTTTGTTCCTTTTTCCTCAGACATTAAAACAACACGGGGGAAATGAACAGTGCAACATTTCTAACAAGCAACACTAGGTTTATGCAATATATGTGAGCACATTCTGAAGAATATTCTGGACCTTTTTTGTCTTTGTTTTGGAATAAAATTTGATTAGTTATTAAAGAGAGTCAATATCACAGATCAAGTCTTTAAATAGAATTAAATATTTTCCTTAACACACAGCACCTTGAATTTTGCATTGATCCAGTCTTTTTTCCCCCCAATCAGCAGAAACAGCATTTTCAATCTCATCTTTCATCACAACACTGACACACAACAAAGAGTTCCAAAGCATCACTAAAATAAAGTCAAAAACTCAAAATACAGGCATGAACATGGACATCCTGACATTTATTGGCCTTAATGAAGAACATCAGCTTTTAAAATAAATAGAAGAATGGCCTAAAAAGCTATTGCAGGAGACTAAAAAGACAAAAATGTGAAATGACTTTTGCAGATTTTTTAGGCTCATGTGCAGTTGGGTGGCAGACTAAGTTTTTTCTTTTTTTTTTTTAGTAAACACTTTCTGTTCATCTTTTAGACTAGGCACTGTCATTATCAGACCAAATACCACGTTGGCAAGTTTTAATTCAATTAACAATTTACTTTATGGTTAATTCACTTACCACAGTGAAATGTTTGACGTAGACAAACTTCAATCAGGTCCAAAAGTTCAGTCCTGGTTTGAGCCTGAACTGTTTTGAGCCGGATCTTTTTTAATCGAACCCTGCCTCCTGAAGGGTTTGAGGAAGCTGGGCAGTGACGCCACCTTGTACGGATTTCTCTTGTATGTGACAGCTTTGTTGGTTTCCTCTGTGGACTTGTCGACATATTCTGCTGCAGTGGTCACGTTCTTCTCTATGTTGTTGATCAAATCCCCCTGTCAAACAGAGAAGAACCAGCAAAAACAGTTTGGACCAGAACCAGGTCTTTGATCATACATTTGAAGTCATTTGAAAATCATCGTCGTCTCTGTGGTGTGTACCTGGATCTCCAGCAGCATGGCCATATCTGTGAAGATCTCGTGCAGTTCTTGGATACTAGACTCCAGGGAAATAATGTCCTGGTGACGGGATTCAATTTCACTCACAGCTTGGCTGGTGATCTGACCTTTACAGCTAATCTGGGGAAAAAGACCAAAAAACAAATTATACAATCTGCATCATGCCTTACATTATAGTTGAGATTATTATTATTTATGTTAAACTCTAAATGCTGCAGTTGTACATAGCTAATAACCCAAAGTAACAAAGACAGGAGTCCAAGCTAAACATGAAGGGAATATTTCACAAACACTGGATGAAAACAACGTTTTAATCCCCGGAACAGAGAATAATATGAGTGACTATGTAACTTCTTTATTTATTTGAAATGTACCCCAGTTACAACAAATTACTCGCTGCAGACTAGTCATATTCTGTCTATGATGCAATACAATTTCACCAACATCAGCTATGAAGATGGTGAGGCTGTTGCGATGCAACATTTTCTCCAGCTCTTCATCGGTGGTCACTCTGTCCACTAGAACACACACACACAAAATACATTAAGAATTAATTATACATTCAAACTTTTAAAACAAACTCTAAATAAGTACTTTCTTAAATTAAAATAAAATATATAGTTACATGCATTTCTGATTTGTACCACGAGATGGCGTAAGAGGCCCGCTAAATTTAGTATTTTTTTTCCTGGTGTAATGATAAAAAACATCACGTGGTAAACAGTAACCACAACACACATAGCTAAATGGCTTCGACCTTTCTGCATTGGAAGGACCCCTGTTGTGGCAGATGTGTAAGTATTTTTCCAAGTCAAGTATTTGGGAACCAGAAATACAATCAATCCACAAACTGTGTTTTTCCTCAGTGTGAGAATAATTGAGTAAATACACAGAAGGCAACATCTGTTCAATGCTAAATGAGTTACGGAGAGATTCTTGGATAAGATATTTAATCATCTTGGAAAACACTGTTTAGACTGTGAGAATCAGAGCTGAAGACGTGGACACAAGTGGAACTGACACGTGTTCTCCTGTCAGTTCCACTTGTTTTGGGTCACTCACCTATCTCCAGTTGTCTCTGAATTTGGGCCTTACATTTGTCCCTGAAGGTCATTTGTGAGCTGTGGTAGCCTCGCATGACCTCTGCAAACCAGCGGGTCAGATGTGAGTGCTGGACCAAGCGAGGGAGAATGAGAGAGACAGGGAGAGGGAGAGAGAGAGAGAGTAATCACAATTTTGTAACAAATTATTGACACAGGAATCTAAAAATTTATGATTTAGTTGAAGTCCTTGAGTGTCTGAATTTGTTTTTGTCTTTCTTAGTATTCATAATAATAAAGCAAAAAGTTCTCCTGACGATACATTAAAGCCAAAATGTCTCAACCAAAATAACAAAGTTATTCAAAGGCAATCAATATCAATAAACAATATCTAATCTATGACTACAGCCAAGTAGGTAGTGCAGTTGTAATACATCTGCAGGGTTGAGGGTTCAATTCTAGAACAAGTTGAGCCTAGAAATTCATTATAGGAGTAAAGCTAGATTAGCTGACAGATAAAAATGTGTCTGGAAAAATGCAAAAATTAATGGAAGCTACTCAACCAGAGAAATATAATTATGAAACATAATAAAAATGGCTCACGACCATATAATAAGTTGCTATTGTTAACAGTTGTGAACTGATTATAGTTGTAAACTTGTAAATATGACTAATAAATGAAACACAGTATCCCTAAGAAATATTTACATAGGGAAAAAAATAGCAAAATAAATATGGCTTAAATAGTTGCAACGTGGTAATTAACTCTAATTAACAAAACTGCATAACTGCAATCAGAAATATCTTTCTGATCATGTTAATTTCTCAGCCCAAGAAGACTGGCAGTTGGTAATTTTATGTGCATAAATATTTTTAATATGTACATACATAAGAAAATATATTTAAATCTGGATATTTATGAAGGACAATTGTTTATGCAGTTTGTAAAAGAACATAAATATTCACCAACCTGGTTTTTCTCTATTCGCTGGATCACTGAAGGATTTTTACCATTGTGCTCCAGGGACAGGTTTTTCTGCATGTCTGAGACACAGAGGACAGGTCATTAGCTTTAATAAACATCTGCCTCAATGCCATGGAGGAAACAACTGCTTGAAGTAAAGTTCCCCAACAAAAGCTGAAATTCTTGCTTACAGTATAGGTCGACTGTCTGTACCAACGTGTGTGTGTGTGCTGTCTACATCTCCATTCTTTTGCAAGTATAATGATGTGTTGAACTTGAAGTGAGGAAGTGCACTGTAGAAACTGATGCCTCTACTTTCTAAAATATCCTCATTACTGTTCTTTACAAGTTTCTTCATCACAAGTGTGCACGTGAAAAAAGACAAAATGTTTTCATTACAGTATTTTCATTCAATGTTTTCACAGCTTGTTCCAAAAGATGTTCTTCTGCTGTTACTGTGGCTCAGCTCACATGCATACAGTAAGTACTTGAACATGGACAATAAACCAACTGCGTCAACTTAAAGCCACACTTACTTTTTAACTTTGCCTTCACCATGTTTGCACTCTTCTTGATCTCACTGTTGAGCTGCTCCAACTTCTGTTTATTACCTGCAGTAAAACCAACATAGTACACAATGAATTTACAAGCTAAAACTGTGCCAACAGTACCAACAGTGACATGGTATTGTGTTTCATATATACATACACTAAACAATAATATGACTTTTTACATCAATCCATTGCTCAAAAGCTTCCTTTGATATAGAGCAATTTTGGTCAAAACTCACACAGATGAGCTCAAATACGGCCCTACTTATTTCATAAAGTTCTTGGCAGCTGCTGGTAGAAACACTGGAAGTTCCTGGTACTTTTTACGCCCATGTAGTGAAAACACACAACATAAACCTTTTTAACAGGCATAAGTCTGTTTGTCAAAGGATGTTGGATCTGTTGATGTCTGTTTGTCTTCTATAGTTCAGTTTGCCCTAAAGGGGGAGGAGTTTCCTCTTTCTGAAAACATGGTAGTGTTGGTACTGAATTGTGTGTTTTGTGCGTACAGACTTACTCCCGTCTTGGTTTGGAGCAGAGAGAATGATGCTCTGGCTTTTTTCCACCTCCTCTGCTTGGCAGGAGATTTTCAGAATGAGGCTCCTCACCTCCCCAACCTGAACACATACATTTAACACTACTCAGAGTAGGTCTACAACACACAGATATACTCATTAAACTTGTCACATGCTGACTTTAACTCCTCCCCAGACTACTTTTTATAAAGTTCATCAACCACTGGGGAGAAAATCCAAACCTTAACAGGAAAGTAGGTAAAAATTTAAATACAGTCTCAGTCACATTTTTTTTTAATTATGTGACCTGTGTTCAATACTATTGAATAAAATTACTTTGACTGAATTTCTTTATTCCTTGTCTCGCTCATTTTTGTTTGTTTGTTTTGAATACAGCTGTTCTTTAGCCAACTTTGAACCCATTTTAAGGCTTGGAAGATAATCCTGTAGTCTGCATCTGACTCAGCTGGAAGGTAAACAAAACCATCTGTTATCTATTAAAGCCACTGACAAAGCTTTACCAACAACAACAAACAAAGGTTAGCCATGACATAGTTTTCTTAGAACAGGTCTAAAAAGTATTCAGAAAGTTAGCAGAATAAGCTAAATAGTGGCCAATAATGAAAAGTTAAGGTTAGCTCTGAAGCTAAATAACAAACGTTATCCAAATACAGTTATAATTAAATACAGTATAAAAAAGATTGATTAAATAACAATAAAAGACAAAAGCCTTCATATATAGTAAATCTCACTCTTACAAACACATGAGTTATCAGTACAAACATATTAGATACCACATCACGGATATAAAGAGCTCGGCAAGGAATATGAATTCGAACATCTTCTCTTGTTAAGGTGTTATTGTGGGCTGGGAGGGTGGTAAGTTAATCAATTCACTTCGAAAAGGTTAAGTTCAGCAAGGCAAATTGTGTTTGGTAGTTTTAGGTGGAAATAAAACCACCCTTGCGCATGCGCGCACCTAAAGGCGTGGCTGTGTTACCGTGTTGAAAAACTGCTCCATCCTGCGTTTGCTCTCTGCTGCGTGACTCATCTCATGCCGCTGCAGCTGCTCCCGTTGTTATAGTTTCAAAACTGTAAAACTTTCCACCTCTGACTGTAAACAAAGACACGTATAAGACACTTTAATAACAGCCACAGAGAGAATAAACTCGCTAATTCGTCGTTTTCGGTTGGAAAAAGGAATACAGTTCTCCTAAAGATAACTAGCTTAATAAAACACACGGCGACATTTTGAAGTAACACGGTGCGGCGCTCTTTTATTTCATCAGAAGAAACAGGACGAAATCAACTGGGCATGTTCTAACCTTCAGTTCCGACGTTTCCACTCGACTTCCACCTGCAGTCTGTTGTTCCACTGATGAGCTCACCTGTGTGGGAAAAACAGCGCTCGAGTGCGCAGGCGCGACAACCATGAGGTAAACAAACACTCGCCCGCTCTCTCTCTCTCTCGCTTTCTCACACTCACACACAGGGCTTTTTACAATATACCGCCCTCCGTGGGCTGAAGTGGCAAGTGCATCACTCATAATTCCAATTGTTTTCGTTTCACTTTAAACACAGTCATGCAGCCCACTAATGAATGACGTAATTTAGTCCCTTTATCAGTCTGTCTCAAAGTCTACCACGTTGAATCACTAAGGTCAATCATGCACTGCTTCTTAATATCTTTGAATGCTTAGACATTTTTCTTGATTTAACATATCAGCCATATTTGAAATAAAAACTTGAATATATGAACCTTGCAGTAAGATGAATGAAATGCATACAGGGGTGTTTCTAGGCACGAGGCACCATTGCAGTGTCTAAAGCAGTTCAGTCATTGTCATTGTCAGGGAACCTTCCAGCTCGGGGCCCTATTGTATTGCTTGGGTGGCCTTTCCCTGTTGCAGTACCCCTGAAGGCAGCAGAACTGAGATATCATACTATGGCCAGTAGCTAATAAGAAGAACGTGGATGGGATTGTTACAATAACCAAGTCATAGTGTAACCAGTGACTGTTGGTACAGGCGGAGGCCAAAGACAAGGTTATTATTATTGTGCTTTTTAAAGACAGTGAAATGTGTAATGGAGAAATGTATTTTTTTGTGTAATTTTGATGGAATTGGTGAATTTGTCAGATTTTCTAAAGGTCAGTTAAGTCTGTGGACATTTCAGTAAGTTGAAGGAGGTGATCCACTGTGGTCACACACAAAAATCGCTGTAAAGCTGTCTGCACTTCCAAGACTAATTCACGTAAAAATAACATTATAGTTACATCTCCTGTTACAGATGTTAAAAAGTATAAATTGAATGAGAAAATAAGAAACTATTTTATTGCCACCACAGTGAAAAGTACTATGTGGAGCATGGCTTATTTCCATTTCCAAAAAGTCTCAGAGATAAATGGCTCCAATGGTTTCCCAAAAATAGTTTATAAATGAAAGTGTTCGGAGACTGAAGCATTATTGATGCCTTATTTAAAGTCATTACATTGCACTAAAAGCACCATCTATCAGGGGCTGTAAAACAGCAGGGTGGACACAGCTGCAGACAAATGGATCTGACTGCAGTACAAATTATAGCCAACATATTTATGTTGAGTCCTGGTAATGTTTGGTCTATAAATAATAAATAATTGGTTCAATGTGTGTCATAAATCTGAGGCCATTACCTTCAGAACACAATATCTGATGGACTTTTAAACAGGCTGAGATGTTTTAAGTGATGCATCAGCCCGGTCTGAACTCATCCATGTGCTTTTTTAGCATAATATTTGATGTGTTTTCTCCGGTCTGTTCAAATAACAGCAGAGGAAGCAGGAGGACGGCTGACGATCTGTCACACTTTAGATAAAAAGAAAAATGTGCAGAGAAGTAAATAAAATATTTCCAAGTCTTACATCATACATTTTTACAATTTATTGGGAGGAAAAGGGAGTGGGTGAATGTACCGTAGCAGCTTAACAGCATAAAATATTTGGCTCCGTAGCAGCTTAACAGCATAAAATATTTAGCTGTGTGTTTTTTTTTTTTAATTGTTTGGTCTCTTAATGGGAATTTTCCAAACTTTTCAATTACAACATTAAGCAACTGTGTTTAATTTTTAGGGTCATGTTTTGGTTGATTCTTTTGATTGAAACTTAACTCGGTTTTGAGCCAGGTGTTTGTTTATCTTTGTTGTGTGTTAAGGCAGGTATTGACTTGTTTTTCTTTAAGATTTGGCTTATTTTCTTTTTCTTACATTGGTTTACTTTCTACTTTTCTCTTGTATCTACGCTTAGCTTTTTAGGCTAATTTGAGGCTATTTTCTTTTAGCAGATATTTATATACTTGGAATTGTACTGATTGTCTGTCATTGTGTTAGCAATGTTAGATTTGTTACTTGTGTTGACATTATGACATCCCTTACAATGTCCAACATAACATTTCTTTCTAACTGGCCTGCTTGGCCATTCGTTCCACAACAAAAATATGAAAAAAAAAGGGTGTCTGCTGCACACTTGGTAAGCAGACATTGCAGTATTTTTTTGGGTAGATGTCTATGCTTAAAAAATGATCCACCACCAAATTTACTATCTTGACCATCCTTTGCCTGTTTGTGGTCTCACTTTGTTATAGTGTGTTATTTTTTTTTGGCCTTTAACCTAACGGTCAGCTAACTGCAGAGTTGGCTCACTTTTTGCAACCTCTATGCTAACAGTCGGTCAGCTAACTGCAGAGTTGGCTCACCTTTTGCAACCTCTATGCTAACAGTCTAACAGCTTTTGCATTTTTTTTTTTTGAGTTATAGAATTTGGGGAAACAAGCATTTTACAATAACTAATATATTGAACAAACCATATCCATTATCCATATTTTACTTTCCCTTACTCTAAATACATGTTGTGTTACTCTCTGTGAAGCACAGTCCTGACAGCATGGCCTGAAGGCAGTTATATTCTCACAGTTTTTAGGGTGTGGCAGGATGTTTGCTCATTATCTATCCTACAATAGCTTTCGTGTCAAACACCTGTTCTGTCGGTTCAGCTCTGGTGTTTTATGACTACTACAAATATTGAGTCGCCAAAATGCCACTTCACATGTTTTATGGCCACAATGAGATCTAACACTTTGTCGACTCACTTTACAGCAGCAACATCCAAACTCGGTATTATTGTTATTATTATTATTGTTTTTTATAATTTGTCATTTAATTTATTTAATTTTGACAGCTCCTTGGGGCTTATTAAAAGCTTTCAGACTAATATAAACACATTTAAAAATGTATTTCTCTCATTTCCCATTTTTTCAATATTTGGACAACTTTTTGCTTTTTCAACCAAATAATTTTAATTTAATTTAATTACATGTGTTAGATGACACTGCTCCCTAGAAAATTATAATTTATGTAATCAAACTTGTCCCTTACATTTTTTTTTGTGTTTTTATATTTTTGCAATTTAAACGAAACAAGTACATTAAGTTTCCATTCAGAAGAAATGTATCCATATTCCAGAATTAAAAACAATACAATTGGGCATAGAACATACATTTGAATTTCATCCTTCTTTTCATGGTCCTAACCTAAAAAGAACGGAAAAACCCTTATCTGCCTCACTCAGATAATGTAAACTTTGGTTGTATTTCATCTAGTCACCGCTAGAGGTAGCTTCAACATAAAAAAAAATCAGTTGACAGGAAAAGGCTCGCTTATCTTTTTGGCTAAGTTATGATATTCAATACTTGAATTAGCCTTGAAGAATAAATTAATGGACTCACATCCAGGTTTTCTGACGGATATCCACAAAAATAATGAGTAATCGATATTCACTGGACAGCAGGGATCTGTGATGCATTATGGATATGTCAGTGATGGAAGAATTCACTGAAGAAGTACAGGAAGAAAATCAGTAAAAAAAAAAAGTCAGAGCTAACAAGGAAGGCCATATAGTAGCGTCATTATGTAATTATATATTATATATGGAGATAGTGTGTTTATTAGAATGACAAAGTGGCCATGAAATATGGGAGTATGGGAATCATACACAACAAGAACAAAACATGTTGACATGCTGCAACCTTTCCAAGAAGATTACCATGGTAACCAAGATGAGTAGCTAAGTATAAAGAAAATGTTTTGGAAGATAATGTAAAGGCTTCTGAACAAAAAGTTAGGGAAAAGGTAATTCAAAGTTTGCCAGAATTAACATAGCTGTAGAGCACAATAAACTTAGATATAGATCTACATTTTTTGCAAGATATATTTTATGAATATATTTTATATTTTATGAATGCCAAAATAGTTTTTGGTTTTAGTTTTTATGGTTTATATGGCAAACCAGCAGCAAATTTATATTTAAAAAAAATTGCAAATCTATAACAAAATGAGCTAAAAAGCTGAAATACAAAAATGCTAAATATTATATAGATAAAAATAAATGGTAAAATAGTTTGTTTAACTAATATTTAACTAAAATAAAATGAATTTCATGAAATTGACAAGAGACCAGAAGCTATGCATGAAAAACATTTCAATAAGACACTGAAATGAGCCCTGAATCAATCATACCAATGTACAAAGGTACACACACACACACACACACACACACACACACACGCACACACACATATATATATATTTATCAGTTTAGGTAATGCGCTTCATGCTGTAGCTGTACTGTAGTACTATCCAATAATAACAGATATGTGTGACTTGAATTGTCTCGCGATTTCTAATGGGCCTTAGAGCCAGTTTTTACAGGATGTTATGAATGATTTATTACATTTTTATTTGCATGATATTAAGATTTACAGTCAGCAATAAAGTGTAATAAAAACAAACGACAATGAGTACTTACTTACTACCGATACTTACTACAGTGCATAAATTAGAGGTGGAACCAGAGGGCGTTAAAACCTCTAAACCTTAGCGGCCTCTTCTTCCAGCAGCGATGTACAGCCCCACACTTTTTTGTTCTTGTTAACAGTTTCCAATGAAAATCAATAATGCATGGCTGCTGGCAGCCTTGGCAGTGCTTAGCAGTGATTTTGCGGACGGCTACACTCAGGAACGGCAGCTTGCAAGCAATTTTGTGTCATTGCTGCTGATGAGTCCCCAGTGAAGCAGCAGCAGGAGTCCAGATGTAGTCCCTTGCGTGTCCACCTCCCTCCAATCCTTGTCAGACCTGTATGGCTGGACTTAAAATGCTCAGATTTTCGACATTACCAGATGCTGAGTATCATTGAATTATTCATGTCATATTGAATGTAGTAGTGTGAAAACTGCAGCCCTAAATCTATCTCAGTAAGACTTTAACCCCTCCCCCCCCCTCCCCTTCACACGAACACACACAATGGAGTTGGAAGTTCGTTAAAGTTGCTTTTGGAAATTGAAAAGTTTTGTCTAAGTTGTGCAAGTCAGGCTATGTTGTAGAAACACTATCAGAAGTAATTTGGTGGATGAGTCTGTAACTGTATGTGTTTACTCCTTAGAGCTAACCAAGCAGAATTGTCTTCTATTCTTTTAAACATGGCTACCAAGACTGTCAAAATGAATGCACCAATATATAGTTTGTGAAATCAGCTTAATTAGTTTAACACATGGGCAGAATGTATCGCTGATACTTACACAGGTTTTCATTACTGTAACACATGCTGGTGGTTAGAGTTTTCCTTTCACATTAGCACCTCAAGCTTAAAATACCATGTCAACTCTCGGCATGTATTTGTGGAGGTTCACGCACAAATACTGAGGAACTGAGCGTTTTGATTAAAAAAGTATCTGATTTTGTTTTTACTTTTGAACTCAGGTTCAGCTGTGTTACAATGCTCAAAAATTCGAGTTTTTGAAATAACACCAAACAAAACTGAATTTTCAAACAAACAAATGGAAAACTGCATTTAAGTCCTTAGACAAAGCAAAGCAGGTTGTGACCTGACTCCAACAACATCCCCCAGAATTTCTAAAGGAATGACTATTCTTATTTGTCGTACTTACCCTTGTTCTTCTCTGCTACCTAGAGTGGTTAATATTGGCCCTTACCTTTGCCCACTAAAGTCTCACTGATTGTTGAAGTATCATTTTCAAAATAAAATATGTAATACGTGTATCATTTTCAAAAATTCCCAGATGTAATCATATAATAAAATCAATGGATTCTCATCAATCTACGTAAATGATAAATGTTTTCATTGCGACCCAGTACCGAATGACCCATGGATCAGTACTGGCCCGCAGAACAGGTGTTTGGAACCCTTTATCTAGAGAACACACACTGCTGTTTACTGCCCTGAAACCTCTACCACAGCTTTGCTTCAACAACTCTTTTCCGTACTGTGATTCTGTGGCTGATAAACTTGCCTCCATAGTCACAACAGTTCTGCAAATCACCTTTATTCTAAAATCAGTACTAGGGCTCTCCTAGTCTTTGCATCTTCACACCCTCTTTAGTGTGGTCTTAAACTAAAGTATATGGTTAAAACAAAATCTACCATCTTCTCTCCCATATATATTCCCAAACTCCCAGAAGCTGCAGCTCCTCTTTACTATTATATCTCTTCATTGAAAATGAAAATACTAAAACACTTCACTTCAAAACACTGTAGAGAACAAACCTATCAGACTCTACTGTTGGAGGCTACAAGGCTGCTTCAGCTGCACACAAGGTTTAGGGTTTGCTTTTCAACTGGCTTTTCAACTGGCAAAGTCCTTCAGGCATTAAATTGTTGTCATAAAGTCAACACGTGTTGCATTCGAGCTTATGTGTGTGAAGCATGTGGCTAATGAGAATACGCACTCCCATCAACGGTACAGTCACCTCAGGTGCTGCCAGTTTTTAATTTCTTCATTTAGATGTTTAATTGTGAATTAAAATGGCGTCACAGGACATATGTGGTTAACCGTGGAGTGAGTTGACGCTCCCTAATATGAACCATCTAATTAAGCAGACAGACAGGGCGAAGGGTTTACACTCAGTGCGGTCTGGCTTAATTGCTTTCTTTATTTTCGTGATTAAAAGCTGGATGTGCGATTTAATCATATAATACTTCGTCGGTGGAGTGGAATAGTCTGCCGTGATTTGGACCAAATCCCAGTGAGAGCTCAGGCTTTACTGTGGAATGCTTGTCTCCCCCCGGTAAAGCCCATAAATCAAATGCCCAGCAGTTTCCAGCCTTGTTTAATGTGCTGTAATATACGTTTACGTTTTATCCACTTTATTGTTTCTACTGCTTTAGCCTGAGTTATTGACTTTCTGCAGAGCCCAGAGTGACCTCTTGCTGTTTGACTCAACTGGCCCAGCCAACATATTCTACAGCTGCGGTGTAGAATATGAGCTGTCAACAGGTGGTGGATTATTTCTCACCAGGTGATCAGTGAGTGTCAAGTTGTATGGCAAGAACATTAACCACTTCAGTAAAGACACTGTGGTGCCTTTTCCTGTAAATTGATGGGTTCATTGGTAGTACATCAATATGAGACTTTTCTCTATTATCTTAAATTATCTTAATGTTTTAGCCTACTGTTGACTACTATTTAAAATTTTTTTTTTTAAAACACACCCATATATTGCGTCTATATGTTTATCATTTATTCACACAGTCAGTTAAATTAAATTATTTTTTAAGTTAACAGTGTTAAACAACTTCAAATCAGATTAAAATGTGATTCAATTACACCCTTTGTTTAATCATCAATCTGAGCAGATGTGTACGACAGTGACCAACCTCCATCCCATCTAGAATTCAACACCAGTCCATGGGCCAATCAGGCACCTGGACTGAGTTCATGTTCCCTGTTATTCTTTTTTTTAACATATACATTATTTGACATTCATGGCAGTAAAACTAAAATCAGTTTTTACTTACAATTGTCTTATTATATTTGTGAAGTGCATTATTTTTTTATTTTTTATTTTTTTGGCTGTTTGACTAACTTTTAGCATTGTCTCTAAGCAGAATTATGTTGGTCTTCCAGTAAATGTTTCGCTCTGTTGGCTAGATTGTGGTGCTCGTTGCTAACTTTTATTATTAGTATTTTCTAAGCTATTTTGAATTTACAGCAAACACACCCACTTTTTGATCCCCATCAGAGCTGGTAGTAATCTAGGGAAAACATATGAAATTAAAGCTAATTTTAGTGAAGATTTCAGTGATATACGCAGACTGTCCTCTAAACAAAATGCAGAATAAAAGTTCAGATGAAATTTCTGTTCCACAGTAAGTGGCTGGGATTTAATGACACTGGCCATTATGTGAAACCATTTGTCTAGCAGTAAATAAACTTGTTAAAATTGAATGTGTTTGTTGGCAGCATAAAACATTTTTGAAAGGAATAAACAAGTTGACCCTTGAATTAGACAGATCAGAGTGTCCCACTGGCAAATCGTATTTAATCATACAAAACAGAAGAATTACTGCTGCCGCTGACAAACTGAAGGTGTCACTGTGACATGAATTAAGTTGGACAGCAGCTCTCCACTCAGCGTACACTATATTGTTCTGAATTAGTTTGATTGTTATGGTCTTTTACTCCACTCCCCCACCCCAACGCCCCCGGCCTCACACCCCACCCTCTGCCACTTTAACAGTGTCAAAGCATAACTCACCTCACATCCATTATCAGTGGATGGAAAAAACCAAACTGTTTGATTTGCTGGTTGTTCTGAACAGCTCCTACCCTTGGAAGCCCTTCACGTAAACACAGCACTGTTCATTACCTCCTCTGTCACTCTGTAATCGTCTGTTTTATGGATTAAAGTGGGGGTCAAAGTGGAACAGGAGGTGACTCTGAAACTTCCACTTCACGAAATATCAATTTAGACAAATGTGTTTCTCAAGGTTTTCTTCCTGACATTTTCTCAGTATTTTTTTCTTTTTACCAAGTATCTCTGAACAGACACAGACAAGTGATGCAGATTTAATGACTCAAAAGGTCTGTTTGCAAGCAGTCTAAAAGTGATATGAATTTTAAAAGGCTGAAAAAAAAAAATTCCGCAAAACACTATTGTCTTGGCCTGACCACTATATTCATCATGTTAGAAAGAAAATAGAAAACATTTAGGCGTTTAACTAATGAAATATTAGAAGCTATTACTAAATATCCAGCAGTGTTTATAGATTAATTAAAAGATAAAAAGTTAAAACATTGACCTTAAGATCTTTCCTGCACTGGAAATGTTTTAGTCTTCAGTCTTAAGGTCTTTGCCAGGTGAAGTATATGCATCAGTGTTCCTAAATATTAGGGGAAATGGAATTAAATGTGTTATTATTGCTCCAATTAATTCATCATAATTAATATTTTAAAGTCCTAGTCCAGGTTTAACCCTCCAGCTGAGGACACATCAGAGAACAGACACGTCTTAAATGACATCAGAATAAGACATTTATTAACTGTTAATCAAAGTGTGCGGCTGTCCATCTGCCCTCTAAACAGCCTCTTCCTATCTTTATGACTTTATCTCAGTAATAAAGTATGACCAATCACTTCTTTAAGCTTCTGGGGAAACTGCCGGCAGTAAATGCAGTTTGTATTTGAGGCTGAATGATGACTATAAACCCTGAACTCGGGGCTCAAGGCTCTTCTTTATAGATTGACTGAGTCTGACAGGCATCACTTATCACAAGGGTGACATCACTGTTAAAGAGATTTCACAAAAAATGGCAAAAAAATGATATATAGCTTTCCTGGTTCACAGAAAAATCTTTTCCATAAAACACTGTTGGGGAGAGGGGATTCAGGGGACATTATGACATCTAGATGGCAGCCTTGTGTGGATGCCTCTCTCACACCCATGATGAAAACAATTTGATTTTCAGCAGTAAATGTCGAGAAAGTGAAATTTAAGCAACACTAATTACTGTAATTGTGATTGTTTTCCTTGGTTTTTGTGGTGCTGATTGAAGCTGAGGTTGCCTCCCCCTGGAACTCCATCAGTCTTTCATTGTCTTCAGGCTTCACATCACTCCCACAGAGCTCTGCGGAATATTAAACACACTGGAGCCGTTTGGACTCCAAACAGTGTGATGGGGTCACTTGCCTTGACGGACTCAAAAAAATAAAATACAAAAAAATGCCTGGAGTGATTATACTCTAATGACCTGGAAGGGACAGGAAGCTAATTTTGGTATCTGTTCCACTCTCTACTCTTTACCTGCTGGTCAGTATTGGCCCTGATGCTTAATCCATATCTTAGTCTTTCACCTTTTTAGCTCCTGGCTTTTTTAAAAGATAATGTGCAGACCCGATTGGAATATCTTAGTCTTTCACCTTTTTAGCTCTTGGCTTTTTTAATGTGCAGACCCGATTGGGTCTCTCTTCTTCTCTTAATGCCACCGTATCTCTGACACTAATGGGCAGTTCAACAGTTTTGTACAGTATCCATTCCTTTCCTTGAAACTTTGGGATAAAGATTAATCATTTTTAAAAGGTCACACAGGTAACATCCGGAAAGGTTTCTCATTCGGCTAATCTGCCGGTATCAGTTTGTGGCCTTAGGACTGGTTAGTAAGAGAGCTGCTGCTAGAGGTCCAGGTTTTTACAGGCACAGAATGGTTGTGTCTTACATTGTCTACAAGTTCTGAGTTTTAAACCAGTCTTTCTCAAGGCAAGTCAGCTGATTCATACACAGTCTTATGTAAAGGTAAGTCAAAAAAGATCTAGGACAGATGTCATTTTAAAAGGGTTTGGGAGAGATGAGGGGAGGTAGACTCAATCCAAGCTGTCAATGGGTGAGGGCACCATACACCACATACAGAGGCAAACAACTATCATGCTCACATTCATAACTTTAGACAACTTAAAGATCTCTAAATAGGCCGAACAGCTGAACCTAAATTAAACTTTTTTGTTTATAATTCTAATTAATTGTTACAATTATTAAAGATTTAGTGTATTTCCATTTGATTTTATTCTTTTCTCAACTGAAAAGAATAAGAAGAGTGAAAAACTTTTGTGACCTTGTTAAAATGACGGGCATTTTTAAGCTTTTGTCAAAATGACAAATCTTCTAGACGACGGCCTAGCTATCAAATGTTCTAGCTCTCTTTTGGCCTTGCTCTTCTCAAATTACAAAATGTGTCCAGGGAAAAAGAAAACAGAAATTAGTGTAATCTGCATATAAGTTTATTTTAAGAATATATCATTCATTTTCCAATTAAATGTACTTACAACTTCATCATAGATGTTTTTTTTTTCATTTTTTTTAAAGTTAATATATTAACCATTGTCAATATCAATTTAAGTTATGTATCTTTAGAAAGAAATTGACTGTTGAAGAAGGCAGAGGTGGCAGAATTCGATGACATTACACGTGATTGTCCCTGGGCCCACAGAATTCATCTGCTTTTTCCATCTCTTCGATGGACAAATGAGTCCCTTTAAAATAACTAGTGATGAAACAGCACAAAAAATAAATCACCATGAAGTATATTTTTACATATTCCTTCCCTCTCATGGCAGTACATACCCCTCCAAGGTCTCGTGCAGATGTGGGCCCTGCACTTGTCATTCCTCAGCGCACATGTCCTTTTGATGAATGGTTGGAGCACGCAGGAGGTCAACTGAAAGTAAAGCAGATATGATACTCATTGGTATTCAGTTGTAAAAGATTTCACTTTTCACAAAGTAGGAAAAATACACTTGCTCTTTAAAGCCAATATGCTGCCCAAAGTCTAGAAAGGGGGTTTGACAAGTTAAAAGAAAAAAGGCTTTATAAGCAGCTGAGAAGGAAAACAAAAGTAGGAGACAAGGACAAACATCTAACAAAAAATGTCTTTATTTTTATATTTTAAAATATCTTCATACTGTATATATTAATTTGTAAAAGATACTGATTTAGTCTACATTAAAAAGAGAAAAAATAGGAAGCTGACTGTTAATTAGATTCATTTAAAATGGTTTAAGTTATCTTTCAAATAAAATCATCATGTATACTCTGTACTAAGAGCAGTGTAGTCAAACATACGGCCTGTGGACCAAAAATAGCCCACTTGGGGTTTCAATCTGGCCCTATTGATAAATTTTGAAAATAAAAAAAAATACACAAACACTTCATGTTGAGGAAATGTAAAATTACATTCAACTTCACATCTAACTAGGTTGTATGTGGCCCCTGAACCAAAATTAATTTGAAATCCCTGAGTGAGAGTTACTGCTCTTACTAGATTAATAGCAAAACTTTAAACCAACCATAACAAGTGGATTTAGCTGTAGCTTAGGTGTCTTTGATAGAAATGGT
>NC_024320.1:9499530-9528530 GCF_000523025.1 Cynoglossus semilaevis
AATCGTTTTTAAGCAACGTTTCAAAAGAAGCTTCTTTTAGGTGGTCCGGCTATTACATACACTTAAAATGTCTCAGATTATCATCCATTTACTGGAAAAAGATGAGTGATTTTGAAGACTTCACTGATTGCTACAGAAAAAGTCAATTTTCTATATAGAGTCTGAAGTTCGGCATTTGTAGACTGTCCCAGCTTTCTTTAAAACAGTATTGACTCGCGTGAAAGTGTGGTGCAAATGAACTTGGTTATCACTATTATTATGTTGCTAAAGTGGACTTAACTTGAGGTTTAGACAGCGTTGTACAATGCTCCTGTGTTCACCTTAAACTATCACATGTTTTTACTTTTGACTTCTTCTTCTACACCTTTGCTTCTTCATTTTATATTCTCTGTTGATAACTCCCTGTTCACCATGCAAATATTATCCAAGGTCTTGTCGAAAAGCATATTATAAATGTTTTTTCTTGCCATTCTGAATAAATTAGATTTTTTCAGCAGTTTTTAATTAAATCCAGTAATTGTCAATGTCCACAGGGTGGTACTAATATGTTGCATCAAAGTTTAATTTTGCAATGTGACGACACTTTTGTAGACTTCAAATGTAGTCCATGCAGATCAGGCAGTTGTTGTACAAAAACAGGATTTCTTGTTATTCCAAAAACAAATACTTTGATTCAGAAGTGTAAGAAAAATATGCGTGTATGCATGAAATTGACACAAAATTCAACAGAGAGTACAGCTAAAACCTAATTTTGACAAATATTTTCAACTACGCACAACAGAACAAAACAACGTTATAAAAAACAAATCCCTTTTTATTGCTCTCATGCAAACGCAGCTTTGTTTGTGTTCGTCCTCGGTGACATCAGGAGGCTGAATTATTGAATCTGTGCTGGAAGATAATTGTTTGTTTTGGTGAAGAAGTGGCTCCACATCAGACCAGCAATATTCAGGGTGGCAGGTGGAGGAGGAGAGAATTAAAGCCAGTGAGTGTCTTTGGTGACTTCAGAGCAAATGGGCTTTGTTGGAAGGACAGGACTTTGAAAGTGTTTACTATCCAGTTTGTCTTCATGTCTATCTCTGAGTCAGTGGCGGTGTCAGCAGAATTTAAATAAAGGGAGTCTCAGGAGAGGAGCTGAACTTTTCTGTCTCTCCCCGAGAACAGTGGGGTTGTGAGTGAATGTGCAGGAATTAACCTGAATGTGTCATCTGTTAGTCTGAAGTGCTGGGAAACACATATATAATTCAGTCATGTCTGAACTGAGAAATGCCATTTATGTTGTTAACAACAGAGACCCTGAGATGAGACATCTCCTTTTAATAGATGATGACTGTAAAACACAGTCTGGAATAAAAGTTGTCATAGATTAGTCTGACAGGTCGAGCCACCAGCACAAATTGATTAGTCAATGAAAATATATTGATCAAAATGTAGATATTGGTTTTATTTGTTCCCTTTGTTCTTAGCATACTATCCTTAGTTGGTTGTCTTGAAGTGTGATTAGAAGAAAAAATGTTGTCCGGCAGTGCTGGTCCTGGCCAGTTTGGTGCTTTAGGCCGTATGCATTCAAGGAAGTTAGGAAGACATATTCACAAAGTCGTAAAAGTTTGAAATTTGATCAATTGTAATAAAGACTCACGTACCGGAGGTTGCCCAAAAAATAAGATTGTTTTGAAGGTTTGCGCTGGTTTTCTGTTGCCTTTTTTTATGCCAAGTCGAGGACTGTGAAGCTTTCTGCTGCTAAGAGAAGGTAAAAGTGAAAAACTACAGCACATTCTGCAGATGTCTAAGCTATAGCTCAGTGATTGTTGGGAGGAGAGACTGGTGTTTAACGTGAAATTAAAGATAGCTTTCTCCTTACAGTCATGGTAATCAGCAATTTAAGGAATAGCCAAGCCTGAAAGAGCAAATGATTGGGTTGTCTGACCCAAAAGTACACAGTACACTTAAATACACGGTCAATCAAGCCTTTGATTGGACTCCAGTCCTTGTCCTGGTTTTTAAGATAAAGAGAGGCAAATTTGTACTTAATAACATCGGAACTAATTACCACAGCTGACAGTCTGACTATTTTAGATTTCTATAGTTTATAGAAATATTTTGGTGTCAGAAAACTATTTGGTTCAAGTAATATATATGATATAGTACTCCATTCTCCTTCCTTTTTTCTTCTTTTTGTCAACTGCCTATGTTGCCCAATGACAAGAGACTCCCCCTTGGGTGGTTGGTTAAGCCCTCCTCACCCCCCAACTGATAAAAAACCCCCCACTGCTGGACTGTTAGAGGCTGCATCCTGTCAAACTGCTTGCCATAAATTTTGAGCCGTAAAATCAGCCACTGAAACATTTGCAGTTCATGCTGTAGTATATTGCTGCTGCCCTTGTGCTTCCTAAATACCCCATATCATAAAATACAGGCTGACAAACACATAATTGTGTTTATAAATCTTACCATATATACTTATTGTGTATTTGCAATCTTACAAGTATGGTACAGTGGTCCCTCGCTATTTCGCGGTTCATCTTTCGCAGATTCACGACCTCGTGGGTTTTTGAAACTGTATATATAAGATGAATATACTGTATCCCTGATTTGGATCTGCAAGAGATGTCACAGGAATGGGACGACGATATGGTTCGATCGGTCCAATTTTGCAACAAAATTGACGTCGTCATGATTGCCTACAAGCTACTCTTCGACTGGAAAAAGAAGCAGTGGAAGCAACTGCCGATTACAATGTTTTTGCAGCCTCGCAAAAAAGAGCCAGTTCCTGCTACTACTGCGGATACACCTTCGGAAACCGTGGAAGAAGGTGCCCAAAGAAAAGGCACCACCCTCTGAAGAGACGTAAAAACTATCATCGGCTGCGCAGTAAAAGTCATCATCACCTTCCTCATCATCATTTTACTGCACATAAATATAGTGTCACTACTTCAGTTCTTGCGGCAGGTCTTGGAACCTATCTACCGCGATAAACAAGGGACCACTGTATCTAGTTAATCATGCCCCACATGAATCCATCCATCCGCCCATCCATCCATCCATCCATCCTCCCATCCATCCATCCATCCATCCATCCATCCATCCTCCCATCCATCCATCCATCCATACATCCACCAACATTTGCCACCACGTGGCCAAGAATAAATGTGAGACAGTGGTGGGATTTCCACTTCTAGAATCAATTGCTATTTTACCAATCCCTGGTAGGGTTCTATCAGAAGAAGTATCAAACATAAACCTTTGCTAAAACCCTGATGAAGGGACGAGTGAAAAATCCTCGTACATTCACCAACAATTTAAATATAAGCACCAAATAATGTCACAGTCCTGGACTTTTTTTACTGAAGATAGGTGTCATTTCCATGTTAACATCTTTTGATCAGATTTTGTGGGTACACTTCCACTCCACACCAGCAGGTGGTGGCTTTAAAAAACAAAATATGGTTTTCTTGCCATTTTATCGTAGTTTTTAAGATTCACTTCTAATAGAAAGACAGGGATGTGCAATAGGAGGATGTGGACTTGATCACACGTCCCTTCTTTCTAAACAAGAGCAGACAGACTTAGGGAGAGAAGCAGGGACAGCAGAGACTGAGAGAGATAACAGTTAGTAAATGTTTACTGGTGGATTGACGTTGGCCTCGACACACACACACACACAAGCACCTTGCACACTCACACACCATATCACTCAGAAGGATAGATTGTGACAGGCATATCTTTTGCCTCGTGACTCTTCACAGATCTGCTAATAAGTGGAAATGAAGGCTTGATTGAAAATGAAATTTGTTTAATTTTTTCGACACACTTGTGATTTTAAATGAAGATTGAACATTTCCTATACTTTGGATCTTATTTGCCCTTCATGTCACCAGGGAGGTAAGAAAACTCTGAAGCCTCCCCCCCCCCCTTTCGGAGTATTTTTGCACTGTGTCAAGTGTACTCTGAGGTTGACTCTCACCTAAGCAGGCCTTTGGTTTGATGGAGCTGATGCTCATCATGGTGCTGCCAAGGCAAACATCCACCCTCTGGCACCTGCTCCTCGCAGCTGCAGCAAGAGTTTTTCAAAAAGCTCTTATTACACTCAAGGGCTTTGTCAGGATACAGGAGAATCCTGCTCGGAGGTGAGAGTCAAAAGTCAAAAATAGCAAGTGTCTGCCGGATTCAGCTTCTCAAACCTGACAATTTGTCAGATCTTCTCTGTATTTTATAGTAAATTGGAAATTCTCCACCTCTCTGGGTGTGGAAAAACTGTTCTGCCAAAAGAAACGGTGTTTCTTTCCCGACATTTCCGGTTTTAAAGCTTAAATAATTGCAGAAAAAAGTTTTTACACAAAAGACCCTTTTTACACCCAGAACTCTTCATAATGATGCATGTTGATATGTAACAAAACACTCAACTCACAATACAATGCACTTTTTTTTTCTTCAACATACGATTTTATGTAAAATGTAAAATACCATTACCAACTGAAATGGTCTTGTGTACTTCATAAACCAATATAAAAAATCCACATGTTTATAGAAACACAGCACATCACCATTTATCCCCTGGTATTAAAAGTCAAACTGATCTGGTCTGATTTACCTCACTAACTGTCAATATATTAAAAAACAAAATAATATAAAAAAAATATGAAATAGAAAGAGTTCCTTTCTTTACAGAAACACTGTAGAACACTGATGGTGTCTGTAGAAGAAGTTTTTCCCACATTCTGTCACCTGAACACCTGAATGTCACTTAGATAGGGACCTGACATCTTGGTTTAATAGCGTGTCACAACATAAGAAGATCTTTAATTGGAATTGTCTTTAGGTCCATGTTCAGGAATTAAACTATCTTCCACTCTTTAGGGAGGCCAAAAATTGTGATGTCTTAACCTTTGCCCCTCTGTTGTATGGCCGAGTTGGCTCTGACATTGCCTGCAGCAGTCTTCTCCCAGAAATCAAACCACCGTGCAAGATCCTCCACGATGAGATTTTTTGTAAAATAAATCATCAAACAGAGACCACAGAGTCTGTTTTAAAGTGCTGGTGGAAAAGGTGAACATTTTAAGAACTGTTCTCTAGATATTAGAAAGCTGAGCCTTTATTAGCAAATGAATGGGTTGACTGACCAAGGTCCTGATAATATACAGTAGACTTACATGCACACAGTCTCAGTGCAGCTACTGTTACAGCTGAAGTGAAGACCTCTGTGCTATTACTGGTTTAAAAAAAAAAAAAAGCAAGATAGGAGGCATAGGCATTCAAACAAGAATAGAATACAGTGACATCAACTCTAATACTTTTAGATGTTTTTAAGAAGTATAAATAATAGGTTATCCAGGTACTCAATACAAATACAAGATATTTAAAAACACAAAAACTAAATTTTGAGAAATATAAAGACTTCATAAACAAAAACAAAATGAAAACAATGTTAATATCAGGGTAACTGTGAACCTACAGTAAAGCAAGAACAGAACAGAGTTTAATCTCAATACAATGCAATATATATAAATATCTGGGTAACATGTACTATAAAGTTTAAGCAAGAATGTAAACATTGAGGTAAAATGTGAAACAAACAAGTAGGGAAAATGTAAATATTGAGGTGCAATGCTACAATATTGAGCAATATAAACACAAATTCCTAGGTCAAATATAAATATTTTGCAAAAATGTAAACATCTGGGTAAAATTTTGTAATGTAGAAATGTAAATTGGTGTAAATATTATCATTATCCAGAAATATATCCTATCATTGGGCAAAATAAATAAATAAATTTTTTTTTCATAGGCAGTTTATGATCAAATGGTTTGTTTAATATTAATGTTACAAACATTAATTTGTAATATAATATTGCCACACAAACAATATTAATAATAATTAATGTATTGTGTTGCAAAAGCACGTTTTCACCCTAACATTTTTGGCAAATACAAAGCTCTAGACAGATAAACATCCACATCTATGTATTATCAGACCAGAAATACTGATAAAATCTCTCTGTCAGTTAATGTAAAAGCTGAGCTGCATTTTAGAACTCCAAAACCACAACTGGGCTCTTCCTCTGAACTGGGTCTTAGTTGTGGAGCCAGCAAAGAGAAAAAGTTGCATCAACTGTTATTTTTATTGGCAAATAAGAAAAAGCTGTCACACAGTGCAACTTGGAACTAAAACACCAGGAGCAGCGACCTTTGTGAACTCCGTTCTCCAATTTGTCTGAACTTCTTTCATTAGTGTCAGAACACTGTCTGCACGTCTTGATGTTGTTATTTGGATTCAGCTGTTGCTGTTGTTAGTAAAAGTTTTTCAGTTGTTTCAGTTGCATCCTGGAGGAAAGTTATTCAGACTAATCAATACTGGGGTCTACAAAAGAATTCTGTCTCTGATGTAGAAGGTTCTGGGTTTGATTCCACTTAGTCCTCAATCTGAAATCCCCATGGCCGAACACTTCTCTGGACAGACGTCAATGTTTCATAAGGTCTGATATTTACAGAAAAAAATGCCCTTGCACAGAGGCTGATGGAGCACAATGCATCTATTTGTTCAGCGGGGCAGACTAACAAACTGCTGCCGATGTGGCCCACATTTGTCCTTTTGAAGGTTTAGTGCTCACAGTCCTTCCCATTTTACCAGGTACGTTCAACCCTGTCACTGAAGCAGAAATATTTTCATTTCAGCGGGAGTCACTTTTGGACTCACCTGGACTCACAAACTAGATCTGAACGTTTTGCTACAGGTCTTTAAGCATCACACTTCTACACTGAATTCATCCTGATTGGAATTTCTCTGTTTTGTAAACCCCACCATGCATTTTCCTGCTGGGTCTTGTTTTAAAAGGTTTTTTTATTGTCTCTGGACTTGTAAATCAGTGCATCCTAAACCTTTTCTTCGTCTTCTTCTTGCTCTTTCGGTTGTTCCTTTCTGGGGTGGCCACAGCAAACATCTGCCTCCATCTCACCATATCTCCTACCTCCTCGACTTTTACATCAACCTCTTCTCCTCTTTCCCATCAGTCCCATCTCCAACATCCTTTCTTCTCTAACCTTATCTCCAAACTGCTCAATCTTAACTGATTCTGTCCATCCTGGTCACTCACCGTGAAGATCACAGCATCGTCATCTCTTCAACCTCCAGCTCAGCCTCTTGTGTATTAGACAAAAGATCCTTGTCATGCAAGAAGAGTTTTTTTTTCTTCATCTTGGCAAGATGCCAAAAGTGAATCATCTGCTTCCATCTCACCCTCTCTCGTCTCTGCTTTTTTTCCTCTTGCCTGGCAGCTCCATTTCCAACATCCTTTTTCCACCATCTCCACCTCTCCTCTCTAACTTCATCTCCAAACTGCTCCACCTTAACTGTCCCTCTGATCTGCTCATCTCTGATCCTGTCCATCCTGGTCACTCCCACTGAAGATCTCAGCATCTTCATCTCCTCCACCTCCAGCTCAGAGTTTTGTCTATTTGACAAAAAACCTTTCCATGGAATAAAACATTTTAAGAATCTAGAATGGGAATCAGTTGACTGCAATTTAATTTTTGGTACCAGACCTTCTGTGGGCTACAGCCACCGTAAATTTCTAAGTTAAGGTGATAATAGTGCATTAAGCCGCCGAACCCTTATCATACGACAAATAAAACCAAATTACATTAAACACTTTGCGCCACAGAAACAATTTAATAAAGTTCGAATATTGAAATATTCTGCTAAAGCAACGTCTCACTTGATTAACTTTCACTCTGATTGTTTCTGTGTGATTAATGGATTAGAGGTGATGCTGTTATGTTAGATTATTGGATTGACAGGCTTCACTGCTTCATCTCTCAGATTAGCTCTGAGGAGAAAGAAAAAAAAAACTTCTTACATTCCTGCCAATTTTCTGCACCAGTGGAAGAGCTACTCTGAGCTGTGTTTGAGAGAAATACATGCAAAGTGTTTGCATGTATATGTGAAAGTCTTGTATTTCACTGACACTTGAGCACATCCATACAGCACGTCTTGTTTTTGTGATTAAATTTGTCCACTTTTGGATCAAGAGTTGGCAAAATGTTTATGGTCCTTCCTCGGTATTAATCCTTCCAGAACCAAAGGCATGGGTTTTGAGCTGCACTGACACATGAAATGGAGCACTGCCAGAATTTGTGAGAGTAACAACCAATCAGGTTGACAAACCATGCAGAAAATATTTGACCCACTGACCACTCCATGTATTTATTTTATAATTCCATGCAAGTTCTTTTTAGACACCAAAAGGTCCAACTTTTTATGTTTTATGTTCAGAGATGACAATGAGACACCTGCTGGTCACACGGTGTATCAGTCACATTCATCAGTAATTCCCAACTACTGTGTTGTGGCAATAATTGCTAATAATTTTTCTTTGTTCATCAGTGCATAGTGACAGGCAGAACAACTTAATACTCTTCCACCAGATGGCAGCAGATGGCTATACAAACTAAAAAAAAAATAATCTGAAGATCTTTGTGTGTCTTTTCTCAATTCCTGTGAGTATATCAGTGTTATCTTCCCCTAAACAGGCCCAGATTTGACACTAGTAAATTGTGAGGAGGATTAAACTAAAAGATTATTAAATTTCATTACATATACTTTTGTAAGGTTTTGTTTGGTGGTTTGCCGTTGGATTTTATAAATGAAAAATACGTGCCGTGACTTGAAAAGTTTGGGAAACACTCACATAATTATCCATCCATTTTCATCCACTTATCTGTTACCGGTTCGTGGGGGCAGCAGTCTCCATGACCACCACCCAAACCACATTGCACCGTACCAACCCCCCTGAACCTTCCCGTAGGTGGTGAGTCCACTGGAAGGTACCAATCGCCCTAACCGGGACTCGAACTTGCCCAGGAGGTGAACCCTGAGGTTCCACACCAATGACAGAGACATTGACTCTGGGACAAAGCGCCACACTCACATAATTATCTCTCAAAAAAAAACAAAAAAAAAAAAAACAACCCCTCTGATTTGGATTGTTAGCCACATCTGCCAATGTGCTGCATGAGTGTTTTGCTGTGTGACTCGGGCTGCTGTTCATTGACAAGTGCCTGTAGTGATGATTAGTACCATTTATCTCTGAGTTCTTTCCTGTATGACCGCATTGGTAGCATCTCGATGTGTGTTCCTTCGAGAGTCCTCAAGATTATTGAGTTTTGTCTCAGAGTGGAAGGTCTTGGTGTCATTGAGGAAAGTAGAGTCTGCTGTTTATCTTCATTATGATTGTTGTTGTTATTGTCCTGTTGTATTCAGGCTGTTGCCCAGAATGCTGCTCATGACATCTGTAAGGGAAAGATAAAGGTTTTCTTTCAGAATGAAGCTGGCCACTAGGGTTGTAAGACAATATTGATATTTTACAGCCCTGTATCAAGTTTTTAAATCAACAATTAACATCCAAACATTTAGTTTTGCTTTTATTTTTCTATAGCGATTACACATGTAGATCCCTCTGTTCCAATTTTAGTGACCTGATGTTAAGCCTGTAACAGCATTGTGTTTTTACCAAGCTGACAGTTTTACTATAATTAAACTGTTATATCGCAATACACTGTATCGATGCCCCTGTATCACGCCAGATCCTTGTCAATACACACTCCTAGTGAGTGAACTACTTAACCTTTAAGTTACAGCATAGTGTTCTGGAATGAATGAGCAGAACTCCCAGCTCTGAGACAGAGACAGAGTTGGCAGAAAACCTGTTGAACTCTTGAATGTTTTCCAGACACAGACACATTGAATGGTGCTAAGGTACTCCTGTGTAGTAGATGAGTCACATGCTCCTCATGTTAAAGAGGCAAAAAAGCATGGTCAAAGAGCCTGCAGAATTAATTAATTCAGGTTTAAACAGATACTTTATAGTGGATTCAATGCTCTCTGAGATATTCGGGTGTCTGTGGTTTTTGCGGAGTTGAGAAGACCTGGGATGCCTTCAGCTTTCTCAGGTTTTTAGCAGGAATTCTCAATAATTATTATGAAATTCCAACCAAGAACTGTATTAAATCTGACTTTAGTCATCAGCTGCATGTATATACACTATCAGATTGACCTATAGAAATTAAACAAAGGTCAGTGGTTCAACCTGCATTGTTTGCTTCTCTATGATGACTTCTCCTCACTTTTACAAACCACATTCTAAAACATATATAGATGTGTTAGAAGATTTGAAAAACATTCAAAAAGAAAAAGGAACTAAAGATGGAACAAAACAGTAAAACTACCAAACGACAGGTTGTGCAGAGTAGGTTAATGCAGGACAGCCGGAATGATGTGAATATTTCCTCCTGGAATTATGCTCATTATTTTCTTCACCTGAAGGTCCTAGATAAAAGCCATAAAAACAGGGAGTTGTTCTGAGGTGTTCTGGTGTCTGTACCTTCTGCAGGTAAAACTCCTCTAGTGTTCAGTGCAAATGTGAGAAATATTCATTCACGCTACTGAAACTGTAAGACTGACTCTGTTTAAGTAACAGTTGAGGCTGATCATAAACCTATCAAAACATTAGTAGTTTTTATTGCTCTGCTCCTGCCTTCACTACAGTGAAAGCACAGTACACTAACTTAACTACAATTGTTTTACCCTCTTGTTGAGTAGTTTTATTTTAGGAACATAGAACGCAGCACCTTAGGTAGTCCATGGGGGCTACCAGGGTTCCCCTGGACCCCTGCTCTAGCAGTATTGTTCTGCGAGTACTTCGATTTCTCAGATCTAGTATTATTGTGCAACCATATAACTACATCTTATGTGTTGTTTGATACAGTTGTCCTTTTATTGTTGCCTATTTGTGTGGAATCGATGGTGTTGACGTTTGTTTGCCTTGTTCTGATGCAAATTTGTCCCTCTACCAGCAAAATAAATATTGGTGTCTCATCAGGACATCAGGCATTGAAGGTGTTGTGTTTGACATGATATAAAAACACAGATGAGATAATATTATGTATGTCCTAAATGTTCCTGCTGTATGCAGAGTAATCATCGCCGCCTTTCTAACACAATTGTATCCAAACTTTAGTAAAAAGAAAAAAACAGTTGAACTGTAACTGAAGAAGAGAAGGTACTGTGAAGGTACTGTGAAGGTACTGGCAATTTGGTTGCAGCACTGTTTACAGTAAAAGACAAAGAAAGAGTACATCTGTAGAAATGTCATTCACAACTAGACAGGATGTCAATATGAGGGCCTTGTGTCGAAGTCAGCCATTTTCCAGAAGCTCCTTCCAAGTAAATGCTAAATTCATGTCATTTCCTCGATGTCAATTTGACACGTTTGGCAGCCTAGCAATGAATACGACTCAGAGAGTAGAGCAGGCAGGAAGAAGACAGTGACATGGTGTCTAGGTTTGACACAGCGTGTTTCATTATTTTCTCATTTCATCACGCGGGCTGCAGGTGAAAGGGAAGCTGTGAATATGCTGTGAAAAAGAAATGAGATCGGTCAAGAGAGACAGGGACTCACAGAATACACGGACACAGCATCAAATGTCCAAATAATGCGGTGGTCATGGATTTGAAACGACAACCACCAAGTCTTAACATGTGTCAAAGTGACAACATCTACATCAACTACGTATTAAAGTCGTGGTAAGTGAAGTGGAGGGTTGAGCTATTGGATGAACTGTACAGTATGCAACATCTTGCCCATGCGGAAAAAACATATTACAATTTTTTTAAAGCTTAATTTATAAAATGAGTTAGTAAAACGCATCATATTGACTAAATGAAATAAAACAGGAATAATCTCAGTTTCAGTAGCATCACAACTGTAAATATCACATGTCCAGGATTTATTTCACTGTCTTTTTTAACACAGTGATTCATTGCTACTTCACCTGGTGCCAAGTTTGTAAATGGTTTCCAGGGCAGGAGAGGAAAAGTTGACCCACCGATATCAGACCTCAAATTTCTGAAAACACTGGCACAGAATAATAGTCTGTTCAGATTCATTACAAAATAACCAACTTCATATGAACTCTCTTTTCCTGTTTTTGCCACACTGTATATTTACAGTTGAATGTAATAGTCTTTGGCGGTATGAGGTTTCAGATGAAACCAAACTGCAGCAGATGTCGGGGAAAACACATGATGCTCTAAATGTTGTATTTGCTGCTTTTGTTAGTGGAAACTCTTCCAGATTAATGGCCTCCACCACCACAGTACTTTTGATCCTCTTGGCTGGACTTCCACAGAGTGGCCACTACCCACTCTCTTCCACTCAACACAAAACCACAAGCTATGAGCTAAGACAACAGTGATCAAAAACACACTTTCCATATTCTGGGGTGTTGGGTCCATTCTGCAGACTGGTCCTCTTCAAGTCAGTCTATAATTTCTTTTTACTATAGTATTAGTCTCTCTCTCTCTCTCTCTCTACATATATATATATAAAATTAAATTTTAAAAATTATAGGACCATTGGTAAAATATATCAGAATAGTTCTCTAATGCACGTGTCAAACTTAAGGCCCGGGGGCCAAATGCGGCCTGCCAAGTCATTTTGTATGGCCCATAGGAGCTTAAGAAGTATTTAATGTCCATGCAGCAGAACCTGATAAAGTGAATCTTTTTTACATTACACAGCACTGAACAATATTTGTGACTTGAATACATAATAATCAATTGCAGACACATTTTGTAATATGTTATGGAGTAGTTACATTTCTACAGTCTTACAGTTACAACCCTTCAAGGGGAACTGTATTGCTGATGTGAACCCTGGTGAAAATGAGTTTGACACCCCTGGTATAATGAATCAAAAACTTTACACGCCACCCTAGTGTTTTAAGTATGCCACTAATTGTGTTTGTATTCTATTTATTTAGTTTACCTTTAAGTCTAGTGAATTTCACCAACATGTTGTTTGTAAGGTAGGGTAAATTCCCTTGTGTCGACTTGACGTAAGGCTCAAGAAACTATTAATATGATGGTTTATTACCAGTGTATTTCTCGAAAAAGAACCATGCCTCTGTGCCTGCATGCTGGGTGTGGCTCTAGAGCAGCAGCTACAATGCTACCACGCCCTGCCCACTACCGAGGCTACCACTGAAGTCCAGTTTGTAAAAGTGATATTTTATTGTTTAATATTTCGAAACGGCCTCTAGAGGTTTTGGTTTAATGTAGGTTCATTACTACAAAAATGTATAAAAAAACAATTTTATCCAATCTGTTTTTAAACTTAAATTAAAAAAAAAAAAGTACAGTAGCGTTGTTGTTTTTGTTTTGTTTTGTTCTTTTAGCATGAAGCTGAGTTTCCCTTTTTGTCCTGGAGCAATCATCGCAGTTGTAAATGATCTTTCGAGTTACATTTTTATAACTGATAAATGTTTGATCCTCCACGGCAGTGAATGTGTCCTATTAGTGGGTCTAAAATAAATGACCTTCTTTTAACTGTCTTATATCTCCTGGTTCACCTGGTTCATCTTCTTTGTTTTCCCACAAGCATTAGCTTTTGTCTGACTACCTGCAGTTAAGCAGAGTGCTGACACACTAAGCCACAAGTAAATTAACCTCTTACATTTAGTATTTAAAAACCCCGTGCACATAATTCATCACCATCAAAATGATCTTGTCCCACATTTAGCAGCACTGATTTGTATGCTGTTCCCACATGAGTCCCCATCACTACGTTGTCCTGCCTATGAAATGGAAGAAAGATGATGTGGAACAGGGTTGTCAACGTTGAACTCTGCCAAACCCTTTGCTAACCATGTGTAGTCCTCTGCAGAATGCACAACGACAAAGGCGGGACTGTTCACAGTAGAATCCGTCATCACTGTTGTGGTGTTTAATGCTACTGCAAATATGAGGCTGAAGATTTTCATTAAATTTTCGACCTGTTACTGGAGGCAGTGGTGGCATGGCACTGTCCCTACTCACTGCTCCCCGGGCACTTAAAGCTGCCCCCTGTTGACTTTGGTGATGGGTTAAAAGCAGGTTTTGTTGTGTGCAGTGCTGTGAAGGAGTCACAATGACAAGTACTTCACTTTCCTTTCCTTTCCTTAAACATGGATACTAGTGGAATATACTATGGTTATTTAAAGTGGGTTTGACCATGTTGGTGTGAACCTACCTGCCACAGGCTCTATGTTGGGTCAGACACTAATGTCCAATTTTGCTAGAGTCCAGATAAATGTAGCCAACATCTGGTCTGATGTAAAGCGAATCAGTGTTAGGGCTGTGTGTTGGCAAGAATATAAGCGTGCCCATATATTGATATTTCCGTGCACCCCTAGTCAGGTTTGCACTACAAGTATTAAGGGAGAGAGGACATTTTTGTTGCCTACAACAAGCCACAGCCGGAAGGGAGTCAAACCTGGAATCCTTCGATTACCAGTACCACAGAGTGTTATGGTCCAACAAGGGATCAGATAAATGAAATACAAATTCCTGAGTTGATATTCTGCCCAGAACAATGTTGGCCAAGTCCTGTATGCCAAATGTGAACCTGAATTGGGCCAGAAGATGTTAGATAAGTCAGAGAGCAGAAAATGTGGCCACCGTTCTGAGATGTGGCCTGCATTATGGCAGCAGGATATGGAGTGAATAAAGTCATCTAGCAAAATACAGTACCACTGTCAGGTTTAGGTGTGACACACACATTTAAAGTTAAAATATGTTGCTCGTCACTGGAACAAAATTTTAGTGAATTTATCACACTTTTACGACTTTAACAATAACTGTTAAAGTTACCTTAACGTGTCTCACTTTTTTGGCATTAGAAAAACCTTTAACCTTTTCGCTCCATTGGTTTTTAAGATGAAGACAGATGTTAGAAATAACCTGTCAAATTTAACCCTGTGACACTAAGAACCATGAGGCAAGTGAAAAACCCAAATCGCCAGAGAAGTATAAATCAGCAGTTTTAAAAAAGGCATTTAATTAATTGTACTGTTCTAAGGCTTTAATCAGGTAAAGAGGGATTGGTGCGTCATGATCTGTCAAAGAGAGTTTTAATCGGCTAAAAAGGACTGGAACTGGAACAGTTGAGATCTGAGGCAGGAGGTAAACGAATGCAGTGTCATTTGTCACTGGTGACGTTCACATGGTGCATGCACCTGCTGCAGTCTTGAGGTGAGTCTCAGGACTGCTGCACCGGTCAACTGGAGTAGCAGCAGTAGCAGTTAGAATGTTTTTTAATGTCTTTATGGGATATTCAGAGATGGTTACGATCCGACTTATAAGGACAAAAACAAAAGCAAAAATGTAATTTAAGAAAGAATGTTTACATTAGGTGCTGAAGCTAAAGAAATCCTGATTAATGATGATTGTAATTCATCCACATAATCATGGTTAAATGTGATAAAGCAACATTCCTAAATATGATGATGGAAATGTTATTATAAAAAAGCTTCAAGAAAAATATACAAAAATATAACTAACTTGTCGGTGAAGTTAGCTAAAGCTAGGTGTCAGTTCTGAAGCTGAAGTCTCTACAGATACTTTTTTATTGCTATTTCAGTTTTCACTAAGAATTCTAGAAATGTCAGCACCCACATTGCACCAGATTTTATACCTTTGGTTTTTATTTGCCCCAAAATGAGGATTATTAGCCTGCTTGCTAACAGCAACATAACTTATTTCCAAAAATGACAGTTCAAGTCCAAACCCCTGTGAGAAATAGTATCGTCATCAGTATAAATCAGCATCAGATGCGCTGAGCCTCGACAGTCAATTATTAATTATCTGTCAGGAAGTAAAACGTCAAGAAACTGTCAAGAAAAATATATAAAAGTATAAGTGAAGATTTAGCTTCATAGACTTGGTAAGTTTTAGCCATTGCTGTTTATCCGGCTGATGTTGCAAATACAGGGTACTCGCACACCCTAGAAAACCTGGTAAATGATTGACCAATTTTCCAGTCATGGAATAAATTAGACCTTAAATGAATAAATGAGGAAAAGGGTCAAAAGTCCTGTAAATGGTTGTTATCATGGGAAATGATTTACCCTCCGCCTGCTTTGTGACTGCATGCAAATGGGTAAAAAGTTAGGCAGTCATGCATGTCTGTTGCCACCAACATCAAGGCTCAGCACTTCTCTGCTTCTAGCTGGAGCAGCGCCCCATGTGACACTACCAGCCAATCAAATTTGCTACCTTACCTTTTGCTTAGAGCAGGTCTGAGACCCAGTGCTGCCTATTGACTCCGTCGTTAGATTTAAATGATCACTGATCTCATCTCCATTTTAGATAAAATTATCACCTAAAACTTTTTGTCTTGTGACATAAAACCCATCTGAATAGATTCCACTTCAACTGAGTGCCAAAGCCAACTGTCTATTGAATGGAAACAGTGAACCTTTCTTTATAATATGTAATAATTATATAATATTAAGATTTTTTGTGTTGAAGTTTTTGTGCTGAGGCTTAACACGCACTCTTTGTTCTGCTGAAGCAGCAGGATGTCTCAGACATCCTTGAAGGACAGGGACATGTGAGTTTGCATTACCTTATAAAATAAAAAGAAAGATGTTTTAAAGGTGTAAAAAAAAAGACAGCGAGTAAATCAGACATTACCTTGTCATCATTAAAAACAACTGCAAGGATGAGATGTGTAAATCAAGGAAATGCCTGCGTAATTGATTTTGCATCTCACTAAAAGATGGATAAGAACATAAAAACCATTGCAGCACGGCGTTTAAACACAGTAAATAAAAACAGTACTGACACCAAATAGTTATGGACAACAGGCCGTCATCATCATTTTTTGCAGGTGCAGTAATGCAACACTGACAGCGAAGGAGACAAAACAACATTTGCGTCCAATATTAATCAACCAGGGCTGGCTGCCTGCCAGCAGAATGGAAAACATAAAACAACTAACAGCCCTCCTCCCCCCACTGAAAATAATAATAATAATAATGTCAAGCAATTAAACAACAGAGGAAATTGGCCACAGCAGACACATTTATTCTAGGAAAAACAAACCTCAAGGCCAAACATCAAAAATGAAGCCAAACCAGTGATGAAAATGGAGCAAAAACTGAAGAGAGAGGAGAGGGAGATAACACAGGAAGCGGTGACGCTCATAACAGCTTAAAATAAAGAAAGGAAGGAAGGTAGCAGGAAGTTCAGGTCGGACAGGGAACGGAATCATTTTTGGTTAATGGAACTTTTTCAGAAATCTTTAATAAGGTTCCTGTTTGGACTAGCTGCCAACACTTACTCTGCAGATATTTTTTTTCAGACTGATTCTCAGAGAAGTTGTCCTCTCCATTCTCCACTGTAATAAAACTCCATAGTGATTTTCACTGGATAAAACAGGAGCGGTCGGCTGCCCTTTGGCAACATGCCTGCAGGAGTGGAAGTGTTTTGGTGCTAGCTCAACGCACCAAAGTTTTCCCGGGGGCCAGGATTAGAACTGGCAACCACAGATTGCTGTCATATTTATTTAGTCCGACTACATTAACAACAGACTACATTTGGGGGTGTTGGGATACATGCATAAATTAGCACCATCTTTGGTTGGTTGGCATTCTTCCACAATAGGAAAAGTGGCATTTGTAGGAGTAGACTAATGAAAATAAAGTTAATGTAAAAAACAATTAATTTCTCAATTTTTTTCTGAATAATTTATTAACCACAACACAAGGAGTTTAGTTTGTTGGACTGTTATTTTGTGTAATAAGTTGTTAAACACCAGTGATATAAAATTAGGTGCAATATGTGTTTGATATTCCTGGAATTCTGGGTGAAAGCTCTTGAAAAGTAGTGAGAAGTATTTTGTGGACACTTCAACATAACAGACACTGAGGTTTGGCTGAGCTCACCGACATATTTGTCTTGAAATGCTTCCATATTTATAATCCCATCATTTGGATTAGTCACAAATAAAAACAGGTGAAACAGTGACATCTAGCAGCTGATATCTTGCTTTCTCTGATAGTTTTTTCTTTGTGATATTTGAGAGTGCTGTTCCAATTAATCATGATTAATTGTGACTAATTAACTACTATCCTGTCCGATCAGTCAGATTAATAGTGATAAAATAAGATGTTGCCAAACGTCTGTGTTAGTTTCTGATTGAAGACTATAAATATGGTATTAAACGGAAAACCAGGTGTATTTCTCAGGTCTTTCTATAATTTCACTATCAGTACAATTGTTGTACCATTGTTACTTCACTCGGGCTTGCTCTTAGATTACAGTGATTCTAAAGCTTTTAAGTTATTGAAAGGTAAGCAATTCTTTCATGATCTCTCAGCTCACCCTTTTGTCCTGCCTCAGTTCCCGGCACCCTCACCTCTTTGTGCCAGTAAATGAATCCTTCCCTCACCTCCAGCGGTGTGTATTCTGTCCACAGTGATGCTGAGGAGTCGAGGGCTGGAGACGAGGCTCTGGTGCAGTAACGGCCTTTTACAGACCATTTCACTGTCGCTGATTCTGGACAACTCTTTGTCACTCACATCACTGTCAGTGGAGAAACACAATCAACAGACGGTGAGTGGACCTTAAAAGTTCAGCACCACACACACACACACACACACGCACACGCTGTTCTCCAACTGTAATTAACTCTGTTCCACCTCCATATAAAGGAACCATTCAGCCCAAAACACAAAGAACACCATCGTTCTCCACACATTTGCTGATATTTTATTTTGTTTTACATTTTTGACAACTGTCAGCAGCTATAGTAACACATTACAGGTATAAATTATATATAAGATTGTGAGACTTGTTGTTATAATCCAAAGCTGTTATTTGGGAAATAGCACAACATTTTTCTGTCTTGTCTGTATTTGTTGGTTTTGTCTTTTGATGATTGAAATTTTAACAGTCAATTTTAACGGAAGAAGAGACAGCCTTACCTTTCTGTTTAAATGGAAATGAAAAAAAAAATTCACTTGTTTACTGCAATGTCAAAAATGTCTTAGAACTGTGACCCCTCAAGCCTTCAGCACTGCGTCACTACAGAACTTGTTTCTGTGCATAATGAACACTAATCGCCCGCATGTCTATTCATTGATTCAGTCATCAACTAAAATGAATTTATATTAAAAAAAGTTATCTATGAAAAAAATTAATTACAATGACTCTAAAGGAATATTATTTCATTAATATTTCATGTTAGGTCGCTTCTGTAGAATTAGTGCTGCAGTAGTCCTTTATGTATCGTGTACATTTTTTTTTTGTTGAATCACCCTATTTTCTTTATCACTCATTTACTTTATCTTGTAGTAAAACAAATGGTCAGGCATTTGTAATCAAGCCTCGACTCTTCCTGTCTCCTCATCGTTCTTCTAATCTCCCTTCCGTCTGATCTCTGCTGTTGTTCCAGCCACTTGTATAATATAAAGAAATTTAATTACCCAAGTACAACAAAATTCTATTGCAGTTCTAGATATTTTCTGAAGACCCGTGACCTCTCTCTGTGCTTCATCATGTTTTCCAATATCCCGTCGTTACAGCGCTGGTTTCTGTTGATACTCTTATCTTTTGGCAGCACCGCTGCTCTGAAAGTGGTTGGAGAAATCACAGCTGTTTATCTAGAACCAGGGCCTAATGGATGCATCATTTACCAATACAAATGGCTTTGGAAACCACAGGCTCATCAGCAGTCAGGTGTTTTGGCCGTGGCAGGTTTGTTTGTTTGTGACAAACTAACTGAGATCATCTGTATGCAGATGAAGAAATGGTGTAGCATTGAAACCTGCACTAGAACATTAGAGTTTTTTTGTTAGCACATTTCTTGGTATTTGGCTCTTGGTACTTGGTACCTGCCCGCACCTTAGAAGGTCATATTTCTCATATTTGAAGCTTGGTATCTCTTATTTATTCTGAACCCCCTACTGGAGACAACAAGAGAAGCTGCTGAGCAGCTACAGAATTGGATTCCTGCCAGTGTTTTCAAACAAAACTGTCAAACCTTGATTTAGATTTTTTTTTTGTTACTCCATTTCCTTTGCTTGTATTTAGTTAAAGATTTCATGTTGCAGTTACTCCGAGACTAATCCGTCATGTCTCTGTCACTCTTCACAGCAGCTCCTAAATGACAGATACATATTACAGCCAGCCAGATGGCGATGCTAACGGGATGCTAACAGGATGCTAACAGAAACAGACGTGGCTGCAGCTGCTGTTAGATCATAGACATTCTACTGTATACACCGTAACAGCATGTAATACGCGATGTTCGATACGCAAAACACGATGCCTCTGGTCGTTTGAAAAATGGTTTTGCTTCTAGTTTTTTGGATGTTTTATTTGGGATTTATTTGATGATGAAATATTTATACGGTCAGAGCTTCTACGGTTTTATACATGGTTTTGATGGTCTTGGAGGGGGTTCAGAGTCAAGACACTGACACTGGAGGGGTTCTCCAGTTCATCACCGGCCACAGACAGAAGACAGTAACATCTACACCAGGGGTCACCAACCTTTTTGAAACTGAGAGCTACTTCAAGGGTACTTAGTAATACGAAGAGCTACTTATTTGATACAGACTTCCCAACAATGTTATAATTATCAGTTCTGGGACATACAGTAGTAGACTCTCTTCTTACCATCGTCATTGGACCCATTTGAATATCACTGCAAGTGTAACTGATTCAATAAGAACAGTAACAGTACAATTCTGACCCTGTTGTTGACAAAGCAGTTTTAAAGCAGGCAAATGGACTCACCTTAAGTAAGTTGAAGACATTTCTCCTCTCATCCAAGAGGCTTCATCAGTTCTACTGTCCTACTGGGGAGTTTCCAGGTATTTATCTAATCACCCCAAAGGGGATGTGGTGTCGAGTAAAGTGACCATACAGATGAACTATATATAAATAAATAATATTAAAAAATAAATACGACATAGTAAACACAGCCAGCTGAACAGAAAGGGAGCAGAGCTTTCACACAAATAGCACATTTATATGTATATATATATGTATATAATATGTATATATATATGTATATATAATATATTATGTCCGAGGTTATGATGTTACACCTTTTTTAGTGTAGGGGAGTGATGTAGGTACTCATATACAGTATCTGAAGTCCGAATGAAGGTAGTTATGAACCCCATGTACATCCCATATTGAATAAACTGCATTGTACACCAATTAGATACAAACAAAAATTTCAGTATAAAAATATAAATAACCCACTTAGTACTGAATTGACATCCACTATTTGAGTGAAAAAAAGTTGTTTTCACCGCAGAATTCCTTCTTTCAGTTTTTATTATTATTATTATTATTATTATTATTATTAAACATTAAACATTAAAGACACAGATAGGCCTAGATCAAAACTGGCTGCAAAGCTTCAACAATTTAAACAAATTCCCAACAACAGTTGTTGCTTTTGGGTTAAAAAATGGTCCATTTTCAAAACTTAAAAAAACCTTGATTCTCTTTGAAATGCCAGCATCTGTCCTAAAAGTTTTCTGTCATGTTTTTCTTTTTATCCTTTGGAGTTTCTGTGGAGCTCCAGGAGCCATTAAAAAAATATCCTTCAGTTTTCAGAAACAAAATTGCACAAAAAATCTTTAGTGAAAGAGCAGGTGGCTGCATCTAGTTTTCACAGCTAACATTATTGGCAAAATATTTCACAAAATGGAGCTATATATATATATATATATATATATACAGACACACACTATGTAACAGCAGTGTTGTTCAATTATTCCATGTAGGTTTCACCAGTTTGTACCGTGGAGTGGAGTTATCCGTCAAACGTTTGGGATACACAGGCAAAACCACAGATACTCTACTTATTGCCACATGCTTTCGCAGGTTTGGCGCAGCAGTTTCAACAGCGACAGCTGTGTCTGCCGAGGCAGGCACATTTCACATCGCATGTTAGAGTTATTGCCTCATTTGCATTTGAAAACAAAGACCTGGTTGAGTTATGGTCAAGGATCTCCAACTCCTTTATTAATCTGCTCCACAGAAGCTCTCTGCTTGGCAGTCCTCAACCTCCATTTGTTGTTCAGCACCAGCCATCATCAAACGACAGGCTTGAGTCTCCTAGTCAGCGTTCTCTGGCTACATTAAAATAGTGGGTGCAATTTTGTTTCAGTTTTCTCAGTAACAGATTCTTTTTCAAATGTAGTGGAGTAAAATACTCAAGATGTACTTAAATAGAAGTAAAATGGCCTATTCCCGAAACTACTTAAAAGTTACAAATTACTCAAAAAACCCCCCCAAAAAACAAAAAACAAAACCTATTCAATTGTAATTTATCCACCTCTTAGTGAAACCATAAACAATTCGTATAAATTTGAAAACTCTATAACATCCCCTACAGGAGATCGCTGGATCCCTGTGCGTGGTTTATGGGGCCACTATCCACTAGCACAATGATGTTATTAGAATTCTCGCTTCTGCACAATTGCACATCAAGGATTCCAAACTAAAAGCAACAGCAGGGGGAGGAAGAGGAAAAATCAATATAATATTCTTGTGCAGGTTGTGCTAGGACGCCCCACACTCTTTTAAAAAGCCTAACAGTGGGGAAGTGAAGCCAATGACCCAGTAACTAAAGAATCATGATTCTTTTTTTGTTGTGACCTGCTGGAGGCAGTGGTTCACCGCGGAGTGAGCAGCATGAAGTCCTGCATTTATCCAGTCTCGGGTCAACAGTGCAGCCGGATCTGGCGGTAATAATAATAGTGGAGCCGGTGATACATGGTCACAGGCTGGGCCTGTCATCGGCAGCAAATATCATCAGAAGACACTGACTGCTGCTTCCTGCAGGGTCAGATGTGTTTCTTTCAAACAGTTGCAAAGAGATGAAATGACTCCGAGCCGCGACAGCAACATTCACACAAAGGCCTGCACCTCGAATGTGTGCAGCGCCAAAATATAAGGAGGTTTTTTTTTTTAATGTATGACAGGGCTTTTATATAGATATACAGTGCATGGGGGTGTGCATGTTCAACAAATTGAAAATGGGAATCCTCACACTCAAGTTGTGCTCAGGCATATTTCCTGCCATCATTTTTCTTTCTGCACCGTTTCCTGTCAGGGGAAAGAAAGAGAAAAAACTAAACACAGCGATGTTCTGTCAGGAGTGAAATACAAATGTAACCTAAACTGCTCTGTCAACTTTCCACCCAGAGTGGTTGTTGTTGTTGTTTATGCCTGTTGTCAGTCAGGTAATCAATGTTGTGTTCTGTACAACAATGTAACAATAGTTCTCTGCATTCCTTCTTGTAAATGGGAACTGTCAGAGTAAGGAAGCAGTGCTGTGTGAGAACACAAGTGTCTTCACTTTGGTGATGGGTTAAAGCAGAGCTCACATTTGGTTGTGTGCAGTGATGTGCTGTGTCACAATGACAAGGAGTTCACTTTCCTTCCTTTCCCTCCACCTTAAAGCCTGGTTGGACATTCATTATTTGTCCTGACCTTTGCTTCGAACTTGTGCCCAGAAACCTGTCTAGTTGTTGGAGCTGAGCTAATCGTTTTCATCTTCTTCAACTTTGTCATCAGCAGTAGGCTCATGAGGAGCACTGCGTTCTGATGTACAGTAGCTGTGTGTTTTACAGTTGTACATCAGCTGTCAGTAAAGTATCTGTCTCTTCTTTACAGTCTTCTTCAACTTCTTTTTCTTGATCGTCTTCGATATGTTTGTTTTCTTCTTCATCTCCATCGTTGTAGCATCTTCTTCTTCTACTGCTTCATCTTCCTCATCACCTTTTTCCTCATCTTCTTTATTGTCTTCATCTTCTTCATCTTTTTCTCCTTTATCTTTGTTCTCATCTTTTTCTTGTTTTACTTCTTCTTTCAGCTGCTCCGTTCAGGGGTCAGCACATCAGGTCCTCTGCTTCCATCTCCTCCTAGCTCCCCACCTCCTCTGCTTCTGGCTGAGTGAAATGATTTAAAAATCATGTCTCAATTTCTGGTTCTCGTTGTTTCTGCTACATCTTGACAAAAGTAGTATATTATTGTGAAATGCACATGTGAATGAAAAAAAAAAACAAGAAAAAAAGAATCATTAAATGCAAGGTGTGCATATATTGAATGAAAATACACTTAACAAATAATAAAATGTAATTCTTTTTACACCAGGTGTTTCCTTTCATTGTCAAACAGCTGTTGTTTTAAGATTTTAACAGTGAAGGACTTCATGTGCTCCTTCAGGGCCCCCAATGGAAATAATCTGTCAGGCTGCTGTGTGATCCTGTTGACCTGAGACGTGTAAACCTTAGAGGCCCATGCCATTAATGTGTTGTTCATTTTCTGGTCCATTCTGCCCAACAGAGAAGTTCATGTCTGGGCCACATTTGTATAGCAGTCATGTTATAGGTTCAGTTTGGTTCAGTCCCATCGCTGCCCTCAACTGAATCCCCTTGGTGATTAATCAGTCTCTTTCAATCACTACATGAAGACTGACATTTGTATTTGTTTAGCACTCGGCTGCTCATTATGTCTGACAGATATCAGTGTAGCGAGAACGCAGTATTATACACAGAGATTGGAGCACAAGCTCCACTTCCTGAAAGAAAAGAAACAGTGAGATAGTTGCCAATCAAGCTCATCCGCCCACATCTACAGCAGGTCTAATCACTCAAATAAATATGTAAACTCGTGTGTAGGCGAGCCGGGGATGTGATGGAGCACTTATGATGAACAAAACAAATAAAAACCAGCATTTATCTCCGAGTGTACGGAGTGGAACACTGACTGACAGCAGCAACAACACAGCCAGGGAGTTTATCTGAAATAAAGGGAGACTTTTCTTTACTATATCTTATCATATTTATAATATCCATCCATCATCCATCCATCCATACATCCATCCATCCATCTATGCATCCATCCACCCATACGTTTATCCATCTATCCATTCATACTTGGACCAAGTATAATTACACTGCGGGCCAGATTTGGCCCCCAGGCCTTAGTTTGACACGTGTGCCTTAAATGAACACTCAGTGTAATGTCAAATGTAATAGAATGGTAATAACAGATTGATCGGTGCTTCATAACCATCCACTGCAGATGAGACTGTCCTACAGTGCTTACATTTAAACTACCGTCTTCCTCTCTGTGTTTATATTCTGTGACATGGACAGTTATCCATTCCAGCAGCCTGGTCCAGCTTTAACACATATCTCAACACAAACGCACTGCGCTTCCCTGAGATTTGTTTTTGCGGCTTTTGTAAATTATGTCCACTCCTGCTGTTTGTCTCAAGTCTGTGTGTCAGCATTTGTGTACCGACACACAGGGCAGACAGCAGGTCATGGCAGATTCACAGGATAAATTGGTAGAAAGCAGCTGCTGCAGCTAAGGCTTATATAATTCTTCTCCGAAATAACAGCGGGATTTACACTCAGGATTTCTGTGTGACCGAGCCCAGATAGTGTGTTTTTTTATTAAGGTCTTATGACGGATGCTGCTGTCGTTAGCCTCAGCGCTTCCTCACCCTCTGTGTCAGTTCGCAGTATCAAGGGTTTGAAAATCTAAATGTCTGCTTTGCAGCCTCACAAATACACATCAGTGACGACTGTAGTAATGTCAGAAATCGACTCCTGAGAGGAGCAGCTGTCACTGTAGCCACGGGGTAGAAAGAGAAGACAAAACTGGACCAAATTGTGGGCCAAAAAAAGAGAAGTAAAACAGATGTTTCTGTGTACCCCCCCCCCCGCCCCCCGTTGTACACCGTATGAACAATAACTGACATCGTCCTCTGTTTCCCACCACACACACAGCTGTAACACACACATTTTTCATCCCGTCGTCTTCGCACCATCCATCTGAAACCAGACTTACTTGCTCTCACATACAGTGTACTTCATCACTTCAACCACTCCTGTTTGCTTTGTGTCATTTGGAGAGAAAAAAAAATGACAAATGCAAAGCAACGAGCTGACGTTATGCCAGGTGATTAATTCTGCTGCGGCTGCTGCTAATGTAAGGCTGAGGATTTCTCAGACTGATTGACTCTCTGTAGGCAGTGTACTGTAGTATTTCCTCAGTTCTGTCACACACTACAACGTGTTCACATTTTTGGTGGTTAATCACTGCACGGCCAACACAAATACATAAATAATCCCTACCTGCATGGTGACGAAGAAGAATTAGACATTTTACTTTGGGCTCCCCGGCCCAGTACTGCACCACTTCATCAATCTGTGTACCACTCCAAAAATAACCTGCCAACAAGTTGAAAAATTAACTTTGTTTTCTTTTCTGACTGGGATTGAGATTAGTTGTTGAACATTTAGTTTAGTCTCCATCTTCATTTTGTGCAGGGTCCCACGACCCACGTATGTCAAACTCCAGATCTGGCCCCTCAAGTGAACTGAAATCACACCACTTTTCTCTAGTTTTGTCGATTTTTGTTGCCCTGCAGGGCTGTGTGTGTGTGTTTAGCAATTGTGCATATTAAAATGCACCATCTCTCACCCATGTTTAAGCAGCTCCCAATTTCTTCTTGTACATACACCCTCCTCTAAAAATATTTGGCTTTCTGGCCTGACTGTGATAGAATGTTAATTAAAGTGGTAAAAGTTTTTAAAGTTAGGTTTGATGTTATTAACGTTGACGCTAATGGTGATATTTAATGTCATTTAGTTGTTTAGAGTTTCCACCACAGGACCCCTAAGAATATTGTCTGACATAAAACTGATCAGCTGCACAAAAAATATTGTGATCTCAAGACGTTTTTAGAGGTCGCCGTATTTATTATACATTTTAAATAACACACTTAGACATAGAGAAATACATTTTAGTAGAAAATCTGAACTTATACTTCAGCATTTGCACTTTAATAAAAGAAAATGGTAAGGAAAAATAGAACCAGTAACCAGTACTGAAATAACACAATATTTCATTTCACTGTACTTTAGTGGTGTTCTACAGCAGTGTGGCAATTTATTAAATAACAATTAACATGTAAAGGTTCCCTGTTAATATTATAGATATATATTATAATATATAAGAATCCTGCACACATTTTATTATTTGATTATATATAGAGAGGTACTGTATATGTTAGTTTTGTTCTGTCAGAAGAATGTTTTCCTTTGATAACTATTTGAAATCAAAAACTCCTCCAAATGGTTGTGAACCTGATCTGAGCAGATATCTAAAAATATCTTAATGTAACACTCGTTCCATATTTCTTACTTCATGTTAAGCTCATGACATTGCAGCTTATGGTGTTTGTGATTGTACAAAGATTCTATATCTGCAAGTATTTGGTACTAAGTCGAACAATCTAATAATCCTGGAAATGCTTTTAATTCTAGCGATTACAAATGTAGACCCAATTTTAGTGACCTGATGACCTGAAGCATGTAACAGCATTGTTTAGCATGTGTTTACTCTGCTGACAGTTTTATTAATATACAATTAAATTGTGAAAAAAAAGGCAAACAAACAAAATAACCTCAATACTGTATAATACCTTGCCAATAGTATCGGATTATATTGCAGTATATCCTATTGTTGCTCCTGTATTGTGATATGTATTTTATCGCCAGATTTCAATACAAACCTCAAATAAAGTTACAGTGAAGTTCATTTAGAAACAAATTAAATAGTAATAAATAAGTAAGTAAAGATTAAATAACGAAGGGTTAGCCAAATCTTTGTTTAAATATTCTTTCACTTCTAAAAGACTGAGCTCTAAAAATCTAAATTCAGGCAAACGTTGTTTCTGACAAGTTGAGAATGTTAGCAAACCTGAAGCAGGAAGCTGTTTCCCTCTGTTTAGATCTAACTCCATCCAGTTGATAAATTAGTAGAGGGTGTGAGGGTACAGCCGGGCCACTGCCATCTCTTTCCTTCTTCATGGAATTTCTTGTGTTAGCTCAGAGCAGGTATTACAGCGACCGAGCCCACAGACGGTGATAATCCTGACCAAACCATCACGTCCTCCCGCCTCCGTCGCTCTTTCTTTCACCACCCGATGATGAGCTCTCTTCCTCCGACTTCAGACTCCTTCCACACCAGCAGAACTCTGTTCAGACAAGTCTGTGTTAGACACCATTCAGCATCCTGTGCCAAATCAAACAACTGATCCTTCCTGCCAAAAGGCCTGAGGAGGTTATAGGGAGGGGAGGGAAAAGTGACGCTAGAGGCTTGAGTTCACAGTGGGTACCACACCTGTGCCTGGCAGAAGAGACAAATCTAATAAACGAAACAAAAAACTGCAACGGAAAGTATTGATGGGCCACAGGAGAATCAGAAATTAAACACAAATCCGACACACTGATGTGTGACAGATTTGAACTTCTATTCCCAAAGCTGAAATAATGTTTGTAAGGAGCTGGAGTTGTGACCTTGTGTCACAGACAGCCCCCATAATTCTACAGAGAAAACATTGTTTTTTTTGTTTCAAAATGATTCCCATCTACTGGACGTGAGGTAACATAAGAGTTCATCTAATTTTCAAATAACTTCTTATGTTACAAGTTCTCAGGTAGAACATGTAATGGAGTGATTTTGAAAGTAGAGGGCGTGGTCGTCTTGGGGGGCACTGATCAATTGCAGGAGGTCCAGTAAGGAAAATTAATTTAAATTTCATATATTTTTCCCACCAGTTAATTTGAACTGATTTGTCATTTTATTCCCATTGTTAATTGAGAGTTTTATTTTGTAGGAATTACGGAATTAAGGTTCATTAATATTGGATAAATTGTAGTAATAGAACAACTCTTGACTTTACACCTGTCAGACGGAGTTGGACTGTCTTCCTGAGTGGAATCTGGAGTTGAATAATCCCAGCAGCATGTGTACCTGTGCCGATTCGCTATAAGGCTGCTGCAGAGAGCCAACAATATAATGGAGTGAGCCGAGAGAAGATAAAGTACTTTTTCATGAGGTTAAAGTGATGCAAAAGATACAATATCTGCCCCGTGTCAAACACTTACCTTCTGTCAGATTAAACTCTGCCTGCTAAGGTGGATGTTTGTACTTTCTTCAGGAAAAATATGTCCTTACCTTGAACTGCGACTAGGGGATATTTTCGGTAAAATGTGTCCATAGAGAAAACAAAGTCTTATTTCACATCTGCTGTGGTGTGCAGAAGTCCAAGACCACCCAAAATAAAATAAAAAAA
>NC_024320.1:9529358-9539152 GCF_000523025.1 Cynoglossus semilaevis
GGTTGGTCATCATGGTGGTACTCAGAGTGGTTGGTCATCATGGTAGTACTCAGAGAGCTCAATGTTTTCTCAGAGTATAAAAAGTTTGAACCACTGAAATAAATTATTTCTCAACAACTACAATCTCTGTGACCATATTCTTATTAGCTAAATAAAGCCAACACTTTGCAGATTTTATTACAGGTGCAAACATTATAGCACGTCATTACTGTATGCCACAGTAAATGAGGATGAAACAAAGCAGAAGGCCCTCACGAGGAGCGAGTTTTCTGATATATTTGTGGATTTTGTTTTGAGATACCGGACATGACGCAGAGCAAAGTAAGAGAGTTTTTAGTGAAGTTATATCTTGGTGGTAGCCTCTATAAGAAGAATGATTGTTTTTTTCAACAGTTCAATAACAGGAACTGTTTAACTCCATTCAGTTTTTCTCAGTCCAGTCCATTTCCAGCTCTGCGTCCACAGATTGCCTCTTCTCAGTAACGCTATTATCAACCAGTGACTATTCAACGACGACACAATAACTGATGGCTTAGTCTACACACATACAGCACCAGCCGTTAGGAAATAATCAGATCACACAAGATTAGTTCTTTTGACAGGTGTAAAGTAGTTCCTCGCTCCACAAATTGTTTTCCAAAACACTATTTTCCATTAACTCTGGAGTAGGCAATAAAAAAACAAAGGTACAGGCCAAAAAAGAGACATAAAAAAAAGAGAGAAATAGAGCTGGCACAGAATCTGAAGAAACACATCTTAATGGTGAGCGCATTCAATAGGTGTCTGCCAATGATTCATTACAAATGCTTTCAATAATAAAAAAAAATATCTGTGCAAAAAAAAAAAAAAAGACTGTTCCAGAAAGAAGGACAACAGAGTAAAAGAAAATCATTTCTAAATGTTTGGCCCTCACGAGGAGCGAGTACAGGGCTGAGTGTAGCAGTGTAGAGACAATATGCTAAATGGAATATTGGAAACTCAATTTTTAGTAAATTTTGAGTGCCATTAAAATGTTCTGATGTACCATCTTTTCAAAAAGTGATGAAAAATTACATTTAAATTATACTGTAAAAAAACATTTCCCACACCTTTCGGTCATGACTGTTCTTAATGAATGCTTTGTTCTTTTAAATGTTATTTTTAAGCTATTTTTAATCATTTAAATCAGGGTTGGCCAACCAATCAGAGGCTACGAGCCACAATTTCTACTGTGTTACTCCAAATAGCCACATTAGTCCTCATTGGAAATTTCTGGTCGATGTTAGCATGGACTGAATTGAAGTGCCGCTGAAGATTTGAATCCTTGCATTGTCCTAATAATGCCTGACATACAGTATAAGCAGAATGGCTCGCCATTACGTTAAAACAAACAAAAAAAAATACACTCTCCCACTCCTGTGTCCTGTGTTCATCTGTGAATTTTCATTTTTGCTGTGCATTTTTTACCTGGCATTTTGAGAGTGACTTTGGTATATCCAAACTACTCAATAATTTTTCCGTCCAAGTCATTTGCATCAACGCTCACGCTCGTGAGATTCACGTATCGTAAGAAAAAATACAAACCAAAAAATTTACATAAACGTAAGAGCCGCATGAAACAAGGCAAAGAGCTGCATATGGCTCCCGAGCCGCGGGTTGGCCATGCCTGATTTAAATAATACCTGCCATTAAATCAAAGCATTTGTATATCATGGTTCTAGTGTTATTTCAATAGGAATGATGCATTTTATCTATACTGTCCCCTGAACTCCTGCAGCTGATTCACTGATGTTTGTGAAGAAGAATAAATCCACCAGATTAAAACATTAACTAACGTCTTACAACTGAAGTAACATTAAGTATCCCATAGTATGACTCTGTGTCTCTGTGCATGCATATGGTTAAATTACAACAAGTTCATTAGAGTCATCACTTCATATTCATCACCTCACACCGACATAACTAAGTGTTCTTCCACATTAATATGATGAGTGATAAAGGAGATAAAAGCTTCTTAGTATTCAGTAAAACATAAAAACTTCAATACTCTTTAAATGAAAAGAAATGTTATAGTTAAAGAAAAGGTGAGGGTTCTGCCTGTCAGAGTGGTATATAGTGTTTAGACACAGTTTAGACCTTGGATAAAAAAAATAGAATAAAAAAAAACAGGATTCTAGAGTTTTTACTTTTAAAGGGCCATTTTTCTGGAGTTTTTGAACATACTGCCCGTGGGCCGAGATGCCGTCCTGCTAGGGATTTCAATCTGGCCTTTTTAATGAATTTTAAAGTAAAAGAAATGCACAAACACATCATGTCTGTGATGTGTTTTCAGATATTTCATTAAAATATGATCATTTTCTAATACGCTTCTTTGCATGAAAACAAAGGGGAAAACATGGACTTATTGGTATTCATAGGTCATTATGTTATAATTGTACTGTTCCGCTCCACATCGACTATTCAGGCTGTATATGACCCCTGAACCAAAATCAGTTGGACTGCCCTGCAGTGACATGTATCTTTTGCTTTTACATATACTGCTGCAGGGATGATTCCCTTTGGCAGTATTTCCTTCTTTTTTTTCTGTTAAAGTTGTCAACTTTTTTATTTTTTTTATTTAGACTTATTTGCAGTTTCTGCTGTGAAGTGGTACAGTCAGTGGAACTGAAGCAGGAACCGCAGGCTGGATTCCCGCTGCTGATGAGTGGGGTTATAAGCGGTGTCCTGATGAGCCTGGGATCGCTGGCAGGTGCGTCTGATCATCAGTGTGACACAGCGCCAGTGAGGACACAGGCGACCAGGTACCTGTACACACACACACACAAAAACACACTTCTTTCAACCAAACTATATACGAACCATGGGACCTCACAGTTTCTCCATTTCACAATTCTGGAGCCTTTCTGGAACCCTAAGATCTCAACAGGATTAGAGCTTATAGCTTAAAAATATATAGAGTGAAAAAAAAACTGTATTTTTGTGTTACTTTTAGAGGAGTTTCCTCTTTTAATTTTTGCCCATTTCCCCTCTATTACCCACTCCTCTCTTCCATCTACTTACTGTGAAGCCACATAGTCACACAGTTGAAAATATAGACATTAAAAAAAGAGCTGTGCTGTGGTAAAAAAAATAAAAAAAAAAGAGGGGGGTGGGAAAAAAAAAAAAAAAAAAAAAAAAACCTCATCATCATTTTGCCACCTCCCTCACTGACGCACAGCGTTCCATTTAAAAACTGCTTGACTTGTGTGTGAGGACACAAATGTCCTGGGTGATGAAGTGAAACTGCACTAGAGGGGGTTCAAAGACTGCACACACCTATATACATCCCACCGTGTTAGTGGTGAATGGGATAAAAACGGTCTCTACTCAGCAGCAATTTAATCCTGCTAAGAGCTGCGGTGTCACTCCATTTCTGTCCTCCACAGGGAAAAGGCCACGGCAAAAAGTTGATAAAGTCGCGGCCGGATTCTGCTGATTATTAAAATGTTAAATTACGGATAAAGTAGCTGTGATAATATGGTGGTAAAATAAATCTGCTGAAATTTAGCCCCAAGTCCATCCCAGTGTTCTGCAGTTAAAAAGTATGTGAAGGCAGACTGTTGTCTTCAAGAAGGGAGAAAAGACATTTCAGACTTTTTTTAATTGTTGTTTTGTCCACAAATCTAATCTTTGTGCATAAAACCTGTCTCTGAAGCCCAAACTATAAGCAACCACTTTTGGTGACAGCTAATTAGCCTCTTTATTTTGCCAAATTTGGTATCAACTCATCCAATATTAACAGTGTTTGACAACAGAAAGTGAAGTAGACTTTTAGTTCAGTCAAAGTTTAATTATATGTGTTTTAACTAAAGTCAAAGTTCAGCTTGCAGTTGGGTTGAGTCCACTTAGGGTTTCAAGTCATGGTCACAAAAGACAGGTTCATTGTTAGTTTAGCCCAGTGGTTCTTAATTATTTTTTGTCATGCCCTCCTTGGGGACAGAAATGTTTTCAGGCCCCCCGTACCCCGCCGACCCACACCCCCACGAATTGAAATACTATCGAGAACCTGATAACATGTATATTTCTATCTGTACAAACCACTGTATGAGTTGCTGCCACCTAGTGACTGGAGGATTGTTATCATTCATGCATTACAGCAGCGGTACACTTGTGTCCATATGCGTACCATATTCCATTGGAAGCCTCATACGCGCCCCCCTCCCAACACTTCCCCCCCACCCCACTGTTTGAGAAGTACTGGTTTAGTCCGAAATGATTCATCAGATTTGCCAGTAAAGCTCATGACTCATCAAAAACTTTTTGCCGAGTCTAGTCTACATTTGAGTGTTTAGTGTTTACAGTCCATGTCCCAGAATAGAATTAAAGAGAACAAGGCGAGCTCTTTGCTTTACAGTTCATATGTACCAAAAACAGAGCACATTTTACTGATAACTTCAGAAACCAAGTTTAGAGACAAAGATACTGTAAGAACAAGGACAAAAGTCAGGTCTATGTTGAGCAGTCCATGTGTTAGTTCCAGGTCCAAGTCAAAGAAAATAGTTTGAGTCATTATTCGAGCTGAATGCGAGTCAGGACATCATGATCGAGTCCAAGTTAGTCAAGTCTCAGTTGAGTCCTGAGTTGGAAGTCAATAATAGTATTGTCCAATATGACTTGACTCGACTAGACTGATGACTTGAGCCAAGTTATCAGGAGTGTTGTCAGATATGGAGTCACAGGTGACAAATTAAAGTTGGGTTTTTTTCACAGAAGAAAAGTTTCCATTGAATCTGATTCTAGTTTCCAGGTGTTTTCCAGTCTGTACATGTGTAATAACATCTTTGTTTATGTCTGGTCAAAAGTCAGAGCCCTATACTCTAAATACCTGAGTATGGGTTTTATGAGTTCTACAACACAAACAAAATGTAACCTCTGTATTCTCGGCAGTAGGACACCATGAGCTGGATATTCTGCATATTCTATTCCATTGCGCTTTATTTACCAATAAGAAAATAAAACTATAACGCCTGACACACACACTGAATATACAATACGTTTTTTCTTCTTTTGGTGAGATTAAATACTTGCATTGATTGTTTGCTCATTAGAAACAGCTGAGAAAAAAACAAACTTCACAAACACTGCCAACCAAATCCAGCTGGATTAGTAAAGTTTCATTAGGAAGGTCATTAATATTTATAGATTAATTTCACACATTGTTTAACCTGAGTGGGTAAAAGCGTTGCCCCATTTGTGAAATAATCACAGGAGCCCAAAAGGTTCATTAAGCGTCTGACTAATCCCATCAAATCCACTGTTGCCAGAAGTCTATAATGTAAAATGCATTTTTTAAATACAGACACCCGGGATGTTGTGGTATTTGTTCTACTGGATCTTTTTTTCCTTGTTGTTTTTCCCAGTTTGTTCTTCATAAAAGGGCTTGTTTGGTTAATTTATACAAACTCAACGCGGTTGATTAAAGCTGATGTCTAAGGTGACATTTCTAGGTTAGGTTAGGTTGCTGTTTATTCCCCATTCTTTCATATTGTTGCCTACTTTCTCTCGTAACATGTTGACTAGTATTTCAGCTTTAAATGCTCTTCAGTTTTTTTATTTATTGTTGGAAACAGAACAAAAAGTAAAGTATTTCTAAGTTGTTTTTTTCTTTAAATCAACAGTGTTAATATATATCCAGAATAAAGAATACTATAATTAATCTAAAACTGAAACTTCCTTCACCTACCTGTCTGCCCACATACAGTACCTATTATACTGTATTGTTTCTGGAAGAGCATGTACATTAGAAAAGAAAAAAATACCTGTGGGTGTTTTTTTTTTTTTTTTTTTCTCCCGAAATAATGTTCCAGGCATATGGTGCAGTCATGTGAGTCACACCATACGGGGTGTACAGTAAAAGACATTCCCAATTCTGTGCTCTTCCTTTATTAAGAGATAGTCATTCCCCTGTCGTCAGACTGAATGGAGCTATCATGGTGTTATAACTGTCTCTAACTGCAGAACCTGGAGAAATCTTGACAGATGTCTTAACTTAAGATATTCAAACTGAGGCTAAAGGCAACTGAATGCATAGGTAACAGAACCTGTGTATTAATTATCAAAACATTACTGATGGCGATAATAATAAGTATAGCTCAGTATTGAACTGTCAAGTTCCCCAAAACCATCAGATGATATTACAACTAAACAAATATATATATAAACTTAGAGGGGATAGAGGGGTTAGAAGTAGGTTGTCAGAAGACTTGGGTTTGAATTGAAATTGTTATGAAACTAGATTTTCAGATCTGTGGTGGGTGGCTGTTCCGGAGCCAAGGGGCTAAAAGATTGAAGGTCTAATATTAGCTCAATGTGGAAAGAAGCTGGTTGAAGGAACGTGACCTGAGAGCACAGATGTGAAGATGATCTCTGAGGTACTGAGGTTGTTAATAGCCTCATGGTGGAGGAACAGGATCTTATTTAAGATGAAGCCACTGAAGGTTTTCCAGGACAGGTGTAAAGAGGTCAGTTGCAAAAAGCAAAAAGGTCAGACACACATACCAAGTAGTAGAAAAGTTGTAGAAAAGTTACTTAATATTAACTGGTCAGCCTTAGCTTTGTGCATTGATAAGCTGTCTAGCTTCTAGTTAGCCTCTACTGCAAGGGTGGTCAAAAAGTAGATCAGGATTTACCATGAGATCGCAAAGGTGAGTTCTTGTATGTATTAGTAATCAAAGTAAAAATTATTTATTTATAAATATAATTGTATAGTGTGTAGTAAGGACTGACCATAAACATGTAAGAATTGAATCATATTGTACCATAGAGCTTCACGCATTTAATCAGTGTTCCAACATCTATATACAAAGTAGGTTCCGTTTAAGAATAAGAATAAATGTATCTTTAACATTTTCAGTGCAGGTAGATAAAACTAGCCTGCTCATTTGAACAGTAGATCTTGAGTCAAAAAAGTGTGGCCGACCTTGCCTTTTGTTCTTTTGTTTTACTTAAGCCTTAGCTTTTAACGTTCCAGAAACACCTACAAAAAAGTACCGTAGAGGACTTGCTAACTGTAGCATCAGAAGAGTTTTATAACAGCTGATCCGACAGCTGTGACTGGCCAGTCCAGAGATCTATAATGACAGCATTGACCACACTGTAACATTATTAAGCGGAAGAAATACTTTGGTGCAGAGGCATCTTCAGATCCGAACACGTCCTTTTATTGTATTGTCACCAATGAAATCTGACACTAGATGACACCACGAGCGATTGGTAAATCTCTGTTGCAGATGGTTTGCATGTGGCAGTGAGGCTGCCATTGTGTGGCAGCAGGACGCAGACAGTTGGAGATTTGAAACGTGGAGGATTTATACTTATCCCCTCCGAGGCAAAACTGTCTAATGTGAAAGTTTAATCCTCTTAGTGACGCATTAACTGTGATCAAAGAAGAGTCTTGAGCATTTCAAAAGTTTTCCTGGTGTCTTGTGCCTTAACCCACAACCCTGGTAGCTGATTGTTTTGTTCCCTCCAAGTCACTCTTCAGAATGAAAGGGTGTAACATTTTGTTTTCATGCATTTCTGAAAAGGTATGTTTTTCTTTCTTCTTGCAGAGGAAGACATTTTCCTTTTGGCTGAATGTTGTTGACAATAAACCATACCTCATCAGCGGTGGTTACTGGACTGTGAAACAGGGAAGGTTCATTTTAAGGTCCATTATGTAAATGTAAGGTCTGCTCTACAAGGGAAATTAACAAGCAAATAGTACAAGAAACATTTATCACACAATACTGAAAGAAGAAAGATACAGTGTGGTTCTTTTAATCTTGTTCTCACTCAGTTTTCTTTCTACTTTTGCATTACCCACTGCACACAACACAGTCAATGTAAATATACTCCTATGTAACCTATAGCCTTAGCTTTCACATTTTTTCATTTTGTTATGTGTTATTCTGTTGCACACTTGGTTCATGACTAACTGCTAGGGATGTCCGATATTAACCTGGCGATATGGCGGTATTGTCCAGTCACTTAATTACCAATTCTGATATCCACCAGTATAAGCCTGGTAATATTTATTTATTATTTATTTATTATCTTTACAAACAACTATATGAGTATGAGATTAATTAAAGAAGCTGCAATGCTGCCATCTAGTGACTTCCACTTTAATATATAGCAATACAATATTTAATAATACAATACAATAATACAATAATATCCCCAAAACTATTTTTAGAGCACACGCCATTTGGTGAAAGCCAGACGTTGCTTTTCATTAAAGGAGGAAAAACCAATAACGTTTCTTACAGAAATTACATAATATGTTAATATAGGGCCAATAATATTGGTCAGATATTATCGGACATCCCTACTGAAATTGACAGTAAGGTTGGGTCTAACATAATGTAATCTTATCTCATCTCATATCCCAGTAGTCAACAGGCCCAGTAGTTTAGCGGCCATAAAATGAAAACCACCCCGGGCAAATCCACATTTACAACTATGGTTATTGTTAGCGCAAAATCAATTGCTAATCAGCATGTTTTTGTGAAAAAATGGGTCACTAGTGACGCAATAGTTGTTGCCAGTTGTTGGTAGTGGTAGCAGGTCTTCGATAATGTATTTCTACATTAATTTGGCCCTTTGTATGATCAATAATCACAAAAAGGGCAAAATATATGATACTTTGACCAATCCGTAAATGTGTGTTGTAATCAGTATGTCACAGCTGTCTGCAAGACAGATTTTTTTTGTGAACCTTTTGTAGTATCTGTATTCAGACAATTTTATAGCCTATTGTACTTTTTAAAATCTGAACTACGAGTGACGTCCATGCTCTTACCTAAGAGCGACGAACATGATTGGCTGAATGGTCATCTGCACCTGCCCTATGAGACGCTCCAGTCATGGAGGAAAGAGGGGAAAAAAGAGAACATAAGGAAAACAAAAGAATAAGTAAGGAGACAGCGAGGTAAATTAAAGTAAGGAGCAGCATTGCCCACATAAATATAGGAAAGTGTGGGAAAGCCAATTTGGCGAATTGCTGTCGTTATTGCAACACAGAGTCGGTGGCCGAAATTACGGTAACCCAAAATCACAGTAAGTCAAAAAGACACAATGAAAAAGAAAAAAAATGTAGCACCAACACAAAAGTCAATTACACAATGCCTGCTGAAAACCTCAAAGAGGGAAAAGCTGGAAACAGCAGAGGTCAAGCTGACATGGTTTTTGGCAGAGCACAGCATCTCAATTAGGGCCACAGACCATCTGGAGGACATCATCGTGGACATATTTGAAGATTCTAAAACGGCACAAAACATGTTTCTTGGCCGCAAGAAGGCATAGTGAAGCATGCTATTGGTGACTGTGGCTGGTGGTTGTTTTTGTTTTTGGTGAGGGCACAAACAAATTTCCGACCTGCTTTTGGAAGCTGGTGCAGATCTTTTCAGAAGGAAACACGTACCTTGTTAGAGAAGGGGTCATTGCAGAAAGGCTGTATGAAGAGATGATGAAATCATTCACTGAGAAAGGGGTCCCTGCCCCTGCAAAACATTGTGGAGTTTGGGTTGGAGGGCTGTAACACCGTGATGGGACAACACAATTCTTTCTTCAGTTGTCTCAGAAACGATTTGCCAGGGATCACAATACATCGCTGCATCTGTCACTCCACACACCTGTGTGCCGGTGAGGCATGCAAGCAGCTTCCTCACCAGTCCAAAGCTTTAACCAGAAATATTTATTGGATATTTAAAACAGTGGAGAACGTGCGGCTAAACTCTGTAAACGTCAAGATTTCCCAACCCATTTCCCTCCAAAATACTGAAGCCCCGCAAGAA
>NC_024320.1:9539197-9669990 GCF_000523025.1 Cynoglossus semilaevis
AAATACTGAAGCCCTGCAAGAAACAATGGTGGCACTGACTGAAGGTCAGCTCAGTGAGAAGACTGTTGTCTTTTTTCACTGACCAGCGGATTGATGCCAGATTGCATGCTGGAGAGATTTTTTTTACAAACTCAGCAGTCTCTCCGGCTGCATTACCTCTTTCTGGAGTGGGCTCTGCCCAAATTCACAGACCCCAATCAGTATTTCCACAGTGAGAGCATGGTGATTACATCACTGAGGAGCAGGATGTGCGAAACCTACAATAACCTCCTATTGACCATCATGCAACAGGACTACGTTTTACACACAGCCTTAACTCAGATCAATTTCCATGATTATGAAAGTTTTTACCACACACCGCAATGTACCTGGGTGTAAAAGAGATGCAGCAGGTCCAGCAGTCAAAATTCACACCAGCCATCCAGACCGATTTCTATATACGCTGTCAAAGACTTCTTGTTGTTGCCTGCGGAAAAATGAGCAAACATTTTGACGTTGATTATTCCTTCTGAATCAACATTGCATGCCTGTCTCCTGCTTTAACAATTGATGCTAGAGCGCAAGCTAAGTATCCCTGTCTGCTTCCACTTCTCAGAGTATGGCCACATTCTGTGAGCGTGTTTTCCAAAAAATCTCATCAAAACGAGACCACGAAACTGACCTATCACAGACACACCTCTGGCTGATGCACACATCAGAGTGTGTGAAGATGGATGGTGGATGTACCAATTTTAAGCCAACAAAAAACAAAAAGTAGACACAGACACAGGAAGAACAACTACATTTCCAGTGTACACAGTACTTTTTGTACACAAAAAGTACACAGTAAGCACACATTAGTTTGATACTTATGTATGGTACTGGTATTTGTTTTTCTTACAAAGTGTTTAACCTCTTACACCTCTACACAACTCCATCAGGAGCTGTTGTTCAGCCCCCTCTAGTGTGAAGTGCATCTGTTTTCCATTTTTTCCATCGTTCATTCTATGAGCGATTCTAAGGTCTGTTTGAGACACTGTGAACATGCACTCATCCAGAATATCTACACCATTGTATATGTACAACCAGTTAATCCAAGATGCACAGATCAGTTATCTTCATTCTACATTTGTGCACTCCCCCCTGGAGTCAGTTCTGGTTCTGTTTGTATAACCTGCACAAAATTTGAAACTACACTGAACATTCCTTCAGGAAAATAACTCTTTTGATTTCTCGGCTGGACGTTTTATCTCTACTTTATCTTCTGTCATGCGTGCACGCACACTGTTGATTGCCACTGTCATTTCCTCAGGCTGTCAATTGAGAGATCGTCTCCTCAGCGTCTGATCTCCGCTCGCCTGTTAACCTATCATCTGGCTGCTGCGTTTTTAAAAATGTTCTTCTCCGTTTTAGCCCTCTCCTGCTGGCGTTTTTAAAAATGTTCTTCTCCGTTTGCTTTAGCCCTCTCCTGCTACTCCGCCACACTTCTTACATCATCCCCAAATCTTTCCAGGATTATCAGATCCTCATTTTTCATCCTGCAAATCATCAACCCCCCTGTGTCTGTGCGCCCAAGATTGAGTTTATTTTGTTGCAGCTCTGGCCTCGTGATCAATATCTCTCCAGTCCAAGAAGCAATAAAGAAAACAGTTTATTTTTAGTGTACCCTAAAAATATTTCATTGGTACGATCTGAAACAGTCTTTAAAGTTCCATTTTAGGATCTAAAGACTGATTGATGGAATTTTAAATGACTGATGAGGCCAATCAGGCTGATTTTCCTTTTTTCTCCTGTATTATAAGAACACATCATATTAAAGTAAAATGTTTAGACAACTAAATCATAGGCATAGTCAAAAGAACATATTAGAGCAAGGGTATTTGGGACAGGCAGTAATAAAGGTCTGCAGATGTCTTCATTCTCCAGGCTCAGACCAAAGACAGTGCCTTTGGCATGTAAGTAAACTACTGTACAGTACAGCACTACACAGATGGTACCAGAGGAAGTTCGGACCAAGCGTGAACATAACGGCATGAATAATGAATGAAAGGACAGCTTTGTTGGTTGTTTTTCAGACTCAGAAGGCTGCACCAAAAGGCTGTTTGTTTGAAAAGAACCTTCATCCAAATTGTGCTGCTCTTTGTGACATAAAAGCACATTTGCATTCAACAACTTCTATCTATATTTTTTGGGAACATGTAGGAATTTGCATTGGCCACATTGTTGTTATCTTGATGATTGAGGTTGGCCTTACATGTCACCATGAGCACTGATGGGGTGACAAACGCTGGATTATTTACTGTGCACTGTAATTTGGGAAGGGGACATGTCTTTCAACGGGGACTCTTTCTGCTGAAGAGGCTCACTGAACAAATGAGGTTCATAATCTGACTGGCAGGGCTGTTCAGCAATCCTTGGATGTAGAATGCTGAGTGAAATAATATAAATGAAATGTTCATGAAACTTTTTGAAGATGATTTGGCACATTTGATGTCTGCCACCATCTAGTGGCATCAACAGAAATTGCATTTTTTTTGTTGTAATCCATGAAACAAAAGGACTGACATTGTTTTTTACCATACCTTGTATCACTGTTTGGAGGGTCAGGTTAGGAAACCCAGTGGGCCGTATCTGGCTCATGGGCCGCAGTTTTCCCAGTTCTGGAGACTATGTTATTGAATAGACAAAAGGCTGAGCTGGAGGTGGAGGAGATGAAGATGCTGAGATCTTTACTGGGAGTGACCAGGATGGACAGGATCAGAGATGGGCAGATCAGAGGGACAGTTAAAGTTTTTGGTCCAGTTCTAGGAATAGACAGCAGGCCCATCTCTGAGGACTACTGTAGAGGATTCGGGATGGATTTGGGGGAATGGCATTGGGGGGACTTTTATAAATGAGGAGGAGTTTTTAAGAAATGCTCTATTTGACTGGGTGCCAGTGGAGACAGATGAGGGTGGGAGTGATGTTCTGCCAGGGCTTGGTGTAGGTGAACACCCTGGCAGCTTAGTCTTGCACATTCTGGATTCTGTCCAGGAATTTACTGGGACAGGATTCCAATACAGTATTCCAGACAGGAAAAGATAAAAGTGTGAACCAAGGTTTCAGCAACAGAGTGGGACAGTGGGGGGTCTATTTCTGAGGTGATAGAAGGCACACCTGGTGATGGATTTAAAAAGACATCTATTGATATGGTGATGGAGACATGGAACAGACATAGCAGAAGAACACGAAGAACGTCTGAAGAAACAGACAGGTTTCTTCACCCAAAAAAATATAAAGCCTTGATAAGAAAAAAAAGTCTTTGGGTATGATAACTGATATTCTCAGTAGAAACACTTTATTTATTCAGTATTGTTTTGTTCATACGGCAGTGGATAACTGAAAACAATTTATATCAGGTAAAGGCGCAAGGACTTTCTTCTTTCTTGAGAAAGCAGTGAATTGCCAACAAAATGCCAAACGTCCAGCAGAGAGATCATGAATTGTTGATGCACGTCCTGGTGACGGACACTCAGCTGTGTAGCCAGTGGTGATTCGCTGCTGCAGGTTGTGTTGTGATCAATTCTTTAACACCCTGGACTTCAATCCCAACATGAAACAACGTTTTGAAGTAAAGTAACAAAATCAGAAGCCTCTCCAGAATCTTAGGATTGAGTTGTACCCACTGTTTATTTTGTTGAAAGAATCTCACTGTGCTTACAAGTGGAATAGGATCTCTTAATGGAAAAACTGACAATTTCAAATTAGACACTGCTAATTACCATAATCGCATGCATACACTCAATTTACAAGTAGTATTTCATAACTGTGTTGCTAATATACATATAATTGGTTTAAAAATATATTTTTATGAGTAAACAAATCCATAAACATGAATGTGCCACAGGGCAGGGATTTGGGCAGGAATTTTTAATTGTTGCTCCAACAAAAAAAAAAACCCAACACACTACATACAGTTTAATAACAATTACAATTAAACATACTTAAAACAAGGCTTTTGCAATACTTTTTTATACTACTACTTTAATACTACTACTTTAATAGTTTTGTTTTTGTTTTTTTATTTTATTGTTATTGTTTTTAATGTAGTCTTTATCTCTGTCCCTATGTTGCTGCAAAACAACAATTTCCCCAGTGTTGGATCAATAAAATTCAATCCAATCCAATCTAATTGAATCCAATCTAATCTGATCTAATGTAATCTTGGGAGTCCTGACTGCTCTCAGAATATGAGAATATGAATATGAATATGAATGAATGAATATGAATCTATCAGGCACGTCTTCATTGTTGAGTTGAAAGTCCCATGGGAGGAAGCTGTCGATGAGGCGTATGAAAGGAAAAGTCTGCATTATGTCAACCTGGCACATTTAGCAGAGGACCGGGGCTGGAAAGTTTCCGTGCGCCCAGTGGAGATAAGGGGCTTTGTAGGAAATTCCACCATGAGGCTACTGATAGAGGCTGGAGTCAGAGGACAGGCTCAGAGGAACGCCATAAGAAGCATCCATTGGCTGTGGTTGATTGCATTGGCAAAACTACACGGTATGGGTTGCTCATGGAGCCTTCAGTATGACAAACACCCAGGTCTGATCAGCCTGCGAGGGGTCAGTCTGTATTGTGATAAAAGGCAGAACACCCAATGACCCCGTGGTGCACAGCTGAGGATGTGTCTTCCGTCTCCTTCCACTTCAAACACAGACCCCCTGGAAACATGAACCGCCAAAATCCATAACTTTCCAATATCCAGCCAGGGATCAATCAGTATTTATGAATATAGAACCAAATTAAATATTTGGTGGAGAGCGCTTTTGCACATCACCACTATAGAAAGCAGTAGTGTAACTGTGCTCTGTAGTTTTTATTTACTTGAAATTAAAATTGTCTTGTTCATCTACAGGACAGTGATAAGCAGGACAATGAAAGACTCCTCATCCATTGACTGCGAGCATGCCAGTGTTGTGTTCAACTAAACAGGCCCAGGTCACACTTGAAACATAAGTAAAAAGTAATGGACTTGCAAAAATAATATTGTTTCTATTTTATAACAAATACGTTTTTATGGAATTTTGTGTATGTAAAATATGAGCTGTGGCTCTAAAATGATTGGGAAAGACTGTTGTACCTGAGCCACATAAAAAGACCAACATGGATGCAGTGACCTTATGTATATATGAAGAATTAAAATGCCAGCACAGCTCTGTAAGTCCCAAAGATGCCTCAGGGCTGCTGATATCATGATAACCCAAAGTTGGACACCCCGCGGTTCAGGCATCTGGAGAGAGGTCATTATCTATTTTTCATACTGGATGTCTTGAAGAGCAATATATGGTTGTCTAGATATTACATCAACCCTCTGTTCTCTCCAGGTAATGGCAATGATTCATCACCAGAGGCTCATGGGACTTATGTTCCAGCTTTTATTTGGAGCAGATTTCTGTGTGCGTTTTCTCAGTGGGTGTCATCAGGGTGGGATTTTTGCAGTCAAAGCTTCAGGAGGAGGAAGTAAAATATTGAATGTAAAGTGGTTATAATTCCGCTGCCTGCTGATTCCATGGCAGAAATGCTGCTTTCTCATTCATTATATTTTGGCCTGTAAAAAGTTTCCTTGTTAGTGTTGTGTTTTGCACTTTTCATTGCATCAGCAGCCAGTAAGACTTATTGAGTTGCATCATGGGTAAATTCTGCAGCATCCTTATACTGTCAGCTGAAATAATTTCCGCCACATGATAAATGGCTGAGTTCACTCTCACTGCCCCTGTGTGAGTTTAAGGAATCTACAGGCTGTGTAACCATCATCATTAATAGTCCAGCATTTACTGATACCGCTGCGAGTTTTGTATTTTCCAAACATCAGAACATTTCTTCTCCAGGCTTTGAGCAACTGTGCTCGTATTTCACAGCTTTAATAAAACCACTGTTCCATCCTGGTCAGCCATTAATCTCACAGGTTTAATAGATCCTGCACAAAAACATGTTATGGATAAAGGTTTGTCCTCCTGTAGCCGTCACTGTCCTCCGACTAAAATGATCCTGAGAAATAACAAGGCTGATGTCTGTGACTCTGTCCTTCTCCAGTGCCACCATGACATGAACCCTGTAGGTCATAAATGAAGGTCGTGTCTGGGTCTCACCTCTAAAATTAAAAAGCACAGGTGTCAGAGGAGTCAACTCATATCTGGGTTATGTTTGTACACGTGTAATAGGGCGTTTACACCAAAAGCATTAGGCATGGATTGAGCAGCTGTTCCGCATACACAATCAAAGTAAAAGGCACGACAGCAAACGATTTGATGTCAGGCAGTGTGATCGGAGTTTTGGATGCCACACAGATGAAGCAGATGAAGCGACACCAATGACATTGGAAGAATTAAAACTTTTCAGGCAAATCATATCGCGACATCCAATCAGTGATGAGTTTATCTTGATGTCACCTCACGGAGTAAGCAGAGAAGTCTGTGAATAATGCGAAACGCTTATCATTGCCGTGAGTGGGCACCAACACCGCTGCTATGTTTTATCAGGAACGGAATTTAAACAGAAGAGGCATGGGCTAAACTTAGCCAGGAGGTGGGACCCTGGTAAATTGTGAGACTTTCTGTGGCCTGTTGTATTACTGCAAGGTACTACTGGAACTGGTTGTAGTGGGTTGAAAAATGAGCGGATAAATAATTCTCCCGCACACAATTTTTCTCCCCAGAGAATCTAGCGTTGTGACAAGCGAATAAGGATATGGCCCACAAATGTTTTGATTCCACCAATGGATTAGCTTGAAGTCATGTTTGCGTGATGACATCATATGTATGTATGTCCACCTAACCAGTGTCTAAAGTTTGGCTGCAAGTTCGTGTCAGTTTCTTTATAAATATTAGTGCCATTATTTCATTAACCTGATTTCTCTGTATATACTTTTATGAATGGCTTCATCTCTAATATCTATCATTCAGATGAGGACACGTTTGTAGTGCCTCCAGGGGAGTGTGATACTGTGTGGTTGGTATTACTGTAATACTAGTACTGCTTATACAAAATGAGTGTCAGCAACCTTATAAAAAAACACTTTTAAAACACTTTTAAAAACAAAAAAAAAAGAAAGAAATTTACTAGCTGCTTAAGTTTTAATAGTCTGTGACTCAGTTTTAAAAATGTTTCTGGGAAGTTAATAGTTGCAACTATAGTTAATGTAATTTTTTAAAATTCAGTTTTCCTTTTTTTTTATCATATGACGAACTTATAAGGCATTCTTTACTTTGAGGAGTTCATGTCACCTATTTAAGCTATATATTTATAACAACCCAGTGATTCAACCCTGGGGTCACCAACCCACGTGGCGTTGCATAGAATTTCAGTAGGGTCCCCCAAAAATGTCTGGTAATAGATATAAATATATATATAAAAAACAGATAAAAATATTATTTATTTATTTTTTAATTATGATTAAAACCAAACACATAATCAAAAACTACTGTATCCTTTCACTTTCATGACTATAAATTGCAAAAATGTGTGTTATTAAAATGGGGTAACAAGCCTAAAAAGGTTTGGACCCGCTAACTGAACCAAAAGAAAATCATTAAGACAAATAATCATAATTCTACATCATATGTGATGTTTGTAATGTAGCTATAATTGGTAAATTCATTTTAACTCCCTACAAGCCTAGGTACATTTGTTTGAAGGCTCCATGCGGCCCTACTGACAAATGTCACCCACGCCTTTAAATACCACCTTCCTGCACTTGTGGTTATGTTTAAGGTGTGAAAATGTGACAGAATGTGAGTAGGTAACTGTCCTCTCTCCCACGCTCTTATTTCTCCTATAGCCATGACATTTTTCTCTGAGACATTAATGAGATGGTTATAGTTATTTTAAACATACAGAAAAATTCAAATCACCAACAGTTGAGCCCAATAAGCTGAAAACTTTTCATCGCAGAGGAAATCAGTGGACAGACAGACAAAGTGCACTATGGGACCATGTCTTGTTTTATAAGCAATAAAATAAGCATAAAGTAGACACGAGAGTCTGTTAGAGCTGCAGAGCACATAAAAGACAGATAGTGATATCAAATAAAGGCCTTTTCAAATATAAAATAAATAACGCTACAGTCCACAGAGTGACATGCTCAATAAGCCTCAAAGGGAAAATGCTGCTCAACGTTAGCAGAGAAGCAGTCTTGTTAAGATCCATGTACAATCGTAAAAATTATAAGTAAAAACAAAGCATATGGATTTACAAATGGGTAAATCACTGCAGAAATGGTCAGAAGTTGCCTGAAGAAAATGCACCATTGCATATCTTTGGACCATTCGCAAAGGTTAGTGATCGACATATAATGTAATGTATGTAAAGCGGCCTCTGATCTGATGTGGGTCGCGTCCAAAAATGTGTTTTTGATCTTCTATATTAACTAATTACTGATAGACACTATTGTATCATCAACATAGAGGCTGACTCTGTCATTCATCTTAGACTGGAGATGGAAATTCATCATATTCTTAGCAATTATAGTACAGCAAAAATGTGTGGCAATCTTTCTTTGAAATCAACAATGATGGAAGTACTTTAGGCCTACTTCAGCCAATTGAGATATTATTTTAGATTAACCCTTGAGGACATGTACTCCTGCCACAGCCCAAAGCCTAGCAAATTTAGGAAATCAGGATCGTGATCATTCCTAGTCTATTCTGACATCATAGGGTCAGAGGTTGAGGTCAGGGTTCTGTCAGTTCAGCTATTTTCAAATGTAAGCCAATAGAAAGTTTCCAAGGCATTTGCACCTCCTTTGCATCACTTGTTATTGTGAACCCAAATGATACGTACCATCTTTGTTATAACTGAAGAATGTCTGGATACAATATTCTGATCTGGGTCTGAACCTAGTCACTGACCAGAGGAATATATGTGTTCTGTTTACTTATAAAAAACAACATAATGTTAAAGCTATTTCTTCCTGTACACATTCTCTTGGGGCCTTTGACCTTTGACCACCAGAAGGTTTCAGGTTTGATTCCACCTAGCCCCAAAACACCCGTGTTGGGTTGCATCAGGAAGGGCATGTGGTGTAGAAACGGACTAATCAAAGTGAATCTCTTCTTCATGTGCACATTTTGTCCCTAGTGGTTACTAGTCTTCCCAATTTCATCAAGATAACAAGCAGGTAGCAGCCCATATCATTATGTACAAAAAAGAGAGATATGTCAATGAATGAGTCTATAATTTAGCAGGATTAAAGCTGTTCTTACTGGGCCCTTTAAAGTTGATGGATATTACTGGTAATAATCCTGCTCATCTCTCAAGCCTGGGCCTGAAAACCATCACCCTTATATCTTCTTTACCGTGGATGTTTTCACAGGAGGATGGTGGGCTTTGTTATGAAATGGAACTCTTCTATTGTACCAGGTTCCATTACTGTTTCTTCATTCTAATACAACTCCCACCTGCACTGCTCAGAAAACCATTTATTCTCGACTGAGCAGGGAGAAGAGCGACTCGCAGTCTGAAAATGAGACATAAAATGAGCTGTGTTAGCGGCAGACACTCGATCGGCCTTCCACTGAGAGTGCTCCACTTCAATCCAGCAGCCACTTTTTCTTGATTTACAGACATATTACCTCAGACGTATTATGTCCCAAACGCAGTGTGGCACCGCGCTAATTTTGACAGCATTTTAGGGGGCAGCAAGCCAACTGGAAGATGAGACATTTTGCAGCTCCATCAGTTGATAACAGCAACCTGTTGACTTATCTGCAGTACATAAAGTGCAATCCAGTTCAGTTTAGTCTTAAGGATCACGTTAGCTTGGTTGACCACCACCTAATGGCTTAGTTATACAGGACATTAAACTCAGCAGTATTTCAGTTACACTCAATTACTGTAAAAGCAGTTATGCCATCAGAAATAAAGAAGCAAATGAGAGCAAAAATAAATGATGATCCGGAGGACACTGTTGATTTTAGCAACAAATGTGTTAGTTGTTACCGCCCATGGCTTCCATATGTCACAATTGCCCTTTTTTGATTACCTGCTAATCAAAACAATATACACTACTGCCTTTTACTGCAGGATAAAATTCACACTGATTCATAAATCATTGTTGGTTCTAAGTACACATTGAAAGAATTGTAATATCAACAAAGTCAAAACTTAACCATAAAATGTAATGCAGCTACACAGGTCAATGTGAGGTGAGGTAAAAGTGGCCACAGCGAACAGTGTCAGCAATTTAAATTGAACCAACAAACATCTTTGCACTTACATAAGTAACCTGCTCTATACTCATGTTATGGGCTCACATAATAAACTAAGTCTAACTCAATAATAAAATAAGTCGACCAATCAGTGACTAATTTTAGCTGGCGATGCATATAATGTCCTAAGAAAAAGCTAGGTTGCTGTTTGTTGTGTTTGTGATGTTGTATACAAACTTCACTGACTAAAAAAAACATTTCTTTTCCCTCCCCATCACAAACCTTATTAAGTTATTCAAGTGGTAAATTTTGTTTTGTTAAAGTGTTACTGAATTACACTTTTTGGTGATTCATGTAATGACATGATTTTGTTCAAATTCGAAAAGGTGCAAAAGTAATGATGCAGAACAAAATGATGATAATTTTCACAATGCTTTTCTCCTATCCACTGAAGATACACAGTGTAATCACAGTCTGTATTACAGCACAGAGACTCTGTTTGCAGTGAAACCCAAAAATGCTCTTTTACTGTCTGCCTTGCACTGAAATAGACGTAAACAACATTTTGGTTTTTTAGTCAAAATCACAGACCATGGAAAATCTCTTCCTGTCACAATGTTCATCATGTTGTTCATCACAATGTTCGTTTCCTTTTCTTTAAGTCTGAGGAATATTTATACTCAGCGGCTGTAGGTTTGAGTCTTTCCTCTCTCCAGCCGCTGTGTGATGAAGACACTGTGGGCTATAAAGGGGGTAGCTTCTACAGTGGTAGGAGGCACTGTTACGGGTGTCACAAAAGGTTTTTTTTAAATTGGCATTATTCATAATTGTATTAATTAGTCCTTTGAGAACAACAGTTTTGGTGAAGTAACAACTTTCCTGTGTGAAATGCTGTGGTTCCATAGGGAGTCTTGAGTTCAAGAAAAAAGTGTTGACCTAAAATGTGTTCCACTAGAGAAATACCTTGGAAACTGCTGGACTGGCTGAACATGAGAGATGTCAAGTGTGAGGAAATATCAATAATTATTAAGTGCATGGGGGCCTTTAAGGATAAATCCAAATCGATTTGTCTCACTAAGAAGAAAAAAACACATTTTATATTATTGATCGATCATAATAGCAATTCAGTCTTTTCTACCAGAAGCCCACGCAGTAGAAAAAACAACAACAGTACGGTGCATTATGCAGTTTGGATATATTAGTCATAGAACGTTACAGTGTCACTCCCTATTTTTGGATTAGCTAACATCTAATGGTAAAGTTACATGTTGGGCATAACGTCAATCATAGTCAAGCCTGTGCTCTAGTGATTAAAAGATTGGCTTTTATTTGGAGAATTGCCATTTGAATCCTATACGGCAGTATATCAAGCAAGCAATGGGTGATTTAGCAGAGAGCAGCCACAAGGGGGTTTACGGATTAATTTTTTGTATTAATGTTTGTATATTTACTTACCTGAATGTCAAAGAAACTGATGTGGAAAATTGTTAAGTCTGGGGACCTTCGTCATTCAACCGCTGTCGAATAAATGGATGTGTGGAACCCAGGAGGGACAATTGTTATAAAACAAAAACAAAAAAAAAGACAAATATCTGCAGTGAAGATGAGGTGAAGCTGCAAGGACGAAACACAGCTTCTGAGAAAGTGTTGTGTAAAGAATAGTAAACAGAGCAGGGTATAACATTCCATTAGAACTCAACGCCGTGTTTTCCTTTCTCGACTCCATGCCAGAGTGGAATAAAGTTACGTCTGAAAAGAGAGATCAAACGGTGTGAGGTGTTCGTCTCAAAGCTGTTTCTGTCAACCTCACCTTCACGCATCCTAAAAACCTGTGACATATTTACACACGTGCTCACCGAAACAGAGGCTAACGTCTCTATCTGGTGAATCTTCTTCAAGTAGAAGCTCTGCTCTGTTTTTGAAGTTTCACTCAGACTCCAAGCACCTCTCCATCAACGCCCTAAAATACAAACAACAGCCTCGTCCTTCTGATGGGAGAGAAACAGAGTTCACTTTATGACGGTCTCCCACAGCTCCTCACAGTAGGGGATGAAAATTAGCAGCCAACTTTATGACAATATTATGTATCGCTGTCCACTCACAGGTCAGCGAACATTCTCCATTGCTGTCAGCAGAACGAATGAATGTCAGGAATGAAAACATAAACACTCAGGCCTCAGCAGGCGCTAATGACTGACACTTGATTACAGTGTGAGTGGTCGTTACAGCAGGATGCAGCCGGCATTAATTGGCACTTTGGTAATTAACAATCACATCCCAAAGAGATCCTTTGTTTTCGAGGTGTTTTTACTATTTAATATGTGCATTGAATCCGAAGACGAAAGTTTTACTGTTTTAACATATGATTTGTCCATTTGTCCCTTCATCAGACAAACACACTGGAAGAATAGCTTGAAACTAGGGATGCACCGATTATAAAATACCGATATCAATGTTTTTTTCTTTTTGTTATTTATTCCCTCTTTTGTGCCACAAAACATTACTGAACTATTTTTAAAGTCTTTCAGCTCTTTATCGTTCTGTTCTTGAAAGAGCACAAATTTAATAAAAAAATTAAGCAAAAGCAACCTTTTAATATCAATTTTTAGTTAACATTTATTTCATACGATATATTATTTTTCCTGAGAAATAACTTAATAAATAATGAATCAATGAAGGGATTTTTTAAGTACCTACACCAGGGGTCTCCAACTCCTGCCCCAGGGGCCACTTCTGTCCTGCAAACCTTCCATGAATGGCCCCCGACCAGATGACCAGAATATTAAAAATAATTAAAAAAATAGTTATGAATTATTTTATTGAGATCATCATTTAAGAGCAACAACCAAAAAATATTTGAAACTCTGTTTGAGCTATGTAGTTTTTTTTTCATTACCTACATTGAACAATAAAAATATATTTTGGTGAAAAAAAAATAAAATGGAAATTTTGACAATGAAGGTGTTGACATTAAATGGCTAAGAAGCCAGTCAGTCATGTGGTTCCCATGACGATGGTTCCGTTGGAGGACAGTGGGCTGGAGTGTGAGTGTGATGTGTAGAGCCACAGAGAGAGACGAGTTACGGGTGATCCACCAGGAGCTTGTTTGCTATTTGCGTTAGCTTTCAACCACAAACATACTCTTCATCAGCGCCACACTCCCACTCACTCACTCACTCTCTCTCTCTCTCACTCACTCACTGGAGCTTGACGGTGCAGTGTTCCCATCGTTCCTCCCACACGCAGCGGTGTGGACTTCACGTACTGCACCGTGTGTCAGTCCATATCCAGCCAACATCAACCGTAGTTCAGGAGCAAAAGTCGGCATCAAAGCACCGTCACTCCCGCCTCCTCGGCTTCTCCCCACACAGCCTCCAGCCTCCAAAATCAAGGAGAATATTAACAGAGTTTTCAACCGTCACCTCGGTGTTAGATTTTAGCCTTTATTTAATATTCTATCTGTTTAACTGCTGAAACGTTGTCTTGTTGGAGAAAGACTCGTTCTCCACATACAGAGTGTTGCCAACACATCACAGGCAGTTTGCTGTATTTGTTATAAGTGCAGTATATTTCTGCAAATACTCAGTCATTCAATCACTCACAAGATATGCACTGTTGAATGTATCCGAAGTCAGTACAAGAAGCCAGTGTAGAACAGTCACATGTCACAAAGTCAAATGTTATTTTACCATATTCATATTTTTTTTTTCTTAATAATTGTCTGTGCATTACAGGGATTTTTTATTGATTTATTTTTTTTATTTTGCCAAACCACTTTATATTGTCTTTCTCTTTTAAGTGATCAGGAAAATAATCCCAGCAAGCAGTGTATACCAAACAATGTCAGTTTTAACTCAGTCTAAAACAAATTAGCTGCACAGGTTAGCAAATTAGCCTAGCCTAGCTTAGTTTTGCCAAGCTTTGCTAATTTGATTGTTTCGTGCTTTACAGTTTCTACACCTCCTGTTACTAAAGCGTTATTTTAAAAATCAAATCAATCTGCACAAACTGTTAAGGAATAGTCCAACATGTACAAGGTATTTAGTCTCGGTTTCTTTCTTTTAAAAAGAACCAAATCTGCTTCACTGAGATGCACCATTGTCTCTATTGTTGTAAATCCTGCACCACTGGGACCACATTGTTAACCAAATTTACCGATAGACGTCGGCAAACAATACAATTTAATTTCTGAAAAACCCTAATTAAACTAATTTGCTTTCTTCCGTTTTCCTTTGTAATTAAACAAACTGTTAACTTCTGGGTCTGACCTTGAACGCAAACACCCGAGCGTTTCTCCTCACATCCCTTCACCCTTGAACACAAGTGCTGCATGTAATTGATTCTCAGAAAGTGTGATCATTACCAGGCAGCTGCTCCGATAACACGTCTGCCTCCTCCGAACCATTAAGGTGCACTCGCCTTCATGTTAAAACAGTGATTATTGTTATATTATTACTGGATTGTCTTGACAACAGCACATAAACACGCTCAACAACATGTCGACCCTCTTACTGTAGAGTAAGATAAAAACATTTTAATTCACAACTGCTAATTTCTCTCATTAGCCTCCCAAGGTTCAAACCTCACTTTATTTTATTCATCTGGAATGGATTTATCATATTTAATCTATCAGTCTATAATTTGCTCAGAGGTTAATACACTTTGATTTTATTGGCACTAAGTGACTTTTTTATACCTTTTATTTATACCACTGCTCTCTTTACAACTAATTACACAGAGAGGCTGAAGGTGGGTTGAAATGTACGCCTACCTGAATTGTGTGTGTGTGTGTGAACGTGTTCTGCACCACGTTTTTTAACATGTGGAGTTCTGAGCAGATAATAAAGCTAATTATAGTGCATGTATATAATTATATTTGACAGAAAAGTTCAAACTAATTTTAATTAATTTTATGTTATCAATTTGAAAGGTTTTGGGAGTTATCTCTGAAACAATATTCTGTGGAGTTGCAGCAAAAGCGTGTACCACAGTAAACTACAGTGAACTCTGAAGTGCTGGTTTAAGGTTTCTGCATCTTTATTATCATTTAATTATCATTTCACTGGGTGCTAATAGAGTGACTGCTGAACAACTCATCCTGAAATCACAGCAGTTCACAGAAACACAGCTGCACTGTGGGTGACCTGCTGCCCCATCACAAAGTCAAATCGATGATTTAAAATAAATAATTTCAGCAGGCAGGCAAAAAATGTAAAAGTTTACCCTGATTAATCATAGGAGGATTCATTACGATCAGAATTAATCACAATTTATTAAAATTGACCAAGTATAATTTGTAAAAATCTCTCTTTTTATTTGTCATGAATGTCAAGAAAAATATTTCAAAAATTAACTCAAATGTCTCTCCATAAAGTTGGTGTATTTCAGTCATTACTGTTAATTTTTTATTAATCAGTCTACAATTCTGGACAACAACAGTCCAGTCGACTGTTAGACGTTGACTGTACTGTTGTAGTGAATTTTTAAATGACACACTCACACCAGCTCATGGGTTTCTCAACTGAACTTTTACTGTTTTCCTGTATGTCAAATGTTAGGTATCTTCCTCTAACCCACTGTGCCTTCTGGGTAATGCAGTTCTCCTGAAGAGCCCTACAACAATACAACTGACAGAAATGATCTCAGTCAAGATGCTCTGATGCTAACTTTTGGGGCTAACTTGTTCCCAAAGTGTTTGTATTGACTAAAGAACTCGAAAAACACGAGCCCCTTTATGATAAAATATATGTTTTTTATGGCCCTGTTCAACAATCGTGCAGTTTATGCCAAGTTTGATGATTTTTGCGCTCCCAGTTTGTAAAATGGGTTTAAAAATTACAGCTACATTTCAGTGAAATACAGTAAATTAACATTAAGCATCAAAATCAAATCTAAATGCTGAAGACATTTCCACAAAGGGAACATGACTGCCTTTGATCTCACACATCAACATTAGACTTGTCTTTCAAAAATCAATTCCAGCCCCAAGACAGAAATCTCCACACGGCAGGGTTAAAAGATAATATTTCTACATTCTCACCATGGAACCAGGAGACACTGACACATTGTTGAATCACATTATGGCAGAAACAGCAGAAAGCATGAAGAAAACATCAGGCATGGTGAGAACGTTGATCAGAAATACATTCATATGATGAAAGCTCTCAGGCTTTTACTCCAGGGTTTACTCACCAACGTTCAACATGAAGTACTGGGGAAAAAAAGAGAAAGAAAAAGAATGACTGTGTGTTTTTCTCCATTCTGACCATTTACAACAGCAAACACTACAGTCAAGGACTGAGTTATTATTGGAAAGATCGCACAACAAAATAATTATACTATATGGTTTGATCTGTTTTGGACTTTTATGTACTGTGTGATATCAAGTCAAATTAATTAAAAATAAATACATTTTAAGACAGTAATTTCACACAATTACTTAATATTGCAAGAATGGTTTATATCACACATGTCTATTGCAAGAATGGTTTATATCACACATATAAGTATTTATATATAAATATACGGCCCGTGGGTCAAAACTGGCCCGCTAGGGTGAATTGATGAATCTTTATTATTAAGTTTTTTTTATTGGATTTTTAAGAGTTTAACAGAACAGAAACCAAACAACACAGCAATCCTATACCCTCACACCCCGCCCATAGACAGCCACTGAATATAAAGATACAAAATAAATATCACGGACAGAGCAGTCATAACAGTAAACCTTAGAAATGTGCAACAAATGTGTGCAGTCCAAATCGAGTACTGAAAAATAAAAAAACAACACAAACACATCATTTTCAGGATATATTTTGTAAAATTATATTTCATCAAATATGAATTAGTATTAATAAATATCTAATAAAGTGGAACCTCGGTTTTTTAACTGAATTTGTTCCTGAAGGCCATTTGTGAACCTGAAAGAACTGAAACTATTTTCCCCAGAGGATTCAAAACAGCTGATGAAATAAGTTTTTTAATTTTAGTTTTTAGCCATTTTATTGATAATGCTGTTTTCATCGCTTCATTGCTGTCAATCGTCTACATGGTGGGTGAGAAAAAATAAGTCAACTGCATCGTAAAAACAAATAAACAAACATAAGCTGCAAAAGTTCTGAGGCCCTGGTCACATGGCTCATCAGCAGCTGACAGTTCTTCTCTCTCGTTGAACAAACACGTTTTCTGATGAAGAGGGAGACGTTTGTTAGCACTCCCGCAGGTTAGCGCTGAGACAAGACACAAACATTATGTGTCTCCTCCTGAGTGACTGCTGCAGTCAGTATTGATCTTCAACAGAGAGAGAGGGAGAGAGAGAGAGCAGTGTCCATGAAACAAAGTCTTCTGTTTCTTCTGAACAGAGAACATGGGTTTGTAACCATAACAACACCTCCTCAAATATGTAGGCTGTTCGTCCTGACTCGACCCTCACATGTGGCCCACACCATTGTACCAGAGGTCAGTCATTCCTCAAACCAAAGGGAGTTTGATCCATTATTTTTTACTAAAACAATGTTAAAATATTGATTTTTCTTGCTCTTTTTTTAATGCTCAACTAAATATTTTACCTGTGGTGAACAAATATACCTTTACCTCCATCTCTACCACCTCCTTTTTCTCCTCCTCCTCTTCCTCCCACTTCTGTCTACCTCACTCGAAATCAAAATGGTATGTGATTTTTTTAAAGCTGCAATCAGTTGAAAAAGACCCTCCGCCGCCCCCTCCTGGTTTTTCTCTCACGTAAAAGTCCATCAGACAAATTTCTGCTCACGTCAGATACAAGTGGAGCACTGAGTGTTGTACAGACGTGTGGGCGTGCTGCTGTGCTGCTTTTTGTCACCTCTGCCACTGCTGAAAAAGGTTTGACAGCCACTGCCCTTAGCCTGACTACCTGTAATTGTCTTTGTAACACACACACACACACACACACACACACGCACACACACACGATTGTGGCTGTCAATACCTTTTGTTTTGGTTGGAACAAAGAAACAGTTTGAAAAAGAAAAGGTTTGGACTGAAGTTTTGAGTTTCTAGAACAGTGTCAAACCTTGAAGGGGAGAAATTAACTGATTTTATTTTCTGTAATTACCTTGCATACCACAGTGATCAACTGGTGAACCGCAGGCCGAATCCGGGCCACTAAGCTGTATAATCCGGCCCCCAACTGGATTCCAAAATAACTATCAAACATCATAATAATGTTACGCAGAAATGTAGTGAGTTTTATTTCACTTCTGTCCAGCCCCCAACGTGTCGGTCCAGAACAATCCTGGTTGGTGACCCCTGACATAGAGGGTAATTTATGTTGAGCCAACTTATCATTTGTCATCACCTATCGTCATTTGTTTTGTTTGTTTTTTTTATGTAATAGTATAAAAAAGTGTCTCACACACAGAGACATGCACATGTGCTGTGTGTGTGAGTGTGTGTGTAGATTTTCACACACAGGTTCTCTGGCATCTTGCTGCAGTCCAAAGTTGAAATGCAAAATGAGATTAACTCATAATTAACTTTAGGTGTGAATGTGAGTGTGAACCTGGGTGTGAATAGCAGTCTGTCATTGTGCAGTGTTTTTTCTATTTTTATTTCCATTACAATTCATTAAAAAGACTGTATCTCTGTGGAGAAAAAGTCATATACAATCAAATTTCTGTGGTTTGGAAAATGTTTTTGCAACTTTCCATAGTGACGATTATAAAGTATGATGAATCAAATGATTTTTATTGATTTATGGCAATTAAAAAAATGTAACTAAAGCATGTCAGTCTTACTCCGGGGGACATTGTATTATCTGGGTTTGCTCTTTTATTGTGAAGTTTGAGTCCTTGTTGTGCTTTACTTCCTGGGTTGTTGACCTGCCCAGCTCCTTATGTTGATCCACTTCCTGTTCCTCATGTTTCTGCTCCTGTGTTCATTCAACTTAAATTGTGAGTATTTGACAAACTTCTTGTTCTGAATCCAAGATGTTGAACCCCAGACATGAGCTTTTACTGGCTGTGTGGTACTGGGAGAAAAGCAGACCAGTTTATTTAGACTAAAAACTCAACTGCTGTTGTTGTCTTTAGTTAGGAAGAAGAAATGTGACCAAGCTGTTTCTGACAAACTAGAGCTGTAGAGGAAAACACGGTGGCATGTGTTATTGATATTTTCATTAGAATGATTTACTTTAAATGCTATAAAAATCAGTCATTGCAGGTCCTTGTGGTGTTACATGGTAAATATCTGCTGTCATAGAAACACTGACATGTTTTTATGAATGTCTACGACTGAACTTTAATTCTGAAAGGAATCATTGTATTTAACTGTGTGTGTGGGTGTGTGTGCGTGTGCGTGTGTGTGTGTTAATGGTCTGTTTTAAAGGAGTCTAAGTGTCTTCTGTCTCCTGGATTAATGAATTTATTCCCTCTGTCTCCTTGGCTCCCAGGAAACAGATAGGACCTCAGAAATATTTAATTGTGAGACTTCATCTAGGTTAATGTTGTTAAAGTTTCTCAGGATAAACAGCCACTCAGACTAATTGCAGATTAATCTTTGGAGCTCAGTTACATTTTTATTCACTAATTTGGCAGAGAGGGTTTTTAGTGAGGAATACTTGTCAGTTCCAGGCGGAGTTAGTTGCAGAGACAGGAATCAGTCTTAAATCAGCTCACTGAGACAAAGTGCAGGAAGATTAGTAAGTTGGACATTAGCCTGGTTGCCAAGTCGGCTTTTAATAAGCATTTTTGGAATGTTTTTGTAAACTCTTCAAATACAAATGTTTACATTACATTCACATTTATGCATTTAGTAGACAGTTTTATCCAAAGCGATTTACAGAGGAGGATTAACATTATCAAGCATGTGGTAAATCCAGGACAGCATACAGGCGTGCTAACCACTGTATATACTATATATACATGATTAAAAAACCAGCTCGTTAGTGGAGGATGGCCAGTTACACAGCTAACTAGGAAATCAGACTATTATAATCCAAAATCATAATCTAAAAATATGTTTGGAAAAATGTGCTTAAAATCCTATTTTCCATGTATTAAAAACAGAAAATAAAACTTTCTGTGCTAGCTTATCTTATTGAAAACAGAATTACTCATAGTCATAAAAATACATCATATGTATGAATGAACCACTTTAATATATATATAATGTATGTTCAGCCCTACATGCTTAATTCATATGTTGTTATTTATTTAAAGTATATTCACTGATGCAAAAGCCCTGTGTATAATTTACAAATCATCTAAATGAAATATATTTTATTTATATGGACCGAACTTTAACTTAGATTAATAACATTTCCTCAGATATTCCATTTGATGTGATTTTGCTATTTGTGTTAATTAGGAAGAAATAAATCTTGTAGTGCATGCTGGGTAAAACTGACCAGTATCTGAGTAGTTCAGAGTCCAGTGATTCTCCAATACAGAGGAACATCAAACTGCTGTAGTGAGTTCTGAGGCCCAGGTTGTTGTTCTCCGCTCTCCATCTCTTTCATCTGAAATCTAATTACACTCATAAGAAGATAACATCTCCTAAACAAGCAGGTGATCCAGCTCCACTTTGTTCCTGCACAGCAGGGTGGGAGCTGGTGAAGAGCCAGAATCATCAAAGACTCTGAGCTGAACTGCGTGAAGCTGTGGAGCTTCCAGAGCTTTCTCAACAGGAAATGCCAGCAAACAAAATTCCTAATTAGGTGCAAAAGACATGAATTGATTTCAGTGCTGTAATTCCAGTCTCGTCCTCTCTGCTTACGATTAAACACCTGTGATTAACTGGCATTAGTGTAGAGCGTTTATAAGAAAAGGTTGTTGCCATCTGATCGGGAAGTTTTATATCCCTCGGAAGTAAGGAGTGCTCTTAGTGCGCGATTTGTTCATTTTGATGCCGTACCTTCTCTCGCCACATGGCAGGCAGCTGCATGAGCAGCTTGTTACTTTTCATTTTAACTATCTCACTAATTGTCAAAACAAGTTTAACATTCACTTATCCTTTACTAGCTGTCACGTGACAGGCAGCTCTGACTGAACGGGTCTTTTTCGTTCTAAATTAATCGGATCGTTCCTTTGTGACAAGCAGCTGGGGCTGCACAGTTTCGTTCTTATTCTCTTTCTAGATGCATATTTTTAATTAATATGCACCAATCCTGTAAAAGCTCCACTCACTTTCTGTTCAGTTGTTAATCGTAAATAAAAATAGTTATTTCTAGTGTTAGGGTTAGGCTCGGGACGCATCGTGAATCGGTTAGAAATCAATAATTTGTATTGATTTTAACCAATTCACGATGCATCCCCCAACGTGACAATTTGCTTTGGTTAAAGTAAAAAAAGGAATTGCCCATCAAGGCACAGGAGTATGCTGCATTATCTCAAAAAGTCAGTGGTCATACCAAGAGACTACATATCCTAGTACCGTAGGTGGCAGAACGTGCCTAAAAACTTTAGTTGTGACCCAGTATTAAATCAAGACATCAGGTCCCTACGTAGCCTAAAGTGTTCAAACAGAACGTGACAAGAGCTTCTTCCACAGACACCAACAGTGTTCTGTATGGGATGAAGCCATACTCAAATGATATTATCAGCTTAGTCAACATAACTGTGGAAAAAAATCAGCTTCTTCATTGAAAGAACTCAAGGGTTTTGATCTGAATTTTCTGAGCCCTAAATACTTTAAACTTATGTGAAATACTCCCAATAAACCACAGAAGACCAAGACTCTAAATGCCAATCTGATACATTGGAGCTCCCACCAAGTAAGTTCTCATGATGCAGATGAATTGGCACCATGCTATCAGTGTCCCATAAATCTCCGAATATCCTATATAATTGAGCTTTAAATCCCCACTCTGCGGTTCCAGTCTGGGCCAGTAGTGATGCATTGCCACTGACCAGCAATCACAGATCAACGTTAATGTAGCTTTTACTCACTGGAGAGCACACACTGCTGATTAGTCTGAGATCCTAATGCCAGCCCTGAATGGCAGCCCAGTGGAAACTCATTTCTCTTTGGTTGTCTCTGTTAAATCCATGCAGTCCACAAGACGCCAGTCTCAATGGTGACATTGAGCAGGAGATCTGTTGCTATTCAAACTTTCTTGATCCCTTATAATACTCTTCTAACTTTTAATGACTTGTAATTTTATCATTGTCCTTTTACATAATGCAGTTTATTTGGTCAAATCCAACTCAAACCTGCTGAAATCAAATTCACCAGCATGAGGAAAATCTGTTTTTACACAGATTCTGGGGAGTGCAAGAAGTCTTTTGTACCAGAAATGGCTGAGGTCAAGGTAGTAGTACTTTACTTTAGGACTAAATGAAAACATTACACATTGAACAGAATGGATGTAGTTGACACAGACACAGCTCAGCCCCAGTGCTCAGTGCCATGTCAGTTCACCTCAGTCCTTCTTCTGAGACTTTTGTCATATTCATTGTACTTACATAACGCAGCCCCTGGCTTCCCACAGTAGTTTTATTACTAAGTAACGAAGCAGGGGCTGGCTCTGCTGTTGGTTTTCAGTTAAAAGCCAGAAGCTCTTACAATTACACTGTGTAAGATGAGCTTTTAATACTTGTGCAAGACAGGAAGCAGTGGGTCTGGAGTGAAGCACCTTGAAATCTATTGTTGTATTATTATTATTATTGTGCTATTGGGTAATATGTTATTCTTTTACTGGGACTTTTACCTTTTAATTTCTATAAATTAGTTTTCCCCAGTGCCCTTATTCTGCATACCCTGGTAACACTCTCCCTCCAACCTGGTAGGGGGCGGTAAAACAGCTAAAATTCATTATCTACCCAAAAACCATAAAATGGACCAAGTGGTGATACCAATATTTGGAAAGATACTTCCTTCAAATACTTTTTTCCTCAAAAATATGCTGATTCAGCAATCCTATACTCCTCAACAGCTTTAACTTCAACCAGTGTTCTTCTGCTGCAGTTCAGTGTCTCATTGTCCTCCTGGTAGCTTACGATAGTCCTCGATTACGGTCAGAATTCCCTTCCATGACGTAACTTGATTTTTGCCGCAGGTTGGAACTCACATACTGTACATAAGTACCCATGTCACTCACCTATGTTAATGTAGTGGTGGCATCATAATCTTGAACATAAAAACATCAAAAGAGTCTGACTTACACCTGGCACCCATGATGAAGGGCAAAAAAACAACACGATGAAAAGAAAGCAATTGAAGCCCAATCCGACGTATGGCATAACATTGGCAAATGAAGCCGTCATCTGGTTATAGTGACGATGTATATGTCCGCTTCACTTGCCAACTAGCGTTAAACACATTTGCTTTGAACGCCGTACATCAGAATGATAGAACAAGACTTTATTGATAGATTTGATAAACTTTTGATATACTTTTTGCTGTCAAGACTCATTTTTATCAACATTGTGTTTGGATTTGTTGAGTGAAAGATAGAAAAAGTTCTACTCAGTATAAGTGACACTTTGTTAACTAAAACAGGAGACAGTGGTTTCAAGTGAAAATGTCTTGCTATTTTTAAAGGTAATATATAGTTTGATGTATGATGATTTTTTTTCTGTTCGGTACAGAATGATTTGTTTCTGTTGGACTGAAATGGTTCACTGATAATGAGAAGAAAATAAAACTGTCTGTAAACAGTTTCTGGTTCGTTGTTCACAGTGTGGTTTGGGTTCAACCCACACACACACAAACACAAATCACACTGCACGTCACCCTAATACCCAAAGAGCTGTATTACCTGTTAAACATAGGTAATCTATCAGTCTGCATATTTGTTGAAAACCAACCTGAAGTATCAGTACCATTACCCAAGTACACAAACATTTGTTTATGAGGCAGTGGTGACTTGGTGGTTAAGGAAGCGGACACTTGTGCTGACCCCTGCTGACTTTGGTGATTGATTTAATACAGAGGTCACATTTGGTTGTGTGCATTGATGTGCTGTGTCACAATGACAAGGAGTTCACTTTCTTCCTCTTTCCTTTATGTATCAGTTTTTAGAAAACTGTCTCAGGGCGACCCTAACAGGATGAGCTACGAAAGGGTGGACAAACAGTGGTAAAAGTTAAATTACCACACTTCTGGATTAGGTTCATTTACTCTTAATTGACGGAACCTGTGAATGTGAGGGTGAAAAATGGTCTTGGTATGTGACTCGTAGGGCTCCAGCTTCACTGCCGTTTATTAGGATTTGGTACACTCTCCACAGGGGAAGGGGATAAATTACATCATATTGAATACTGTAGTGTAGATCTTCAAATAAATTTTCTTTACTTTTCTTTTTTTTTCTTTTTTTTTTTAATGAAGGCCATTGGACCACATGCTAGACTCTGCTCAGATAAGCCACTCATTCATTAATTGACAGGAAGTGAAAATGTCAATACACCTAAACATGACTTCTTGTACTGTATATATCTTAATTCCATGCCAAAGGTTTATGGTTTACTCACCAATACTAAACATCTCCAAACATTTTCCATTCTTTCTCCTGTGCTGGCTCGTTTCCTCATTTCCTTTTCTCTAATCTCTGTAAGTCCTAGCTGGAAGCTACATGGTATAGGTTTTTCCTGCACAGACTGTGTGTACTTATCAGCTGTTTGCAGACAGGCTTTGATTGGCCAGGGCGCCACAGATGATGGACGATGTGAAGGTGTTTCATTGATGTGAAGTCATAAGAGATTCCTCCACCATTTACTGGCTGTGCGCTTTGCTGTAGCTAGGTTACCAAGCCAAGTTTTTACACCTCAACAAGTACATTAGAACTGCAGTTAAACACATAATACATTCTATTCCATCACCAAAGTGGATAAAAGTCAACATGCACAGTGTAAGTCACTTTAATTAATGTGATTGATTTTCAGTTTCCAATGTGGGATCAATCAAGTTTAATCTAATCTAATCTAGTTTATTCTAATCTAGTCTGAGTCTGTACATCTTTCCTAAAATTTCAACAGCAATGACCTAGACTCTGATATTTTTACCCAGAGGATTTTATGACAAATTACGGTGCTTGTGGTATCTGTGTACTCTTCTACAGCTTTGCCTTCCTCTGATTGCTGCACATTTTCCAGGCCTGAATCCAAGGGTTACACAAGGTTTAGCACGTTGGTCCAAAAGCTCATCTCCGGGACTATTTCCTCCACCTAATCACAGACACTCAGTCCAGACGTTAGATGAGAAACATAAGTTATCAATGTTTTACCCCCCTCCCCACCCACCCCCCCACCCAGAACCCCTCAGGGTGTCTGCTTATTTAGACATGTTTAGGAAAGCCATCTGAGTGAAGCATCTTTTTTATTCAAAGAAGCTTCAAATCAAAGTCCTTGTTTAGTTCTGATTAGGGATGTATAGGTACTCTCAACTCATGATACAATGTAATTCACAGTTTTTGGTTCACAAAACTTTTTTTGTTTGTTTCATTCTACATATAAAACTATGCAAATACTTCCAGTGGATTTACCACCCGCAGGAAGGTTCAGGGGGGTTGGTACGGTGCAGTGTGATTTGGGTGGCGGTCATGGAGACTGCTGCCTCTGCGACCCGGTAACGGATAAGCAGATGAAAATGGATGGATGGATGGAACTATGCAAATACCATTGCCTGAGATTATTTTAGATAACATAATAAAATACACTACATAATTCTCCTTTTATTAAAAGTCAAACTGCTCTGGTCTGATTTACCTCACTAACTGTCAATATATTGAACAACAAAAGAATATAAAAATACAGTATTAACTAGATAGAGTTCCTTTCTTTACTAAAACACTGTAGAACACTGTTGCTGTTTGTGGAAGAAGTTCTTCCCACGTTCTTTTTCAACACCTGAATGTCACTGACGCTATGTAGGAACCTGACGTCTTGGTTTAAAAGTGGGTCCCAACCAACGTCTTTAGACACATACTGCCACCCACTGTACTAGAGTGTGTAGTGTCATGGTATGACCACTGACCTTTCAAGCACAGCCAGCTTCTATACCTTGATGCATGAATCTTCTTTCTTTTCAACCAATGTGAATGGTCACCTATTTGTATCGAATTCAGACCGTTTCACGATGCATGGTTACATGCCATGTTTTGATCTCTTTGAACCCCAGAGAAAACCCTTCTTTGTAGTCGATTTAATTTTCCACATGTCTGACCATCCCAGCTGGTATTATACATTTACCAGCACCAAGGCTGCATCTGTACAGAGGCTGCACTTAACCCACCTGTTGATCCAGACACTCATCGAAGTGCGAGTCACAAGGTGAATTTTTGCTCTTTTTGTCCGATGTTTACAAAGGCATCACACACTTGAGCAGTCCTGAGTGTGTGATGGCACAGATAATGGGAAATGTCTTTGAAGGAAGGAAATCGAACCATCAACAAAGCAGTTGGTTGTTTTTCAATGTGAAAACTCAATAATACAATCAATCCTGAAGCTGTGTCATTTAAGTGTCTCTGTTCTGGGCCTAAAAATTAAAAAAATCGCTTGTCAGACTTGAATTCTGGAAAATATGTATATGTTGATATATTATTATAATATATTTTGGCCAGAGGATCGTTCTTATCCTCTGCCCCAAATATAGCACCACTGGTGGTTATTGTTCTTGCCCTACAGAAAGCAGGTCAGCAGTTCAAGCCCCGTCTGACAGTTTCTCTGGTTAGAGTTGGTTGGTTCAGTCCACACACAGATTAGGGATTAGGGAAATGTTTATTAGATCACGTGTTTAGATATCAGTGTGAGAGAGGATGGTAGTTTGTTTTTTGATGTGATGACACCCCTTTGCCCCCAAATCCCTCCATCACTGCATATGTTAACTTTTTCGCTTTACTCTCTCTGTATCGTTACTATAGCAACAACATTGTTTACAAGTTCAAATATTTGTAGGTTGTAGATTATTCATTTTTAAAGACTTAAATGACATTATTTAATGAAGAGGCTACAAGTGTTTAGTTCTCTTGCCTTACAGCAGCAACAAGGTTCTGTGGTTCAATCCCCAGTCGTTCTGTATGGACTTTGTGTATGTGTGTAGGTGCAGGTGTTTGTTTCTCTATGGTTCACGTTTGTATGGTTTTGTTGTTTATCATTACAACTTTATCATTGATTTAGTTCAGAGGGATAACATTTTATAATCACTTTTATATATAGGTTTTAGTAATTAAAATAGTTTGAATTATTTGCATAGTAAAATCCCTGCTTTAAAAAAGAATGAAACATACATAACATGTATTTTTATTTTAAAATTTTAAATTAAAATATTTATTTTAAAATAAAAATATATAATAGAATTTCTCTCTATCATAGTTTCTGACTTTTATCTCTGCAGGGGGCAGAATAATTAAAAACATTTTACCAGCTTAATGTGAATTCTCAAAGGTCAGCGCCACATGACTGGACATTTTTCAATCATTATGTACTATTTAAAATTTATCTTTTTAAACAAGCAAATAGGAGTCAACAGACCTTGAGCTGAAGGAATGAATGGAGTTCTGTAAAGCAGCACACACACTGACGTGTTGTATGAGATGCTGCTGTATCTTGGCCATTGAATTGAATTAATATCAAATATGTTTCCTTGAAGAAAAAAATACGTTACTATTTTCTGCCTCGTCAGAGTTTGTTTACACACTCATTATAACTATAGTATATCTTCAACCTTTGATAAATACAGTTTTTATAATTTATCTTTTGTTTGTTTTTTTTCTATTCAATTCTCTTTAAATCTAATGAACCAATTTAAAAAATCAGTCGTGAACATATTTAAAATGTGAAACCAGATTGTTTGATTCAACAGACATCTCAAGATATACAAAGAGTAACAAGTAACTATGGTCAGCCCTACCCAAAAGGATGGTGCAGTTTCGGGTGAAGAATAAGAGCGAGTCAGGATGGAGTGGATAGAGACCACTGTCATGGGTGACACTGGTCTAAAAATTCTGAAAAAATTCTAAAAATGTCAAGATTCTGTCGCTTTCTTTGAGGTTATGATGTAAAAAGGGCTTTTTACAACATCTTGTAAGTGCTCTTCTATATATAAAAAAGCTGCAACAAAAGATGAAAAAGCAGGAAACAACTCAAAACATTTCATTGATGCATGCCTTCAAGAACTGGAGCAGCAGCAACCTTTACGCTTAGAATTGAAGTATCTTTAAAATACCATTAATTCTCCTTCATATCATAATAAAAGATAGGGACATAAATGGATCTGAAAAAAAAAATAGTTTCATTTAGTTGAAATCTCCAGACGATTGTTTTCATTGATTTCTTTGATTTCACTGAGAAAAAGTGGATTTATCTAACAAAATCAGCTGTCAGAGATAATGACTTCTCTGTGTTACATCATCAACACTGACCACAGTCATTGTCTAGTTGGTACATAATTGTCAAATACAGAGGTCACGTCTGCAGAATCTTAATTTTTCCTCCATTATTGACATTTCAGTTGAACTTGTGATGTCAATGCAAATTTGGATTTTTTGCCATAATGACAATCGTCAGGTGAAAGAGGAGGGAGATGCTGGCACGAAAGGTATAAAGGATATGAATTTTAGAATTTCCGTTGAGTGTGACCATTATTGTTAAAGGTCCTTCTGGGGTCTGGTCATAAAAACAGCAATTATCTGCACGGACAAAAAAATGTGCCGTGTTCAGGAGATTGTAGATGTGGAGAAATTAACTTCTTTGAAATCACCGTGTCCCAAACCACAGGATGTTCGGATCGTGGCTTTGTCTGACAGCATGTGGGCAATTATAGCTACAGCACAGAACAATACCTGCTTCTGAAGTACTGTAGTACAAAATATTGAGTCCAACAGCTACGGGTTTTTCTTTCAACACATTTTAAATGATTTTTCTTTCTAAATGTCTCATGATGTGTCCCACTCAGATCTTTTCAGTTGTTACCCTCTTTCTGACTAATTTAAATATTATTGTGATAGAAACTCATGTTAAAATGCCAGTGACCTTTCTAAAGAATACTGGTACATGGACAAAAAAAATAAATAAAAAAATGGTTGACAAGCATTATTTAAAGTTTGTATGGACTGGTGACACACCTCAAACTTTTGACTTTTTTTGTGTGTAAATTTAGAAACTAAAATAACTTTGAGAATTATAGTTATGACTATGCACCGGACACAATAATAAAACAGCTGCACTAGTTCATCATAATGACAGCAAGACACACTGACGAGGTCCAACTGAAATGATTTGACTATTTTTTTTTTGATTGCTCCTTTATATGGAATTTTGCGTTATTTCTCTGTGACCACTGTGTACCCGAAGACTTTTTTCCTTTAGGATAGAGAACATTTTTGGGGGGCTGTTGTTAAAAGTTTTCTGGTCCGCACACAGCTTGAGTTTCGTGTCTGAATCTTTCAAAAACACCCAGCTCTTGACGTCATGTCCCATTAACGTTCTCTTGAACGTTCTCCTAATCTGTGTTTGTTTGACATCTGCAGTCTGGAGCGGAGAGTACTTTGACTCGCTGCAGAAAACTTAATTTGTTGCTCCCCAGTGTACATTTGGCCAATACACTGACTGTTTCAGGTCAGTGACCTCAGACACAGATGTTAGCTCTGTCATTTACCATGTTTCCTCCTCCCTTCCCTCTGTGACCTACTGTATCATTCCTTTCCTCTCACATTCAACTTTTAACCGTGCCGCTCTGGTTTGTACTCTTTTATGTCCAAACTCTATATTTCCGCCCGCATGCATATACGTCGCTGTATATAGAGGAGCAAAATCAGGGCCAAAACCCCAATTCCCCTCGATGCGGCTGTAAATGGAGGCTGCAGCAGTAGAAGTGCTTGAATTTCAAAGTTCTTTTAACTGTAGTCGTACCAAACCCTGTGGTTCCTTTTATTCCCGGCGCCTGTGCTGTCATGTCCAGCCAAGTGACACTATTAAAATTATCATGAAAAAGAAGAAAGAATAAAAAAGACTTTTTATCCCAAAAATGTGTGTTATTTTCTCACTTTCTCCTGGTGTTTCTACACCTGGCTGCTTTACTGTTTACCACATTGAGTGTTTTTTATTATTATTAACTTATACCAGGCTGATTAAACAGAACGCAACAAGAGAAACACACCCAGGTTCCATATTGGACTTTTATGACTTTTTTTATAACTCTGCACTTGTTTGTCTGAAATGAGATAAAAGACAACTCAAATCAGTGTAAAGTAAAATCCAGGTTACGAGAAACTGTTTGCGGCACTGATTCCTGGCCCCGGCCTCTGCAGCCCTTTAATTAGTTTATTCCTTTCTAAATGCAGACAGAAGATTTAAGAGGGCGCTCCCTTTCGCTGTTGTCCGACCTAAATGGAATAAATTGGGCTGGGATTTGTTCTCGGCACAACTCTCAGCACGTGATCAGTGAAAAGCGATTCCTCCTACAGGACGCAGCTGAAGCCACGACGGACAATAAAAAAAGAACATTTAATTCGAGATACGTCATTGCATATTTCTGATAACAGCCTTCACCATCAGTGACCCTTAATTACAGTGGACACCCTAGATACAAGCTTCTCGAAATACGAGTATTCAAGGAAACGAGTTTCTGTATTTCACCTTTGATACGAGGAAATGTCTAGTTACATGTACTCAACTGATCTCCATTCTTTACACTTTATGAATTTGAAAATCCCTTGCATACACGTTCATACAGCGTTTTGATGTTTCGATGTGGAGCGTTAATTTAATTAATTAATAGTATAGTTAATAGTAATTGGGAAAATGCAGCTGTACTATGAATTTTAGGCCCATCACCTGTTAGGACTATTATAATATACAACTGTTATTCCATGTTCTGTTGTTGCTGCTTTTCCTTTGAATTAACATCTTTTTTAAAAACACGTGCGTATGATTTAATCATACATTCACTGCACGTCCACCTCCGCAGGTGTTGGTTATTTTTGTTCTCACTGTCCTGAACGTCATGCCAGCAGATGAGGTGAAATGGATCACTGTTGCTATGGTGTCGAAACGGTTGTTATGGATAAGAGGAAACAACAAAGAACCCAACTTGAGGTTATGTTCATGTATTTTTCAGTGGAGATGGTTTAGTTGTGCTGCAGGATACCCTCAAAGCAATGTATTCCTCCAAATACACAGACAGTACAACCCTCAGGACCAGAGCTAAGTCTTAACTGCACCCAGTATATATGGTCATGAGTTCTCTGCACCTAGGCCTCACACACACACACACACACCATGATTTAATTGTGGACATTTCTTCTTTTTGTGCAGTTGTTAAGAACACTGAGAAGATCCAACATTTTAACATTTTAAAGTTTTTAAAAGTACTCATTTTTCAAGTCATTGTGTGACGTCTGAGAGCTACAAGTAAGAGTAGTCTTGTCAAACTGTGACTTCATTGGAAGATCATACAGTTTCCCTTTAGATCACATGTGTCAAACTCAAGGCCCGGGGGCCAAATGTGGCCCTCCAAGCTGTTTTGTGTGGCCCGCAGGAGCTTAAAATGCAGCAGTTCCTTAACTTAAGTCATTAAAGTTTTTTTATTACACAGCTATGAACAGTATTTGTAGCGTGAATAATTAATAATCGTTTGCAGAAACATGTATCAGTCTGTTATGGAGTAGTTACATCTAAACCAGTGGTCTCCAACCAAGGACTGCTCAGTCAGTACCACCTGTTACTACAGACTGGTACCAAGGTGCTGAGAATTGAAGGATCATTAACATTTCAAAATAAAACATCTTTAATATTTACAGAAAAATTATCAGGTTCGTCAGAACTCTAACTGGTGATGTTCTTGGCTCATTGCCCATTGCCTCTTGAATCATAAAAGAATCTTCTTCTAAATGTGAAATTAGCACCACCTGCAGGCCTGAAAGAGCAGCTACATAATTAAGTTTGTCAAATAAGAAAAATAAGTATAGTTGAAGAAATCAAAAATCTTCTCCTTTAGGCTGTTCTCAAAGGGAAATGTCTGGAAATGGGCCACAAGAGAGGAAAACAAGTAGTTTGGAGAATGTCAAGGTGTTGTTGTCTTTTAGTCTGGTTTGCCTCACTGGATTCTCTGTAATCCATTTGTCTGAGCTTACTGTATATATATTCACCTTTGGCGTTGAACTATAATTTTATTCAGAAATCACACAGTTATTTTCCTCAGCTACAACATCTGCCCTTCCATCCAGCACACTTTACATCTTTATTGTTTTTGTTTTTTTTATGATAGCTACGATGAAGCCCAGCCATGTGGTATAGTCTTTGCTATTTCACATACAGTGCAGATAAAATGAATCTAGAAGAATGCATAGTTAATGAGCACTGGGGCGATGTTATTTTCCCTCCACCAGTGCTTTGATTGAAGGCTTAGTTTAAAAAAAAACAAAACAGGAAGACTTCCCGTTTCTCCTGTTTGTAATTTCCACACTTGAATGGCTGCACTGTTGTGTTTCTAGAAGACAGAGTGGAAATTTATATCCTGAAATCAAACACATTAAAGTGAATATCAAATGTATTCATTTCATTTAGTTGCGGTCGGATATAATCTGTCTGGGTATCATTACCGCATAAAGTCAATTAATATCAGAGGGGGATGATATTACTTTGTTATGTGGCAGGGATCACCCAAATGTCTCTTTAATGCCTGTGGATAAAAAGAAAGCATATCAAACAGTGATATTTCTGGAGAGTGTGGGGGGATTAAGACGTCAGCTTGGTCGATGAGAAAAAAAAAGTACAGCTTGATATTCCTGAGCTTAGTTTAAAAAAAAAATCCTATTATGTACAAAGAGCAGCCAGGATGCTTCAAAAGGAGACACTTGTATTGATGGGATTGGATTTAAAATAAACACAAAGTAAATTAAAAACAAATCCTGTTCAATAGAAAAATGAATGTTGTGATACAGTTAATAATAATTAAAACATATTATTTCACATTTGTATGTTCACTCACATTAGTAAGTGTCTAGGTCGAATGTGCTTTGAATTTCTCATAGAAAGGGCTTGAATGACTTGTATAAATGTACATATTTATATATTTAGAAAATACATTATTCAGTCCCAGAAAAACTATATGACTAACGAGCTAATAGCTAGCTGAAATATTTTAAAAAACAAAACAAAACAGAAAAAAGAAAAGAAAAACCTGTACCACTGACCTAAGGTGGCACCTATATAACACACAATCAGAGGTATCAAACTCATACAACCTAATTAGCTGTCAAGTGGGCCGGACCAGTACAATTATAGTATAGTAAGTCCATGTTTTACCCTTTGCTTTCATGCAAAGAAGTACAAGGATATTAGAATTTTATCATTATTTATTCACATTTAATGAAGTATAACCATGTTTTACCCCTTGCTTTCATGCAAAGAAGTACAAGGATGGATGTATATATATATATATATATTAGGCTTGCTTAACACATTTTACACCTAAATTAATCATAATTAATCATGCTTTATCAGGATAACAATATATCACAATTAATCCACAGCTACTGTTTGACTTTTGTAGCTTTATCTGATTATTATATAGATTATATAGATTATTTTATTGCTTTTTATTTTATTATTTTTATTTTATTATACAATTTTATTTTAGCAAAAAAAGTTTCCTTAAATTAGATTTTTCTCAAATAAAGAAAGTCCAAATTCTAACAGGATTGTCCCAGAAATAACTAAAATATGATCTGGAAGTAGGTTTAAAATATATTCAAAACATCCATAGAGTAAAAGACAGACCAAATTCTTGCCAAAACGTTACATCCTTTTACTTTTATCGCTGTGAAAATCTTCTCTCATCCTATGTGAGTGGACCAAAGACTGTGTTCATGTCCTCCCCTGTGGTTTGAAAGTCCTGTCTTCCATGTGGCCTGTTTCTGGGCTCCTTCAGCTGTGGGCTGCATGTTGTTCTACACACTCCTGTGGTGTGGTGGTGAGGTAAGCCTTGTTGCTGTGTAATTGACTGGGCTCCCTGTGTTGTGACGCTCTGCTGCAGACAGTGAAGCCCAGCTCCTGTAAGACAAGTGTCATCTGCGTACATGCGGCACAGGCTGTGGTCGCCTGCCTTCACACCCTCACACGCCTCAGCCAAGTAACGAACTCCACAAGAGGCCCCGGGGCCCGGGCTTACAGTACAGTTGAACCACATGCATAACACATACACGCACACCCACGCCGAGAGAGAGGAATGGAAAAATGAAGGAAAATTCAAACACTTTCAGTTGCACTTCTTTAAGGATCTGGTACTTTTGAAAGTCTCCCTCTCTCTGCAGCTCTGATTGATTTCAGCTTTCCTTGTCTCCCTTTCTGCTGAAGAATTTAATGATGCATGAAATATCCTGAGTGACACTGATTGCCTGATGGCTAACTTACTGCTGCTTTAGACAGGGTTGTTTCTCGCCTTGACTTAAAAATGAGGACGATGGACAAATCTGGTAACCATTTTTTTAGCTACCTTTATATATTTGTGGTCTCTTCTAAAAAAAACTTTGAGAAAACTTAAATATTTAGCATTTCTTTGTATATTTGTTTAGCTGGTTTGTTTGTAGGTTTAGCCACATGTGGTGCTTTACATTTTTTTTTCTATCATATAAAATATCGGTTCCAAAGATGGGGGGCAAACCCCCCAATGGGGGGATATTGGAGGAGATGTACAGCAGGTCAGATGAATTTCAGTTTGCAGAAAAATGTATTTTTCTAATTTTTATTTTGATCCTCAGCTTGAGCTATTTCTACGCAAATTTGAGTGATTTTTCTTCTCTTCCTTAAAAAACTCTTCTATTTGGTCTATTTAACTACTAAATACTCTGGTCTATTTTCCATCCTACAGTTTGCCAGTAGCTGCTTGTGCAAAGTACAAGGTTCTTTATTTAGTCGTAGTAGTAGTACATGTAGTGGTATGATTTTGCTAACCTTTAGCTATCATTTCACTCTCCCACGTCTCCCACGGTCACGCTGTCATGTTGGAGTATGGGAATTATTAAAACCATAGTAATTGATGTATCCTATAGGAAAATCCAGTCAATCCCCTCCCAGCTGTGAATAATTGCCATTAGTTCTGCAACTCTCAAGTTCTGGGAAGTGATTTTTTTTTTCAATTTCCCCATAGGTTACAAGTTAAATATTTACACCAGAAATCTACATATCCTTGGTTTATTTCATGTCAGCGTTTGCTCTGTGGACTGGTTGAAGGCACAGTGGACCATGCTGAGGTGAAAGTCATCTGAGTAGCTGAATATTAACGCAGTCTGTCAAAGCCAGCAAGTTGGGGAGTGTGAAAATGGAGATGAGAGCTTGGCAGGACATCACTGATATTTTCTTAGGGATCTTCTTCTGCTGCTGCTGCTGTTGCTGCCGGCAGATGCTGTGTGTTTATGTTTAAGAAAGAGAGAGAGAGAGAGAGAATGAGAGCTAAGAATTCAGTTTGGATTATAATGTCTCAGTGTTTACGTGTGGTAATCCGATTAACATTCTTATGTCTAGAACTGTTTTTCATATGAAGCTATTTATAGCTAATAAATTATAATTACATATTGTTGCAGCATTGTTATTGCTGTTCAAAATTACAGAGGTAATTCCAGTTTGACTCAGAGTTGAAGCAAAACACCACTTTTTTTTAAGCTTCTCTCTCTGTTGAATTCTATTCATCTGGAGTCTGTGAAATAAATTGGGTTAATTTTAACCCAAGTTCAAATTAAATAATCAGTTTAACCAGTACGGGCAGGCACTCAAAACCAAGAATAACAATTTTGACACATTTTAATTATTGTGAGCCTAATACAAGCCAATTCTTGTATCTGATGAGTCATACTGTTTCAGTGTGGGAACAAAAAGTGTAATTTTCCTTCTTCTTCTCTTGTAGGCTGTTCTGTAAATCAGCAAGTAATGCTTCCGCAGGTACTGATGCTCTTTCTGTCATGATTGCACAAAATGTATTCTCTTCCCACAGTCTGAAAACACACAGAATTGGTTTAATGTTCACCCTAATTAACCACAGGTATGAACTTGATTACAAAAGTTTATTTAGTCTTAATATGAGCCTTGGAAGAACTGGAGAACCTAGCATTATGAATGCATGGAACACAAATAGGACTTGGATGGGGTTCATGTTGCACTGCATGTGTTTTGATATTTTGAGGATGTTTTTTTGAGTATGTTTTTTCCCTTTCCTTTATTACCATCTGGACATCCTGTCTGTATTGGATCACACGTCCAACCTTTTGGACTGAACCTTAGACATACCTGTTTCTTGTCAGGGATTAGTCATTCCTGTTTTCAAATCTGCCTCTTGATTCTCACTCATTAATTTCCTCTGCAGTAGTCACAACCGTAGAAACTTTATTTTACATATATATACATAATAAAATTAGAGTATGTCCTGCACTTTGCTCTTCTGATGGTTTGCATTTTCCTGGAAACTCTGTCCCCCTTTATTTTAATGCCCAGCTTTCTGTCTTGTTCCGAAAAGGCGAGGAGATAAGTATAATGTACGACTTATAGTGAGGGTAAAAGGGAATAAAAAATACTGTGGCCTCTAAAACCAAGAAAAAGTGGTCAGGCTCTAGTACCAGATTCTTCTTGTGGCAACTTCATCAGCAACAACTTGATAATCCAATATTTTAAACCCAAGTGAATAAAGTATCTTTCACTGATTATTCGCTGTAACAGTACTTAACTGTTGAGTTAAAAAACTGCTCTTATCGTGATTTTAAAGGCCGTTCCTCTATCGGCCACGGGTCACGGCTCTCTGTAAGTGATGTATTGCATTGTTGGACTTTGTCCAATCCTCCGTAACTCTGAAGTGCATCCTACGTTCACTCTCTCATACAATGGTGCAGCTTTTCTTTTCCCTCTGTTGTCACTCCCGTGTACAAATGTGAAAAGTTCATGTAGTGGGAGCTAATTTCTCCCTGTTGTGAGGCAGCAGCAGTGTAGTCTGTGGGAGTTCTTTTTTTTCTTTTCTTCTACAGACAGGCAAGTTCTGCAATTTGGAAACCATTTGTCACAACAGCACCAGATCTGCTCTTATCTCTTAGGAGTAAAGAAAGAAAAACTGCTTGTTTGACACACAACAATATTGAAAAGTGCAACAGATTCTTCTGTCTATATTCAGTCTCAAGGCTCAGTGTGGAATACCAAGATTCCTAACAAATGAGGGAAGTTGTTGTTGCAGAGCTTCTGTTAACACACTCAGTCATCATTCCATTCAATCAGTGAAGTACTGCTTTTGGTCCGTCTATTTTAGTACCCCAGTACTTTAGTGTGCTAATAGAACATTAAATTAACATTAATCAGATCTGATTAGGAAGGGTATTGATTTATTCTGATTTCAAAGAAGATATTTTTAGAAGACATGTGGAGTTACAGTAGTAAAGTAGGACATAAAGATGTTTGATGTTACAGTCAAGGAGGTTAGGTATAGAAAAAGATGGTTCACTGTGGAGAAAAAGAATACAATGGTCTTCATTAGTGATTTGAGATCATTTTGATCTTTAAAGGTAGCAAAGGTACTGTTTAGTTTAAGACACGTGGAAGGTTTTGTTGGCTAAAACAAAGACAAATGGGACTGAAAATGTTGAAGTGTTTTTAAGTTCACGGTGTCCTCAGTTTACAACTCTCATAGATTTATTAAGAATGCCTTGTTCCATCATTCTGACAAATAAAGGTACAACAGAAACTAGTTGGCAAGCAGAGCAGATAAATATATTGTTGGGCTATATGTGGAAGACGTCTTGTTTACATTCACTGGTTGTACGATGTACACTGGGTCGTGCTACATTCACTTACTCTTGTTTGTGTTGTTTTTTTGCCCTTCATTATGGCTCCCAAGCGTAAGTCAGACTCTTAGAATATAATGTCACCACTGTGTTAGCGTAGGTCAGAGACAGAGGTACTAATTTATAGCATGTGAGTTCTTACTTACTGCAGCAATTAAATTACGTTGCACCTTCGGAACAGAATTCTGATGAAGTTGGGGGACTTTCTGTATTTTTTTTATTCTCCTTATAAAGGAGACAAATGTGGCTGTGTGCTATAAATTAGCATAAGCTAAGAAAAATGCTAGACCAGGCAGATGGCGTGCCTAAAGACTAAAGTTTACTTAAATATAGACAAACGCACAGTGGAACTTTAAGGCAAGAAACCTAATAAAACTACACGACTACCAAATTAAAACTAAGTCCTAAAAGTGGGGCTAAGGTTGGGCTTAGGAAAGGTAAGCAAGGGTAACACAACACATCAAAGTTAACCCAGAGGCTGCCTGGAATTAGCAAGAAATGCAGATTTAAGTTAAAAATGTAACTATAGGAGCAGCCAAGGAAAAGAAGGTAGCCACACCAGGAGCATTTAATACAAAGTACCTTGTAAATAATTCAAAATTCCCCGAGAACAAGTGCAACAGAATAAATGTAAATGTTTTAGCACGCTGTCAATCAACACTGAGTGGGAGCAAGGTTATTCCTGGGAAGCGCGGTAACAGACGGCGTCAGGCGGAGAGCGTCGGCTTTTCCTAAAGCTTGGAGGAACGGGCGACAGGAGGAGCATTAATAACATGATGAATAGGAGCCTTGGTTTGTGACTCTGTAGTTATTAGCTGGGAGACATCGTATAATGGCTCATATATTGTTCCTTTAGCAGGTCGTTTATCAGAGGGGGATCTCTGAGTCGGACCTAATTGTCTTGGTTTTACGGGGGGCAGTAATATTAAATGAGCAGAAGCAGATGTGATAAAGATCACTAAGTAGCAGAGCTGTCTTTAAGAGATTAGTTAACATACTGTACGGAGAAGGAGTCTTTTTGAATGTGTGATTTTAATATGATTAATAATTTTTTTGCAAGAATTCAAAGAGAGAATAGAAGTTAAATGCACTAATGTGGCATCAAAGCCAGGTGTAGACCTGATTTTCGAAGAAAATGCAAGAAGAATTTTAAAAAGCTCATATCTGAGTGCAATTTCATTCCAGTGATAGTGTGATTTTTTTTCCACCCCCCTCCCAACATGATATATACTCTACTGTGACAGATCTGCTTTCCAGTGACAGTGACAGAAAGACTGGTCACAGCTGAGAGCGAGTGCAGCCAAATCCTGGGAGGTCCTTGAAGAAAATCTGTCCCACTGTGGCGCTGACCTGAGACTGAGATAAACTGCCAAATCTCAGGGTTGGGAGGCTCGTAGACTGAAACGCTGTCATTTCTTGGAAAAGTGGCATCAACACTGTATGTGCTGGAGCCGTGCTCTGAATGAATCAGTGACAGGGAAACGTGTTCATGACTGAAGTGTGAGACCCACTGGTTTACACCAACTGTAGTATTCTTAATTTAAAAATCAATAATCCAGTGATAACATTTAGGATCACTTGTGATAGTACTTCCTGTTTGCATTAAAAAATTATATTTTCATATCCATTTGGAGCAGGTATTCCACTGCTATGTTGAATAAATGAGTTCATAAATTCCTTGTTTTCATTCTAACTACATGTGGCCTTGGCGTACGGTGTCTCGTAGTTACGTGGCCTTCTCCCATGGGAAATGGGAAGTAGTTGGCGAGCAGAGTAGACACATAAATCTGGATGTGGATTTTCATACATTGGATTGTGGTAGTTCACCTTATTTCATTTGTGTTGTTTTCTTTGCCTTTCATTATGGCTCCCAGGTGTAAGTCAAACTCTTCTGATGTTTTTATTTTCTAGTTCAGCGGTCCCCAACCTTTTTTGTACAAAGCGGTATCAGCTGTTAATGTGGACCAGTACTACTGCACCATCATTAAAGTGTCATTCAATCTTTTGAAATCAAACTTTCAGACTTTATTCTGTTAGTATCAGAGTATGAATGACCTGTAGTTTAAACATTGCCAAATTATCTTTGAATGAAAAAAGTAAAGGATTATGACTAGAGTCTTTTAGAATAAAGTAAATTAGTAAAACTGTAGTACATTTTTCCCACTGTGGCTCAGTACCACATGACCTACGGACTGGAACTGGTCCTCGGAGCGAGGGTTGGGGACCCCTGTCCTCGATTATGATGTCACCACTGTGTTAGCATTGGTGAGTGACAGTGACTTAGGGAAAAGAAACAAGTTACAAGCTTGACAAATCCCACCTAGTATTCTTAATATATATATCAACCTCACATTTTGCAGCACTTATAGGTCAATATTAATTTATTCAAAGCTATGATAAGTTGTACAAAAAAACCCCCAACTGCAGCGTTGGCTGTCAGTCAAGCTGTCATCTTTGCTCAGGAGGAATTTTAATAATATATAATATTTAATATTAGAGGCTATTTTAAAACAATTCCTACTTACTTCACTTCACTATTAAAATTTGAAATCAGTACTAAGACTTGACCTGGGAAATTACACCACAAACATTTTAAGAATCGTTTTCATAACTTTTTGAAAATAAGCTCTTTTTTCATGGACCACTATTGAGTTGAATCCCAGCCCCGACAGGACACACACACACACACACACACACAAACTGTTTTTTTGTTTTGTTTTTTTAGCTTAAATGCAGAAAGTATTTTCCTTGGAGAATAATACTGACAATAATGAATAGAATTCAACATTGTTCTTTGATTCACTGTTGCTTGGACTCCTCTTCCTTTTTATTTTTTCTTTGACTTTTATCAACAGATGGCTTTGTTCATTAATTGATTTTTTTTTTCCTCAGCTTCTTTTGAAAGCACTTCAGCCTCTGTATTAACCCCACCAGTTGTGCAGGATGACCAATCCAATTGAAGTAGCCAATTAAAGCCGAATTACTGAAGTTTAAAGGGGGAATATTCACTAGTGGAAACACTCCCCCAACAAACCGCTTCATTTTAATGCAGCCATCTGTGAGTTATGTCTCACTTTCTGTATCCACATTTCCCCATGACATTAATTTCATCATCGACGTTCAGGCCCATTTGTCATATTATCAGCTGGCAGTAATTATGCCCACTGTATGGTGCCATTCTTATCCGTTGGAGTAAATCCTACAGATGGGATCTCTTAGAAGGCTTTAGGAAACACTAGAGCTAAGACAAGTAGCCACAGATTTAGTCCATCGGGAGGAGAGGAAGTCTTTTTTTCCCCTCTTCTTCTCTCGGCTTTTTTCCCCCTCCAGCTCTTTCCTCTTTTCTCCACCCATTTTTCTGTGACTGGATTTAATGAAGTGATTTCTGTCTTTGATCAGTGAATTTCTTTTTCATCCCATCTCCATTCTGATCACTGATCTCCTTCTTTCACACTTCCTGATTCATTGATCTCCCCCTTCTCCTCCTCCTCCTGCAGTCTGCCTGTCATTTTTTCACCCACTTTTTATTAGCACACTAAAGAATAAATAAGGATTGCCTTTTTTCACGTCTGCCGTGGGGAAATTTAAAAAGACTTCAATATCAGCTCAGAGCCTTCTTTTTTATTTATTAAAACACATTCTCTTCATCTGTATTTCCCTCTCTGCAGTTAAATACTAGTAATTTTACACAAATGGCACAGTTACAGTTTATTAAAAAGCATTTCTTTCATTTCTACACATGAAAAATAACTATTTGCCTACAGACAATAAACCACAGATCAACAAAGGACTGGTCATTTAAAAAAGCATTGGAAAAAAAAAGTTTGGTATTAAGTGTTTTTTTGTTTTTCTTTTTTTGTATTTTGCAAAACTTGATTTGAAAATTTACCGCTAATCTATAGCACTTAGCCATGTTGTCCTCTTTTGTTGTTTTTCTGTAACAAACTGTACCTGACAATCAAAAGTTTAAAACCGGAAAGTTGCACTGAAGTTTTTAAAGGAACTCTTGACAGTTTTTGTCTTCTACAAGCCAACATTGAGATACATAGTTATGACTTAAATAAACCAACCCCAAGGAAAATGTTGTGTTAAACATTAGCATATGTTTCTTGACATTTTTAAATATTTATAATCCCATCATTTGGAGGAAGCACAAATAAAAACAGGTAGGGATGTAACAGTCCATCGTAAACTGGTAAAAAATTGATGCGTGACAACATCACATCGGTTGGAATAAAAAATGACTTGCACATCAAAGCGTAAGAGTAGTCTGTATTATCTCAAAAAGTGAGGTACACGAGACCATTTCAGTTGGTAATGGTATTTTGCATAGTTCTAATAAAGGTTCATGGTATTTTGTCCTAATTTGTCTGGAGCTCACACACTCATGAGTTGAGCACTTTGATACATCCTTACAAATAGGAAACAAAAAGTAAACCAAATACTATAGTTTTACACCAATACATTCAATTACACTGTCAATGGTTGTACATTTCCCAACTGTTTCTTTAGATACATTTCATAGGCCTGTGTGTTTCCACTCCTTTATGTTTTTCGTGCACTGATTCCTCTGTAGTTTACCTCAGGTGTGGGATTTCACAGATTTTTTACCCACATAAATAAACAAACCATTTTTTCTTGAGAAATACAACACTTTGCTTTTCTCTACTCTAATGAACTGGGCTGCAACACATGCTGCTCACCAGATGTCTTCCCACATGTCAGTGAACTGCACACTGTCACAGCTGTGTCAGGTGAGATACGTCTCCACCTGGGTTCTTTAGGTTTCTCAGCGGCTGGGTTACTGAGAGAAAGCTGCATCTTTTATCTCATTGTTTACTTTGTTGAAAAGCAACATGACCAGAGAATGTCAAAAGTTTATACTGGAAGTGTAATATGTCCCTTAATAATAATAATAGAGTGAATAGATTGTCCTTTGGCTGCTGGACTCACCACGGTCACATTAGTTAACTTTCCTGACTTTGTTTCAACACTCATGATGTCACATGGCCCAACTCCTATTGATCAACTTAACTGCTGTCAAAAATATTGGGTTTTTTTATCCACAAATGGACCTTTAATATTATTTTGGGGGAAAAAACCAAGAATTGGTGATTAAGATCATGGTATCATCTGCAAAACCGCAAAATCATACATTATACTATTAATGCAAATGTCTTTATGGTAATATTTTTGCTCCATTTTTTTTTCCTTCTTCTTTTAAAAGTTTCCAAACAACCCTCACATTCTGGTTACATAAGCTTGACAAACGCTGACCTTCCCCTGTATGGAGATGTGCTTGTTGTCCACAGTGATGAATTCAACCACCTCCTATGTCGTCCTCCTGGCCTTCACTCTCGTCAGGCCATTTATCTTTACATTTTAAAAGTTTGTGCTGAGTTTTCTGTGACACTGGTTGTTGCCTCAAGAAACTTGCACTAATTAGTTGCTTTTAATTAATCATGAATTAATGTTTTTTTAACATGATTCTAAATGAAAGTCAATCATTTGTAGCTTTGAGATATTTCTGTGTTGTGTGTCTGGAAATAGGCAGACATCACTTTGTTTTTGTACATTTTGTCGGTCTGCCGGTGGTATGGTTTAAACCAATGTCGGTGGTGATTTGTGGCAGAAAAAATAGCAGCAAAGTTGAAAAAAAAGGTATAAAAGACAGACCTGCATGAAGTTTTTTTTTCTTTCTATCCATCTGTTGCTTTTTGTTCCTTTGTTTTTAAAAGGTTGTTCTTTGTTTTTCAATCTGCTTCATCATTTATAGTGAATGGAGACAATACAAATAATTTCAGTGCAATTGTTTTAACATTGTTGCAAAAAATAAAGGACCCCCGTACCGCCCCCCCAAAAAAAGCCCCAACGTCTCAGAGGGCCAGCACAGCCAGAGAGGTGTTTTATTTTGAAACCCTCTCAGTAAATCTCTCTGTCAGTTTTTTAAATACATTCTTATCCTCAGACAGTGAAGGGAGTGGCAGCACGACCTGTAGTGATGATGGGTAAATATATGCAATGCAAAGTCTGTGCATCTTCATGACAGACCTGATGTTGAGCCACACAAAGTGAACTGTGATATTATGTCTACAAGCCAAAGATTGAATTTTTTCTTGCACATAAAAATGCCTTTTTGTCAACACAGTCTCTGATCTGAAAATTAATATCTGAGCTGTTAGTGAAAGCCTTGGATTTTTATAATTTTCCAGATTAAATTATTTTTCTTTCCCTTCCCTTGGGATGAAGACAAACTACTCTGAGCCAAAATGAGTTTGTCTCTCCCACAGAATAAAAAAACATCACATCACAGAATGCTGTTTTGACGATCTAAACAGAATGAGATTATTTGGGAAACGAGAGATGCTTTTTTTCCCCCTCATAAAACGAAAATCACATCTGCTGTAAATAAGAGGTCGGCATGAGCGGGGAGGAGGAAAAAGGAGACAGTAAAATATTCATTTTATTTATTTTAAAAGCAGCTTGTTACTCCAGCTACGCATGAAGTCATTACTTACGCAGATGATTGTATCAGCACAGGAGGATGACGGAGGTCAGGATCTGGTCTTTTTATTTCTCAGCGGCAGCTATTCTGATGATAATGGAAGATCTAGGATGAATTCACGACGTACGTTCTTTGACACTAATGAGGTTGTTTGGACCATCTGCTATTAGGCCCTGTGTGAAATTATGTTGCAACATGCAGAGTCTGTTTATGTAACTGGTGCTAATGCAATCCCTGGAACACTGTCCTGGAGACTAGAGCTGCAGCAAATTGTGGCCAAAACAAATACATTAACTCACAATTGCAGCAAAAAAAGAAAAGAAATCCATGATTTGTCTTTTGAATTTTGGGATCAGCTCAGTCACCTTCACCAGCCCTGGCGAGAAACCGCCGGAAATAAACCAGAACAATATTTCACTGAGACGTGATGTGTATGTGCACTGACATTGGCAGCAGAAAGAAGAAATGATAAAAAAAAGACCTTAAATCTGGTCTGGAAGTAACACTCTACTGCTGAGATGTGTTTCTTTGTAGGAATAGGGCTGTATTTTAGTACTTGTACAGGGTTGTTCTCTGTTCACAAGGTTGTGAGTTTGATTCCGCACTAATGTGTGCCCCACTGGTAGAAGGTCTGTGCCCTCCTGCTGTCAGTTCCAAACCTTAATATTTTATTTACGATATATATCAACTGCCTTGGTGATTTGATAAAAAAAAGTGTTATCTCTATGCAGATGACACTATTATTCATTATTCTCTTCTTCCTACAGTCAGCCTTTAATGTTTTTTTAACAAAGTGCAGCGAGTAGCATTATAAAGTCAACCTTGTCTTTAATGCAACACATCTTAACTATTGGACTACTGGAAAAAAATGTAGTGTGATAATTTAGGGCAAAAATGTGAGAATGTTGGGTTACTAAATTCTGCAAATAGCCAAAAAGGAAGTCAGGACAATGTCTCTGGTACTTTTAGGATGCCGTTGTATATTTTATTTTGCAAAAGTTGTGCTTAATGTGTTATTCATTATCTGCCTTTATTGGCAAGCTTTAATGTCTATTTGTTTTAGGAAATGCATCGATCAGATATTGAACAATTTCAGAATCGAACATTTTTATTTTTTAGACTTAACACGGATCACATAAAATTAACAGGAACTTATATTGCAGAAATGGTAGAATATTGTAATAATAGGCTATTTTTTGTAATAGCCTATTATTTTTTTTTACTTCCACTCACTAGAGACAATCACTCATCCAGGCCTGAACCACAATGTCTGTCTGCAGGTCTTTGTTTCCTATTCAATACCACTAAGTTTTATGAGTGGAGATGAGAGTTAAATGGTAGATTGATCTCAGATCCTTCTGTCTCATTGGCCTTTTCACTGCAGGAGAATTACCGCTGAAGCCACACTAGGCCACATGTTGAAAATGAAGAGACCTCCATTTCTGCCTGGAGAATTTGCCGTCAATTCTTAAACAAAACAAGTGTTCCTGCCATTTCTGACGAACTGGCACAGTTAAAAACATCATCAGGGAGTCAGGCCATGGTTGTGAATGCAATATGGACTTTTTAATATTTTTATGAGAAAAGTTAAAAATCAAGCAAAAATAGATAAACTATGATGTGGGATAAGAAAAGTAAAAATATGGCAAAAATTGGTACTCAAGATCATCCAAAAACAAACAAACAAACAAAAAAGAATACAGTGATCCCTTGCTATAACGCGGTTTACTTTTCACGGTTTCGCTACTTCACGGATTTGCATCGTGCATTGTGTTCTGCATTCTGATTGGCTAAAAAGTCACTCCGCTTCTTCTCTACCTGTGCGCCAATAACGTTGCGGTTTAATATGTACACGTACGTAAAACAGCTTGCCAAATTGACATTACGTACGTGCAAATTCTCTTGCAATTTCGAGTTTATCAAACCCCATAATGTCGACAAAACGCTCTGGACCGGCAAAAGTACCTGCGGTAGGGACCAAAAGGCAGCGGATGATGCTGTCTATCTGTGATAAAGGAAAACTATTGGACATGCTAAATGAAGGTAAAAGCTATGCGGCTGTAGGTCGGCATTATGGAATTAATGAATCTTCCGTTCGTTCCATAAAGAAGGAAGAAAAAAACATAAGGAAGACAGCAGCAATAAGTTTTAATAAGGATTCAAAAAGGGTTGCAACTGCCCGCAACAAGACCAGGTAATTTGTATTTTTTTCATAATCATTTTTAATTTTCTCCCGTTCACGGTGGGCGGTGCTAATCTCCGCAATTTGAAGCCTTCTGTTCACGTTGATGATTAAAATTATTATTTGACAGTACATTACAGAAGTTATTTGTTGAAACGTTTCTAAAGTACTTTTATTTTACTTTATTTGTGAAACAAATGATTGAGACTGTAAAATGGTTTGTTCGTTCTTTCTCTTCTTTTTCTGAGTATTTAATTGTAAAAAGTGAGTAATACAATATTGAGAGAATATTGAACTTTTCTGTCAGAAAAAAGCAAAAAAAAAGTGCAAACATGATATCCAAAAAAGTTACGTTCTTAATACTTGGGTATTTGTAAAATAAAATAGGAAATACATTTAAATATATTAGCGTACATACATTTAAATATATAAGCCTTACAGAGAAGTAGCTAAGGGGTAACTGAGGGTGAAAGAAACAAAACAAAACAATGACACTAAATCCTTACAGTTATGGAAACCGTTTTACATAATGGATGCAAGTTGCCTTTACAAACATATTTTCCATACATTTTCTCCACGGATGTTGGGCTAAAAAAATTACAATTACAAAAGAATCCCCTCTCTCAGTTGCACACCTGCTATATATGTGCGTATATATATATGTATATATATATATATATATATATATACATATATATTTATATATATATATGTATATATATATACGTATTGATAAAGTCTGTTCACAGAAGACAAAGTTATGATTTAATCTTCACTTTTCTTTCTGTCTCCCAGTACTGATTATATTATTTCCATATTAATCTCTCATAAATGTTTTTTTTTTCCTTTTCTTTTTGCAGTTAAAATAGAGAACGACAGCAGCGTTCAGAAGAAAAGCTCCAATATATTGGGTTGACTCAGTGAGTCAAGTGTGTGCTGAGACAATGGATATCCACTGAGGGGTTGAGTACTCTTCAGACACAGGTACTGGAAATGTTCATTATTATTTGTATTTCCTCTAAATGTGTTTAAAGTTTTCCTTAGCAGTGTTACATTATTAAGGACTCATCACCACTGCAGTCGCCCACACAGTTATACTATACTGAAGGAAAGTGGGCTCAAGAACGCTTCAGTTTTCCATATGATTGGTGCCAAATACATCCACACTTACGTCTTCCCAGTTTCCTACTTTACTTTGTTATGATCAGGGTGATGCATACTGGGAAAATAAGTAAAAACCGACAAAATGTAGGCGTCGGTACGACACTTTTAGCAGGTTTCATAAGTCACTGCTCATCAAAGCTGTTGTACGTTTGTTTTTCATCGTTAGTATTTCATATGCTAGCTGTGGTGTCTTAACTTTTCGCCTCTAATTTTTATTTTTTTTCTCAAAACAAGAGTGGTAACTGCTTGTTATTATTCAACAATTTATTTATACAAGCAAGAAAAATAACATACTGCAGTAACAAGAAAAAAACAATGAGCTTTGCCAGATACAGTTGGTAAGAATGTAGCAAATGAAAAATATGACATTTAACAAAGGATATAAAAATTTAAAAATAACTAAAACATGAGAAAGAAATAAGAAATATTTCAGTTATCAGGCGTTTCACATTACAGTTTAAATATATAGCTGTCACGTTAGTGTCAATGGCCCTGAGCTGACGTGTGACCTGGCATCTCACGTTGTTTACTGAAGTAAATATTGGTGCTACACACATCATTTTGCGTGTAGTGATGGGGAAGTATTTGTCAACTCAAAGTTGGTCAGTTTGACCAACGCTGTGTCCTCTACGTGACAGCTCTTTTCACGCCCAGTGTTGGCAATGCCAGCTTTGCATTCACTGCCCCACATCTTGGAACAACCATTCCACTGACTAGCTCAGTCAACAACATTGTCCAGCAAAAAAAATGTTTCGTCTGTCTCATTTCATTATGTAAAAGTCGGACGTCTAAGTATCAGTGTCTCATTGACGACCAAATGTAACAGTGGGCTTTGGTGTATTTGAAAATAATGTCTGATAACATTAGCCGACTGATAATATCGGCCAGTATTAGCCTATTATGTTGCCTAGCATAGTTATAGTTAGCATATTATGTGTGGGTTTTTCCTCCAAAAATTAAATCCCAATAACGTACTGCCTGGGTTTTGTCAAATGATATGTGCCCAAAAACTAGTTTTGGGGAAAACGGCTGTATTTGAAGGTGAAAGCCACTAGACGGCAGCATTGCAGCTCATTTCATTAATCTGTATTGATAATCAGGGGATTGTATGCAGAATGTTGGTGCCAGCAAATCGTACAGTGGTTTGTGCAGATAAATAAATAAATATTACCAGGCCCTCAATAGTATTTCAATTCCGGAGTAAGGGGTATATATTGGTATCGGTTCATATCGGAATCAGAAATTTTGACAATATTGTCATATCAGATATCAGCTAAAAGTTAATATCGGACATCCCTACTTGTTGCTGTTGTACTTTTGCTTGCGGAGTAAATATAGTTTTAGTACTCCTACTACTTCCTGGTCTCCGTATCAATTTAATAATTTGACTCTTGCCAGAGGAGTTGTATTACCGGTACATTACATTTGTTACGGATCGGAGGAATACAGTAAGAGAGGAAAAAAATTCTCTTGCTGTAAATACATGTGGTTTTTACCTGACTGAGGAGAAGACGACTCATCAGTTGTAAGGCTGACATGTTTTGGTGCAGAGAATTTTAAGCAGGCTAAATAATTTAGAGTCTCTCATCCTGTTAAAGAAAAGACCATTTATCTTTTTTTTTTTTTCTCTCTACCGATGGAGAAAGAAAATCTTTTCCTGTATTTCTTAATTGTGCGGCTGCCAGCAGGTCGCTATTGTGTTGCTTCTATTAAGGGTGGTGTCCTTTTGTGATACTCTCATTCCTCTGCTGCTGCTGCACTTTTCCTTTTCTCATTTCCTCCCATCCGCTGTCTTTTCTCTCCACCGCCTCAGTGTTTGCACATGTGAAGCAGCTGTTATTTTCCCTAGTGTGTATTAGTTGCTGTCTTACAGACTGTTTTTCCTCCCCATGTGTTTGTGTAAGTTTTGGAGTAGCAGTGCATTCCTGTTCACTTCTATATAAGGGGAAAAAAAACATAAACAAACAGTGAGGTGTGATGAGAGGCCAGTGGTGAGAGTTTGTTGAGTTCTTTGATTTGTTTTGATGGTCAGTTTTTGTCAGTCAGAAAAGAAGAATCTATTAAGACTCCACTTGTGTAAATCAATGGTGTTCATTTCATGTTTTGTGCTTCTCAAACTAATTTTCAATTTCACTGCAATATTATTAACATTTTTGGGCCACTTTTTCACAGCATGAAAGTTATGATTCAGAAAATGTGGGTCAACCAAGATTTTCAAAATTGAAATTGAGGAAGTGCTGCTTCAGATCTTTTTCTTTTTTTTTTTCAGTTTTAAAGGAAAAGCTTTCTACTTTGAACTAATACTTTTTTCTACATTTTTTCTACATCAGTGGTTTGAACAAAATAAACACCAAAATTATATAAATTCAACACAAAATATACTGGATACACTCTCAGACATATATCATTTCTTCAGCCATCACTTCTTCAAGTAAACAAAAGAATTGCATTTTAAGTTTAGACCAAAGCTGAGACATGTCAAAATCTAAATAAATAAATAATAAGAATAAACAAATGTGTAATGTCAAAATACGCATAGAGAAAAATGATAAGTGTGTCCTCTGGGACCTGGAGCTGTTGGCAGTCGACAAATGTTGTATGTGTGGATTTATGCAGTGCAAAAACTAAGTGAGTTTTTCAAATGTTCCTTTGCTGACCTGAAATACTTCATGTTTTTTCTGAAACATTTCACTTTTTGAATAACTCTGCTTCAGTTTATCAGTCTTAAAACCCCATTAAAGCCTTCTTTCTGCAGCTTTAATGGGTAAATAAAGGCTTAAAACCATGTGAAAGACTCCATAGCAGATTATTTTCTCTAATCCGTAAAACTGCTTAATGTAGCAGTTTGTCGTCTTTGTCCGTGGTCACTCACGCTGGGCAATTTACGAAAAAGAAGAGCGATTTCTTTGAGTCGACTTCAGGAAACACATCAATAAGGATGTTTTGGGAATTAAAAACCTCTAATGGTTCCAGAGGGTGTGAGATCACAAAATATGTACTTTTCTTTTGGCACTTCTCACTTCCCATCTGTGGAACGGCCTGACGCATGGGTCGAAAAAATTTCCCAGAAGATCTATTGTTTGTGCGTGCGGAAAAAAAAAGAAAAGAAAAACCTGATTATTATTGCCTTTTATCTGCCTCTACAGCTGTGTTGGATTTAATAAAGCAAAGAGAAGTGAAGCGACTGTCACTGAGGAGGAGATAAGTTTGGGTCAAAAGTGGTGAAATGAACCTTTGTCCTGAACGTATGCTGATTTCCCTTCTTTTTTTCTACTATTCTGTGACGTTGAGCTCCCGTAGCCATTATTCCTTATGTCTTGTGACAAAGGGGAAAAGTTCAGTGGTCTACGTCAGGTGGTTTATATGAAAATGCCGCCGGGAATTAAGTGAAAACCGCGATTAACCCATTGTTTTCCACAGTTTCATTAAGGCGTGTTATAACTAGTTAATGAAGCCTATTTCTCATGACATTTCAAATAAATGACGAAGCTATAATTATTCCCGTGGAATTATATTAATAATAAAAAGACAAGGTGTAAAAGTCACGGTTTGAACCCTTCACTTCATGCTGTGAGACTATGTACCATTTTAAACAGGTTCTTGAAACAATGTTTAAATTGTACATAGATTTTTGTTTATGTTTAGCCTTGTCTTGGGTCTTGTCTCACCCTTGATCTGTTGTTAATTCTGTCGGGTCGGTCGGGTTCTTAAGCAGAGGTAGCTTGGCCGTTCAGTCTAAGGTGCTGGATTAAGGCTCCCAAATCCCACCACTGCCAATTATGTTGTGAATTTCTGTACTATGGTACAGAAAGGACTTCTTATCTTGGTCAATGACCTCAACAGAATCGAAGAGTAAATTCAATAAGTAGTTTTATGGGTGGAATTGACGACAACATTTATTGTCGCATTAGTCCACTAATAACAGCGAGATGAAAACTCACAGCATTCATTCATTTCATGTAAATGGGTGGACCAAATGAGGGCGAGAGCCAATCAGAGCTAAGTCTGTTGGCAGGAAGGCGACATGTGTCCGACAGTAGTACAAACAGACAACAGTATTAAACCTACAGAGGAACTATTTGAGTCCAGTTGTGACATAGCAGGACCAAAACATGTCCAAGAGGACAGATGTCTTTGGATCCTTTTTACTTTTGATGTTGTAAACCATGTGGAACAACGAAAAGAAAAAAGAACATTTTAACTTCTGGGCCGAATTTTGAGCCAATGGCTTTCCCTTATTTTCATGTCGGCAGCAATTTCGATAGATATAATAGATGGATGGATGGATAGATAGATAGATGGATGGATAGATGGATGGATGGATGGATAGATGGATAGATAGATAGATAGATATACCAGATACATTTAGCTATATCTGGTAAATGTGTGGTTATCCTAGATTATATTAGATTATATTAGATTGGATTAAAGTGGATGTGACTGGAATGGATCAGATCAGATGATTGGATTAAATTGAGATCATATTGCATGTACAGATACTACTACAGTTATTCCTTTTGTAATAGTTTAGCTCTTTCATATTACAGTTTAATTTGCCAGAACTTTTCTGGACAGACCCCTTGGAGGCGATACACTAAAATAAAATGAAATAAAAAATCACACTTTGTATTATTTGATGTTTATTTTTGATTCGAGTCACTAGTTGATGATGACTGGTATAGGGTGAGAGTGGTGACTTAATGGGACTACCACTAGAAGGTTTTGGACAAAAGGTATAAAGCAGTCTTGGGCAAACTATGGCCCACGGACCAGATACGGCCCATTGGGCTTTCTATTCAGGTCCACCAAACACAGGTACAAGGTATGGGTCAATCCTTGTCATGCATTACAATGAATCAACTGCAACCTTTGTTGATGTCGCTAGATATCGTCAGACAGAGAATGTGATAAATTGTCATTTTATTAAAGTAAAGTTTATTTTGGCCCCTGAGCCAAAAGGTTTGCCCAACCCTGATTTAGAGAAAAACATTTTGAGAGCCAGGTCTAAACATGTGAAACTATGAGAACTTTGAGGTGATTTGTTTTCATCACATGGCACAGGTCTGATTTTTTTAAAAGAATAATTTCCCTGGTGAGATGCAGGGTCTTTATCTTTATCATATCTGTCACCTCCTAAACTGTGGCTGTTTGTTTCAGCTTTTCAACCCCATAATTAACCCTTCTAGACTGAATGAACATTTACAAACACATTAAGTAAGAGGGAAATGTTAATGATGAGCTGATTTGAACCAGGTGCCCCTGTGATTCATACCTTGCTGCTGATTTAAGTTTGTAGGTTGACTCCCACTGAGCTGTGGCCTCCAAAAGGTTAAGAATAAAAGAGCAGGAAATGTCAGAGGAAAAGGCTAAGATGAAAAACTGTCTGTCCTCTAGTCACTGGAGGTGTTTAGATCTTCAACTCTTTATAACACCAGTCAGTCAGGAGAAGACCAACCGACTAAATGTCTAGACTCTGAGTCCTAAAAGGGTTGAAGCAGATAGAGGTTTTGGTGGTGAGATTGAAACCTGCTTTGTTTTTCTACTAGAAACATAAAAGATAGTTAATAAAATCACTGCTTTGTAACAACAGCATTTGTTTTGAGAAAAAAATAATTTGCACTCTGCAGAATTCTTTGTTTAAAAATACTTTACTTGTTTTGCTTGCAGTTGTTAAACCCCACAGTAGAGGTAGCACTTCTGAGGTCACCTCCTACTCAGCCTGCATTTGTCGGAGTCAAATAGTTCAAAACGACAGATGTTAAAATTCCGACAGGTCTCCGTATCTTTGTTAAGTGTTGAGCTGTAACATTTGACATCAAACGCTCAAAAGTGAACAATTTTGAAGTTAGAGCAAACATCACAGTTTGAAACTGAAATTGAACGAAAGCTGTCAAAATCATAGTAGCAGGATTGGATGGAACACTGTATTACATACCACTTTTTCAAAACTGAAGGAAGGAAGATTTGAGGGGAGCTGGTTTTGACCTGATCCCAAAGAGATTCTGGAACAATACAGGAAGAACAAACCTACAACCTTTTGCTGCCAGGACACAGGCTGCTCAAAGTAGGAATTCTCTGATGGAAACTCCACTTTCAGAAGTGATTAGTTTAAAATGGAGCATGGAGAGAAATTGAGGATGCACTAATCCGATATTAACATCTGATATCTGTGGCAATATTCATTAGAATAGTCTTATCAGATAACAGAACTGATCCTTGATACTGTATTTTCTCAAATTCCATTTTTGAGACGTGTGTGCTATTTTGCGCACGTAGAGCTCACTGGTAGACAACAACACAGAACATGTAAGCCTGGCAAAGAATCAGACGTGAAGCAGTTGTCCAAACTTCCTTGAAAAGCAAAAGAAGGTGAAAACACAACAAAGCAATTAATGAAAATATTTTAAAGAATGTAAAATTTTAATCTACAGTGAGAATGGGTTCAGTTTGACCTTTTTACCTACCCTCAGATGTGGGACCAGTTTAGTTGTATATAAAGGCTCCATGTGGGCCCCTACAAAGGGTCTACATGTGGGTACTGCTTCAGGCCATCAGGAGAATCTGAAGTACTGTAGTACAGGTTCAAGCAGGCTGACATTGTGCAACACGTGCTGCTTATACAGAGTGGAACATCTCCAGTGGTTTGTTGTGGTTTTGAGCAGAGGTACTCAGAGATTCCCCTACAGTATTTTGACACAGGGCTTTGTCATCACATATAATTTGATGTCATCAGTCTGCAGTCTGCCTTGTCCTCCAATCTACCTGTCTGCCAAATTGTACCCCTGAACATTTGTCTGTTTGTCATAATTAGTATTTTCCTGTCAGGAAGAGAATAAAATAATAGCTGGTGAAAGATTGAGAGGCACAGAAAACACACAGACACAGACAGAGAGGAAATAATGACCTAAACTGAGCTGCATGAGATCTGGAAGAATCCAGTGTTTGTTTAGAACATTTTCCCTTAAGGTCTCAGCTGGACGTGTCACACTGCCCACCGGGGTGCCAATCAGGGAAGTGGGCTGTGACAGAACACAGGTGGGAACACGGGAGCTTTAGCCTGAGTCAGTGAACAGCAGCAGTGGCAGCAGCAACAGCAGCGGTGGCAGCAGCAACAGCAGCAGTGGCAGCAGCAGGGTTTTTGTATTCTCTTACTCTGTCTCCCTGCTCTACAGTCCACGGCAGTCTCTCTGTCTGTCGCCACAGACACAGCTCTGTTTCTTCAGGCTCTACAGACCATTAAAGGTGGTGTAAGCCTATTTGTTCAACAAATATGCAATGCTGTATTTGTCAACATTGAACACGTAGCCCGGTCTGACTGTGGACAGGTAGTAAAGTGCTTTTGCCTTCCTGAAAGAAGATCACCTGTTTGGCCCTAAACATTTCCAGAGTAGAAGTTGAATGACTGAACATGTAGCTGTTATTTCCTGGCCTTTGGATATTGCTATACAGAAGGTTCTCAGTGTAGGACGTCCTCGACACACGACTTTCGTGGTTACGTGTAGGACGTCCTCGACACACGACTTTTGTGGTTACGTCACCATCCATCCATCCATCCATCCATCCATCCATCCATCCATCCATCCATCCTTTTTTTTCATCCACTTATCTGTTACCGGGTCGCAGGGGCAGCAGTCGCCACCCAAAACACACTGCACCGTACCAACCCCCCTGAACCTTCCTGCAGGTGGTGAGTCCACTGGAAGGTACCGACCGCCCTAACCGGGATTCGATCTTGCCCAGGAGGTGAACCCTAGGGTTCCATACCAACGATAGAGACATTGCCTCTGGGCCAAACGCCCCAGTTATGTCACCATCTCCCATAAATTTATTAAGAATGTCTTGTGTCTGGAGCACATGAATACGTTGTCTTGGGCACCATAGATGGAAGTTAGCTTCACTGACACTAACGTCACATACAGTTCTCTTTTCCATTCCAAGTGTGCCTCATTACCTGTAAAAGAAAGAAGGAAATAAAATAAGTTATTACAAGTCGAATCCTTACCAATGATGCACCAGATACATCCCACGAAACATTTGAAATGACTGTGGGGATGGATTTAATCGATTCTGTGGGTCATATAACATCCTTTATAACCGTCCTCTTAAACTCCACCATCAAACAGAGCCCTATAAACAATGGTCCCTGTGTAACTGCCATTAAAAATTCAGACTCTGCCACTGTAATTGGGAATACTCTCAAATGAGTGAGGCTGAATGCCTGACCACGAGCTACCCCACAGCCTGGAGCAGAGAGTGGGAGGGTCAGTATTGTACTTCACTCTGAAGAGTTTGGATGGATACATTTAGCAAAGCATCTCTGTCAATAGTCATATTGCCCAGGAATGGCCATCCACCTCCTCAGGAATAATTGGAGGACGTTACAGATGTGTTTGAGTTACTCCATTGCTCCTAGAGGAAGGAAAACACTGAGATATGGAAATAAGCAAATTAAAAAATACCAGAGAAGTACGCATCAGAGAGAAGAGTTAACGAAAACCATCTGCATCAGAAAATGAGAACTTTTTCCTTTTGTTTCCTCTGCAATAAGCAGATAACTCAACTCAACAATGGGTTCAACTTTGTACCGGAGCCCAAACAAAAGAGTTGCTTGGACATAATACTGTAAAATAAGATAAAAACGTCATAGTTAATTTAGATTAGTCTCATTTTTATAAAATAGTAATACAGTAAGAATTAAATTAAATTTAGTTGATGGCTGATTAACACTCAGGCTAACTAAAGAAATCCAGCTCTCTACTTCATTTACAGATTAGTGCACTCACAATACTTTTTTTTTTTTTTTTGGTAACATTGAACCCAGTCATCTGATCTAATGTGGGCTGATTACACTGTCTGCACCAGGTCTGTTATAGCTAACATTAATTGTGGTGTGTGTATCACAAATTTTGTAGATAACATTAGCTTCCGTGTTCTATAGCTGGAGTTTTGTAGCTAACATTAGCTCTGGTGTCTGTACCAGGACTGTTCTAGCTAATGTTAGCTCTGGTGTCTGTACCAGGACTGTTCTAGCTAATGTTAGCTCTGGTGTCTCTTGAGGACTGTTGTAGCTAATGTTAGCTCTGGTGTCTGTGAAGCAACTTGTTTTGTTTTGGGCTGGTGGTTCAAAACTGTCTTTGTTACAAAATTGCAAATCACCATGCTCTTGTTGACGTTGACCAAGAAGCCAAACAATGACACCTCATCTGTCATCATTTTCTTGTGCTCTGAGAAAAATTTTGCTACAATACTGCCACTGAAAGGGCTGACGGGCAACCACTAAACATTAGCATGCTACGTGGTGTTTGTCTGTAATTATAATTCAAAAATGATCTGTCCATGCCTAAGAAAAATGTGGTGCTAGTCCTTAATGGTGAAAGGAAAAAAAACCCAACCAAATTTCTTGAAGGGAGCTTTTTGTACTAGAACTTTTTAAAACAGAGTCCTAGAAGAGCACCACTGCTCTTTGCCTTTTCTGTCACACATTCATACACACAGATTACTATCTCTTGCGCTACACCCACTTTCAACTAGGACTCAAGATGCAACCCGCCTTAGCTTTAGTGGATCCAGCCCTTCTGGGTTTCTCCTTTGGAAGTAGTGGTGTGACATTTAATGTGGCTCTGATAAAGCCGAGCCGGCGACGTCCAATTTGCAACAGAAAAGAGAAGTGTGCAGCAAAGCATAACAGCAGTGTGACAGCGGGTGTCTGTGTCCTTTCTGTGTTCGTCTGGTGTGTGTTGACAGTCACACCAAGCTCGCTGCTACATTTGTTTAATTATCATATAAACACAACCCAATTGTCTGCTGATAGAAAAAAAAATGAACAACGGAATTTCATGCCTCACATTTACATAAAACTGTGTTTTTTTCCTGTAAGAGACTGAAAGAAATCCTGAAATATTAGTCTCGTCTTCATGAATACATCTTTTTTCCCTCTGTTATGCTGTGGAACTCTCACTTCCTAAAAAGTGTAAGGGTCTTATGGCCGGTACACCGCAGTTTTGTGCTGTCCCAGACAAAAGACAAAGATAATCATCGTAGCAGAAAGATGGAGATATCTTTGATCGAGATAAAATTCTAGCTGTGTCAGAAATTTAGGATGACTATGTCACAGTCTGACAATTGCTAGCACCTACATCTACTAATTGGTCAATAGAAATGCTCCCAAAACAAGGGCCTCATCCTTTATTACCATACTGTTTTGGTAATTATGGTGGCGCAGATAGAGGATGATGTTACATATTGATGTACATCGTAACTTGCGCAAATGATAATAATACAGTCCGCACACATCAAATTTTTAGTTGTACCAAAGTTTATTAGATCATGCATTGAGGCCATTAGCGAACAACGAGCAAATGAAGATTGACACGTTCTAAAACAACATTTTAATATTACATGTTAAGTCTGTATATACTTGTGATACCGTGACAGTCCTTCAACAATTGAAATCATGGCAGATACTGATACCGTACTTTTTTAACATCACAATTATCAGGCAGTTCCCAGGAAACTCAACAGCGGGATCTGACCAATTATTCACTCTAAATTGTTCCGAAGTGTGAACGTGAGGGTGAATGGTCTGATGCCTGTATATCAGAGATGGGAGACGAAAACAGTGTGGCACAACTTCTGCACATTTATACATCAGCCAGTTCAGGTCATGTGAGTGAAGTCCACCAACAGAGGAGGTGAGAGGAGATGAGAGTGGAAAGCTCTCCTCTTGATTAGCAAATATAAAAATACCAAAACTCCTCAATGATGCTGATGTGTTTTTTAACAGGAGATTCAGACAAAAGGTTGGGGAATAAGGGCTAAAACTGATGATTTATTGTAGGGTAGCTCAGAAAAAGCCCACAGTGCACTCAGAGACGGATACAAACCGCTGCCAGAAGCTCCAACAGGAACTCAACGACCATTTTCACCTCTGCAGTATAATGAGCGTGTGCCTTCAGCGGCCATAAAGTACCTCCATTTTCATTAACCCTGAACTGAACCTGGAGAACCAGGGAGGAGGGGGTTGGTGTGATGGATATAAGAATTTACAGTCAAACTTTCCAATTAGGGCATTGACTAGTCATAATTGCTTCAGAAATGAGTGAACTGTGCAGTTTTTTCTGTGATCACTGATCAAAGGTGACCAAACAAACCAAATAAACACTTGGATTTATGAGCTGAAGTCGTTTCCTCTTTTCCATCTGTCCAACTCTGTTCCACTGTTTCCATTGAATAAAAATGAGTCGCTCTACAGAACTGAGCTTCAGTGATGTCAGTCTTTTCAGTCATTTTAACATTTCATCAACTTAATAAAACAGGCATGTCCAAGGGACCTGGCTTTTTTTGTAATCATCAGATATTCAAATATGTGTCCAATTAGATCGTCAGTTATGTTTTGTCTGACTGAGTGTTTTTTTGTTTTTTCTTAGCTAAATTTATTTTTCTGCTTGTCTGCTTTTCTTTTCATACATTTTCTAAACAGTCTGTGAAAGAATATAAAATGTAGCATTTTTATTGTCTTTTGGCTATTTTTACTATTAGGGTGAACTTCTTGCACAATTTATTTATTTCTTACCCTCTTTATGGTCTCACACTAATTTATAACAAAGTTGCCGTCATCAAATTAAATTAGGTTAAAAATATGTTTTTAGTTTCCCTTTTTTTAACCTCGTACAAACTTTTACTGTATTTATTTTGGTACCTTTAGAGCTTCTGCTCACTTGAAGGTGTTTTTATTCTTGGTTTTATTTGGCTGGGTTACTTTTTATACCTTGGCGTGATTAAATGCGTGTTCATATTTAAAAACTGGGCATAAATTTAAACTGAATTACAATGGAGGACTTACCAATTAAATGAAATGTTTTTTTAACTTGATGCATTTGATCGAGGCCACCTTACTGAGTGCAAAATCCTTAAATGTTCCAGTTTCATACCATTTAACTATTATTTCTCTGTAAAACTCTTTTTTTCTGCACAAACTCAGACACACATTTTCCCACATACAGTTCTAGTGCTTTAGACGCAGTCAGAATGGAGCCCATTATTAGTCTTTCTTTTATCCACTCCCCCTTAACATTGATTCCTACCCTCCGTCCCTCACATTGTCTTTGGTCCCCTTCCTCTTTCCCGTCAGTGCTGCCTCTCCCCCCACCCCTGCTTCATCTGTCCTTCCAAGCTAATCTGGTTAATGTATCCTGGCCTTGTGCAAGGAGACCCTCAAACATGTGCTCAGAAGGAAACCACAGCACACTTGAGGGCAGTGCTCGTGGACATGCATATGTACACACAAGAAGTATTGGAATTGATGGTGAATTCCAAAGCAGAACTCCTCACTGGTTTATATGATGAAGTATTATTTGTTAGCCATCTGTCCTCAGGTATTTAAAGTAATAGTGATATTTAAAATGAAGAATTAGTACGTATTATGCTCTGTTTTGTTGTTACTTTGAATGACTTTTGATGCTTGAGGCAACCACAAGCAACTTCAGGGTTTACTCATGCAGTGATAATCACTTGGCTGTTTTGTGTGGTGCTCTATTACTTTAAATTACTTTTCAGTGTTTTAGCCTCTCTTTGGCTTATTCCTACGTTATTTAACCGATGTGGTATGGGGATGGCTCAATATAAGTTTTTTATGTCCGAAACCGATACTGATACAAGTATCTGCCGATACAAGTATAAGTCCAATACCTTCTTAATTCACTAGCGTGACAATGAAAAATAGCCTGTAAATGGAATTAATGAATAACAGGGCACTTTGTGTGAAAACATACATGTCCTCATTGAACTGAGAAGGCAACACTACTTGTAGTAGAAGTTGAAACAGACCAAAAGGTACAGTTTGGAAAAATAAATGTAGGTTTAACCAACAAGACTTAATTTATTCATTCATTGTGCGATTGTACAGTCTATCACCCAGATTATGTTTGGGAACTATTTTCAGACATTTACCCGGTCCATGGCGCTAAAGAAGTTTAGAGACCACTGCTGTAAGGCAATAGGACTGACAACTCTTCTATAGTGCTGCTCAAAAAATGTATTCTTCAGGAAGTTCTTTTTGTAGTCATGACTCACCATTGTCTCAAAAACCAGTCATGACTCACCATTGTCTATTCATACATATGTCTAATATCAATGCTAGTATCGAATCAATCATAATTAATAATCAACAATAAATAATCAATCTTAATAACCATAATAATAATCAATCACAACTTATATGTCAGTGATATCATTATATCCTGCCTGTATTATGTCACCACCCTCTGCCCCATGTCGGGGTGATGACACATCAGTCACTGTGTCAACTGTCTTCGTATGATCCCCGTCTAATGAGGCTGGAAACAGCTGCTCACACATGCACATCTGAATAATGTATGTGATGTAGTGCAGTTGCCATCTACTCATTATGTTTGTTGGATTCATCTGCTCTGAGGCTGAGCAGAGAGAAGAATGCTCCACAGTGAAACCTTTTTATTCTGTCTCCGTCTTCAGTGGTCACCGCAGAGCTGCAGTGGAAGGACATTAGCTCCACAGGGAGGATGGCGTGGAATAATACATCTCTAGATGGATATGTGACTGGCATTGAACACATTGTACAGCAAACTAATATTTGATCTACTCTGTTTGAAGAGAGGAGATAAAGGACAGTGGATTAGAGAAGATTAAGCTGCACAAATAGCTTCTTATTGTACCCCAAGGTCAGTTGGGGCCTGTGGAGATGTCCACTCTCTGTCTCTGTCTTTGGACTGTGGGTGCTGAAGTGTGAAAAGTTTCATTTCGTTTCTAAAGGGGTTTGTCTTTTCCTTTCTTTTCTTGGTCTTTTTCTGGCCTGAACAAAGCAGCTTCTTTGGTCAAAGTTCAGAAAAAATGCACCAAAATATATTCATAACAAGAAAATGTCCTCTGTCAGGTATGTCCAACTTCATTCACATGTTCTGGACTTTCTACTGCTGTAGAAAGATATTATTATCTACACATTTCTCTCTACCTATTGTGGCTAACATTAACTCTGGTGGCTAACATTAGCTCTGGTGGCTATGCTAGCAGCAGTTTCTTTTCCATTCAGGAGACTCTGTAGGCCTGAAGTGATTAGAACTCTATCTGTTGTAAAATTTGTACACAGCCATACTCTCAATCAAACTGCCATGTGGAATAAAAAACCTGCTTCACAAGCCAAGCACTGCAGTCCACTGCCACACTGTTCATCAAACCATTTTGTGTGTTGTTTTTTTCTCCGTGGCACTTAATACATTCTGTTTTCTTTAAGGCTAGCAAACAACCTTTAGGTGCATTATCGCCACCCACTGGGCTATAATGTGTACAGTACAGCAGTGTACCAGGTGTCCAAACTTAGTGAAACTTAGAAAACGCACGAATTGTTGTTGTTCGTTAAATACAATTTAACACATTAAAGTTAAAATATCATGTGTCTGAACGTAACAAAACATTCTCTCGACATAACATCTGTGTCTATGCCAGATTTTTCACCTGGAGGTTGTTGATTATCAAGTGGACCAAGATGGAAACCTGTTGCAGAGCTTTCATTTGAAATTATTTGTTTTGATATTTGAAAATTTGATCAAAGATAAGATGATAAAATTTGTTGGACACGAAATCCTTAGAGACCTGAAATCACAACAGCTGTCTTAGAACTTGTTGACCTACCCTCCTGTGGTGCAGCTCTGACATGTGCCTTTACAGTGTTTATCAATTGTGAATAAATGAAAATGTTTATACCAGCATTATCAATTCACAACTTCACACTTGTCCCCTCTAGGACTGTCATTGCCTTTCTCTCTCTGGTCAGTCCTCGTCACTGACGACATCCGTCTGACTTATCGTAACACTTCCCCTTCCTGTGATGCCTGAACTCTTTATCCTCAATCAGTGATTTTAAAAGCTGAAAGTTTCATTATGAAACCAGCTGTGTGGTATCACAATCAGATCATGGCAGTCTGTTTCCGAAGCTTTTTCATTAAAGTCTTAGGGGTAAAAACCTAAAGCTAGCCCAGTCAGTGAGTCACTGAGGCTCTATATAATTACTGTGGAGTTAAAGCGAAACAGAAAAACAAAAACAAAAAATAGACAAACATGATTACAGAAGAACAACAAGTTTCTCTTCTTGTTGATGTTAATGGACTTTTTTTATTCCATCTCACTGCTCTGGTTATTGTCAGCGTGGTCTCCAGGCCCAGCAGGGAGTTGTCTGCCAGGGGAGAGACAGTGATAAATGCACAGTATGCTGCCTGACAAACATCACAGAAATGACCTTGAATGCTCTGTCAATCGCTTAAATATTGTACATGCTGGGCCCTGAAAATGCAATGAAGGAAGACCACTGTGTTAGCGTAGGTGAGTGACATGAGTATCTACAGACATTTGTGAGTTCTGACTCAAGTTGAAAATTGAGTTACGTTGTGCCATAGGAACAGAGTTCTAACTGAAGTCGAGGACGCCCTCTTCTAAAGTTAAAATACTTTAGTGTAAAAAAATTAAGGAGTTTAGTAAAAATTGCTAAAATTTAAGTAGTTTTAGGCTAAGTGATGGTTTACCTAAAACTAGTGTAATGTTTGTCACACCAATAAAAAGAAATTGAAGTAAATTAGCTATAAAATATATCAGTGCTTAATTGATAAAAAAAAATACTCTCAGGTTTTGTTATAACTAACAGTAACAGTAAAAAAAACATGTCAGCAAAAGCTTAATTAACTTAAATAACCAAAAGTATTAGAACATATATACACAATATTGATTAGAAAGGTTCTTAAATTGTAGGTCTAAAAAGTGGTCTTTTCTCAGTCTGTATTTTTCCAGTGTTCTGTTCTTTTATTTCTGTGTCATTTTCTCTGTAAAATATTTATGGCCACTGATATAAAACCTCAGTGACAGTTTTATGATTTTGACATTTTGCACAATATGTAGCAGATTATCGGACTGCAGCATCCTTTTATTATGTAAGAGGAGTGTTTGGCCTTGGCTCAGGTATGAACGCTGCTGAGTGCCAGTCTACTTATTGATTTGCTCAATAAATTAAACTTTCACGACACAAGCATTTTTGCCCCTTACTTTCAGCACTTTCCAAGCTCTGGGAAAATGACTGTTTTATAGAGATCCCTGTGCATTCAGTGGAATTGGGAGACATTCAAAAAAAAATGAGTGCTGCAGACTTCCAGTCACTCTTAAACTGCATATGTGCACTCTAGCTAAATAAAGGCACTCTGTTTAATTGACAGCAGCTGTGATTTGTGTTTGGTGTTGAGTAGCATCCTTCAGGAGCTGTTAGTGCGGAGAGAGAGAGAGATCCTCATTCAAACATATCCATGACCTGCATCGCTGAGTCCTCCAGCACATTTAATAACTGCATCAGAAAAGCAGAAACTAACTCCCATCTACTGCCTGTGAGTTGTTTATTTTTTTGGCTAAACATGAGAGAATGTCGGCAGTACGCACCAGAACACAAACATCATCAGCCCCGCGCTCAGTAACTTTTAAATGCTCGCTTCATCTGAAAATTCTGGGCGGATCTCAGGGGGAATCAATACTGAAGCTGTGTGGCTTTCATTTTTCAACTCCAGTAAACACTAGAACATTTGCTCGATTGTTGTTCTTCTTGTTATACTTTGATCCTTCATTGCTCCATAGCTAAAAACCCACAGTCTCCTTGAAAAAGTTCCTGCAAATTCCTAACTAATGTACAAAAAAGGCTGCAGGTAGCTTTTAACGAGACCCAAGGTGACGTCTTCTTATTTTAGAGAAAGCTGTCCAAATGATTGAGCACCATAAGAAGACAACGTCACTGTTAACGAAACTGAAATGTTTGCTACAATGAAAACAACCTTGAATCACAGCAAGCACTGCTGAAACAGTGACGTAAAAAACAAGAAACGACTGTAAGACGATTAAGGTCAAATGTTTCCTCAAACTAAAATGTGTTTTCTAGTAGAATACTGCCTGATATTTTATATGATATCGATATTTTATAAGTTCTATTTTGTTTGTTTGTTATTCTGGGAAAAAATGTATTTTTTATCGCCTCCATTTTGGTCTTTTTAGAAACACCAGTTGGATCTTCTTGATGCTGGAGAGATATGAGGAGCTGAACATCGGTGCTGCCGTCCTGCTGGTCTGCTGTGTTCGACTACGGCCTGTTAATTCGGACCTGGTTGCTGAAGAGTGTGAATCGATGGATACTGTGTTTCGGATGACTGTTCCGACACAACCTATCCTCCGACATGGAACTAGACGGCGTGGACGTAGAACTTCCTCTGTTGCAGGTAGGAATCTCTTGCTTCTATTTAGTAAAGTGAAGGTTTGTTAATGACAAGGACAAATAAGGCAACCTGGTCTACGATGGTTCAATGGCTCTAACTGACAGCACTCTGTGACGTCGGACACTATGTGCTGAAAATAATTTTATCCTGGTACAATCCCGAGTTTCAGTTTGGTATGCTACTGAAATGTCTTTTATAGGACACTATATTTGATTAAAACAAGGATCAGACAGGCAGCAGAAATACGAGGACATTCTTGACAAAATTACAGATACTCAGTATTCCTAAGGCTTCATCCACTTGTAAATCCTGCTACAGGAAAGATATTAGAACGCCCGCCCCTTAAGGTCAAAGCGATTTCGGTGAGGAGGATTTAGAGTTCTGTCTGCTATCAGTAACAATATGATGGAGCCAGATCCATCCAAACGCCGCTGCAGGCTGAATTTTGATGTATATTCCTCTTTGTGCTGCCGACTGCAGCCTGGAGCACAGAGGCTGATTGCAAAAGGTTGAAAAGGTGGAATTGTGCTCTGCTCTGAGGCAGGCAGAAGCAGTGACCCAAACAACACACCCCTGACCCTCCAAAACACCGCCACACACTGGGAGGTCTCCATCAATCCCTTCAAAATATCTCATCATAACTCAGATGCTTGAAGCCAAATTAAGGGCTCCATGACTGAGACTGTGAATCCTCCATACCTGCACACGCTGGTCCTCCTCCTCCGTCTGCAGGTCTTCATAAGCACAGTCACTGATAAGGTCTGGTGTCTTTAGAATTCCTTTTTGAAATTTTGATGTGATCGACTGCACATTCAAACAAGAGGCACCGTCAAAGGCTCATGTGATGTTTACTTTCTTCACTCTCTGATGAGAGATTTGATCCACTGTAAAGAAAGTTCAGTTAAAACCTGGTCTCTGAAGGATGAGAAAAAAAGAATGTAAAATCGCAGGTCTGTGTGTTTTCTTTGAGTAACAGTGAAACACTTTGAAGTGCATTCTTTTACTCTCTGACGATTCTGTCACAAATAATTTACCAGATGAATTAACTTGAGACATTATTTTTTTCTCGGCTCAAAGTAAAGTTCATTCAGCTGAGCTGCAACTGAGGACAAAGTTTTTTGTTGCTAACAGAAAATTGACAATACCATTTTTCAAGTACTTTTATATATATATATATAAAAAAGCACGGCAGATGCAAAAAACACTCAGGTATTTTTAATTAAAAAAAAAACCCTGGTCTATAGTTTAGTTTCCAAACCTCTCAACATTTGATGGTTTTTAAAATGAATTCTGGTCTTGATTCCCATGAAGGCTCAATAGCAGTTATCTTCTTCAGCTTCCCCTGGAAGGTTTTTGTATTTCCTTCTTTATTTAAATTCCATTCCACCTTTGACAGTTACCAAAATTCAGATTGACCCTGCATCCGTATCCTGTGGGGACGGTGTTCTACAGCAATGGGTTCTAAACCTAAACCTTTTCCTTTTCTCTTCTGGGGAACATCTCTCAGATTGTATCTTGAAGGTTTCTATTTTTCTGCCTTGTTTCTTTGTGTGTAATGTTGTTGTTCTTATTTTTCTGATCCAATCTTGAACACATGAACAGTTATCAGTCAGACTAAGCATGAAATGCATCTTTAGACCATTAGAGCATCTTCTCCTTTTGACGGTTTCCCTTCACTCTACATACTACTCTACATTAGATCATCCGCCTCCTTCTTATCCCATATATATATATATACGATATATATATATATATATATCAGCGTGTGTTAGTATACTAAGAATCATCTATGTTTTCCGAAAAATTCCGAAATTTGTTTTCCTTCCAAATTTATAAGCCACAAAAAAGACTGTCCCGGTTTACTTTATGTCTAAATTTATGTCTAAATTTATAATATTAATATGTAATATTCCTGCTTTGAGATCTATGTTAAATTTGTTCACATGGTTAAAGCTTAATTCAGAATGAATTACCAGGTTTAAGAACTGTGCCGACCAAACTCCATGTGTGGTCCTTCATCGGTTTCATTAATGTCAGCGTTGGCCTCTGGAGAACCACCACAGAGAATTGAAGTTTGAAATGTCCACCGAGCAACTGCACAAGTGATTAGCAAGATCTAAAGATGGAGAATAAAAGAGATTTTAATACCATCAACGCAGAGGGCTGCCGTCCACCTGTGATGAAAATCACTTTAATGTCATTTCTCACTCGTCCAATAACTGACTTTTACACTCAATTAACGTCTCGGGCAGTTGGATGTGGCGGCTCAGTGGGCAGATATGAGTTCATCTAACAATCCTTTTCTCACAATCTTATTATCTGCACTAAGCTCTGCGCTGGCTGAAGCTGTCATATACCAATACCAATGAATGAGTCATGACCTGCCTTTCACATGTGGTTATTCATGTTGTAATCTGTATTCCACTGCTGGACCCCAAGTGTGTGTGTTCAGCACACAGCACAGTGGTTGACTTGAAGGTTTGGAGAGATTGATGTGTTGATAGGTTGATCTTCGTCTGTCTTTTATCGTCTCACTGATGTCTTTTAAAAAAATGTCCACGTGGCAGAAATGGACATAAAAAGCTGCCAAGGTGTTAAGTTGACACCGTGAACTTTCCTCTTCAGCCGGAAAAGTTCACCTCCGTTTTCTTCGGTGTGACCTGCAAACACTGCACGGATGATGTAGCTCTTCTCACATTTCAGACAGAGATTGCTCGTGTGGTTGTTTTTCTTCTTTGTGTTTTTCTCTCTCTCAGAAATACATGCAGTCAATACGGTTGAACTGAGTCCAGAGGGTTGATGATTTCATCATCCGTATTTCAAAGAGTCTCAGTTTCTCCCAGTCGCACTTGGTTGTGATGCAAATCCCAAAACCACCACCTGGTAACTGTTCGGTTTCCAATCAGCAGAATACTGATCCACTCTTCCCTCCCAGGGGGTTGCACCAAAGTCTCTGTCTCTCTGATGGCTGATGGGGGGATGTTGATGATCAGAGATGATCAGAGATACTGAGCTGAGGGAGTGAAGTAGGATCTGTCAATGAAAAAATCAGAGCAGAGAGAGTCTGACAGCAGTGGTCTCTCAACATGAGGCAACTATTCGAAAGGTGACACAATGATGGGTTCATGAGTTTCCTGCCCTGCTGAGGCTGAAGGTCAGGTGTTTTAAGATGGGCATCCTCTTGTAGCATTCTCAGAAGACAGAATGCCAAAAATGACACAATCATCTGATATGTAGTCGCACAAAATAACAATTCGGTAAAAAATAACTTTAACACAGATTCCTTCTGCCAGAATTCATGCTTGGATTTGGCTCAAATGTTTTTGTAAACATTGAAATTTTAAAATAATCCCAAAAATACCCACCTGTTTACATAATTCTTTTGAAAAAAAATTAACATTAATAATAAATTGTAAATAAAAATCACTCTATCGTCATTTAAATGTAGCTCAAACATTTCTCAAGACAACTTTCCATCAATTTATAACATATTCTTTTTAAAGTAGTAAGATTAATACGATTTTAAAGTTGTGTGTTACTAAAACATCCTATGTCGTAGGTATAGGGATTATAGCTGAAATAAAAAGCCACATGCTAAAGTTTAGCCAAAAAACAATACACGCTAGCTCAGAAAAGTTGCTAATGTAATGTATAATGTAATGTTATCTAATGTAAAAATAAAACAGAAACAGCTACATTTACACAAATCTAAATATAAATAATAAAACATTCATTTAATAAATGCTGAGAGTGAAAATAATAATTAGTCTAAAAAGAGCCGCAGTGGACACATTGCCAAACCAGGAAACATAAATGTGAATCAAGAAATTGTCCAAACCTCCAGCTCCACCGCCTTTATTTTACAGACATGGTTCACACTGACTTTTTCTCTTTTTTTTGCCTATAAAGACTTTAATGTAAATGTCTGGAAGACTATCGAGATTGGCTGGATCATAAATGTCAGCTCATTTTGATAACGCAAAAGTTTTACAGCATTTGATTCTTTAGACATTTGGTCTGAAGAGAAATAGGCTTTATTTGGGATCAGTCCATTTTAACTTGGCTACAATTCACATGAAAAGATGTTAAGTAGATTAATTTAAGATTAAAAACCCAAATTGCAAATAACAATCTCCTGAATTAGATATAAAAGATGCATGTGCTCAATAGGAGGAATGAGAAAAAAGTACTGCAGAGAAATTAAACCAAACCAAAAAGACAGACGCAGAGATTGATTCCTAAACTTGGAAAACATTCAAGGTTCAAAATTACATCCAGTATCCGCTAATGTCAGCATTGATCACAAAGTTGTTCTTTTGTTTTGGGTTTTTTACACTTTACATTGCCTTTTTTCAGGCTTGTGTGTTTTTAAAGCAATTAATCAGGGCTGTCAAAATTAAACTCTAATTAGATGTTACTGATTTTTTTTTCAAAAAGTCAGTACAATTCACAAAAAAGTAAAAACAAGACTAAAACAAGACAAAACCAATTCACAAAAAAGTAAAAACAAGACTTTTTATTTTTAATTAGTAGTTTTATGATGGATGGTTAAAAATAAAATTAAGAATAGATAGAATAATGTTCTTTTTTTTGGATCTTTTTAAGCCAAGAAAATACAGACAGTGCCCAACTTACGAACACAATAGGTTCCGAGAGGCTGTTTGTAAACTGAATTGTTCAAAAGTCATTTAGAGCGAAGTGTGTTGCAGTGTGTTTTATGCATTGTCATACTGTATGTGCAACATTTGATGTAACACATGATGAGCGTGCTGTGATTAGCGTGTCACAGACTTACACAGGTTTAAAAAAATGCTACAGCGTGGATCACTTTATTTAACTTATTACACCAGGGACAGATGAGTACAGGTCAGGGGTCACCAACATTTTTGAAACCGAAAAGTACTTTAAGGTCACTGAGTAAGACAAAGAGCTACTTGTTTGATAAAGATTTCCTGAACAATGTAATACATCAGCAGACTCTCTTCTTACCATCGCCATTACACCTATGTGAATATCATTGAAAGTGTAACTGATTCAAAAAGCACAGTAACAGAACAATGTTTGACCCTGCCGTTGACTAGTTTTATTTTTAGAACATACCCCACGGGCACCTTATGTAGTCCATGCTACCACATTGGTGACCCTTGGTGTAGACACTGGGTCAACACTGTAGGGGCTGTAAACTAACCGCCTACAGTCGACTTCACGGTTCCTCATTGACTGAAAAAATGTCAATGACATCATCAGCAAACAAGTTGACGCGGACTCAAGCTTGGAAGATGTGTGAATTAAGTATGATGCTGTCTGCTACACTAAAGCTACTTGTTGAAGTTGTCGGGATTTACAACTGCAATTTGTTAAAGCAAATCCAAAAGATGAAAAACTTCACTTGTTTGTAAATCGCCTTGGCTGTCAGAGAAAAATAACTCTTTGAGGTTTACCTACAGAGTCGACATATTTACAGCAGTAGAAAAAGACATATGGAGTTAAGAGGAAGAGGTAGAAAAATAAATACGTACTGAAAACCACAGAATGACTGGAACATTTCTTTCACCATAGTTGGTAGAAAAGCCCACACTATGCATCTCTTTATTATTTGTCAAGGTCACGGAGCGACTGAACCGAGGCAGAGCAGGAAATACTAACTATCCCATTCTCTGCTTCCACTTATTAGAGGTGGGGAAATGAAGCCAAGTAGCCCACCCCCACTCCCACACATGCTGCATAAGCAGAGTGGCAAGTACTGTGAGGCAGGAACAGGGCACAGATGCACAGCTAAGGAAGTTTGTATTTTACAGTAATCAGAAGGGACTCTGTGGTGCAGGAGAATAAGACTCTCATTTCCAGAGAGCTGAAAAAAATAATTTAATCTGTTCTCTTTTTGTTTTAATAACTCACATCTTGTACGTATGTACCTACGTCGATCACCTGCAGCTATTACTTTCCTGAGCACAGACTACGATGCCTTCACTTGCAGTAACACATCCTCTGTTGAGTCAGGGCCGCCATGATCCACGGTCCAACACCCTGGATGCTTTATCATCATCTAGAGACTGGTCTTCACCTTTCTACTGTATTGGCCAGATGCTGAACTTGGTTCCTATGATCCTGATCCTTGTTTTGGTGCATAGAACTGAACTGATCTGGATACACTTCAGTCCCTGACCTAGCTCTTTCCCAGACTAAACTCCATAAAAACAGAGTAAAACCAATGCACAAAAACATTGTTGCTGGTTTCTGTCTTCTGGATTAGAAATATAAAACTGTCCTGGGTCACACCTTAGCGGACGTGCCAATTTTTTTATTACCAGGTTGTACCACCAGGTGTATGTGCCTTGTGTGAGGCTTGTTTTAGCATCCAGCCAAGGCAATGCTTGAGTGACATTGGCATCGAGCACAATGGACAGGCTGGAACTCTTCCCAGCCAGAGATTAAGGTTGGCAGGAGTGGGAAGGACGTCATATGTGGGTCTAATAATGAAGCCCAGCATGATGGACTCAATATAGAACACCTTGAAACATGTGATTTTCCTGATAGTAAGAATTTGTTTTTTGTTTTTGTTTTTGCAGTGGCAATGAAAAAGTATTAAAATGCTGACTGTCCATGTTTAAGTCATGTGACATGTGACTTGACTAGGTTTCTATTCTGAAACAGAATAACATGTCCTCTGGGTCGATGAAGACATGCCTTGGGCACAGGTTTTTGAGTTTCCAATCTAGGACGGAACCTTCATCAGCTTTTGGGCAGAAGAAAATAAAATATGTATCCGTCTGATTAACATGAGCGAAACAAAGGTTTTCAGGTATTGCCTGGACAACCTCTCAGCCTCGCTCATTTTAGTTTCATTTTTAGTTTTATCTGTTGGCCTCTTTTTGCACTTGAGGGAACAAAGAGGAAGGTGAGGGTAAATGCCCAACCTGTGGACAGTCATCCTTTCAAGTAATGTTGGCGCTCTGCCCTGCAGCCTCTCCACAGATTTCATTATGCAGCACCGAAGCTGGCTGATACAAATTTAATCAGGGCTCTAATCATACTACTGCCCCTGATCACAAATACATCTTGAGATCAATATACATTTCACGCAGAATCACACAGCAAGAAGGGGCCAAGAAGTGTGTTGCATTACACGTATGAATTTGGACCATGAATTAAACATGATCAACAGAAACCTCACCCTTTTCCTTTTTTTAAATCAAACGTAACCTTTAATGAATAATGTATTATTTGACTATAACCACTTTGGTGATTTAATTGGAATACTTAGTTCATAGAGGATGATGAGTGAAGGGAACACCCAGATCAACACTGTATTTCTTTTCTTCACAACGTTTGTTTACATATTAATGCAAACATACAGTTCTCACCAGTTTCTGAAATGTTAAAAAGTCTGCCATATTATGCTGTTGCTTTATTATTTATTCATTTTTATTTATTATCTTTCAATATTTAAAAAAAAAATCCTTGAATGCAAATGTTTTACTTAGATATATTACCCAAAACGTCATGGCTAACCAAGTTTTGCTAATCTAATCTAAGGCTGTAAACTCCCATCATCTTGACTCTTTAACATTGTTTATAAGCTGGGTTACATGTCAGTCCTTTCTATTATAAACAGCAAAAAATTATGAGAGATGTTGCTTAAGTCATGGATGGATGGATGTGTGGTCGGGCATCATAGATTGATGAAAGGATGGATACCATAGATCAGGGGTGCCAATAGATCCTAAAGGGAGTACTGGTTGATTGTGAGTAGTTAAATTTTAACATATAATATGTTAAATGAATTATATAATGTAGTAGTAGTGACCAGATCATTTAAGAATCAATTCATATAAACTAAATACATATTTAATGTTTTCAATGTAGGTAGATTAGTTTAGCTTGGCTATTTGAATAGTAGCTCCTAAGCCAAAAATGTCTGGTCACTAATGCCATAGATGGATGGATGGACGGATGAAAAGATGGATAGATGGATGTATGTATGTATGGATGGATGGATGGATGATGGATACCATTGAGACTACACATAAGATAGATACTTTGGGTAGATACTGTAAAAACACATATTGATATATAACTTTGGCTCTGGCTCCAATAGTGTTTATGCAACTGGTTCTATTTCTTGTTCGCTTTTTTAATGTCTAATCAAGGGAGATTTTATGGTCAACCAAAGTAAAAAAAAAAAAAAAACAAGAAAAAGAAAGAAAACACATTTCTGTGCGATTAAAGTGGATAAAGGTTTTGGGTTTCTTTCTGAAATGTATCTGCTACACATCTTACACTTGCCCCAGGTCTTTCTAATAACAATGAGGTCACGGAGTGGCTGTCAAGGCCCAGGTTTCCTCTGACCTTACGTTTCCACTCCTCATTAATCATCCACCAATTCCCTAACCAGGCTGTTTAGCAGGCTACAAAAACAGCATTTACTCTAAATTTCAACAGTTCAGCTGTGGCTGTGTTTTAACAAACGTCAATCTATCTTCTCTGAAAGAATCACTTTTTCCCCCCCTCTCTTATGATTCACTTACAACTACTGAATTTCATTAATAATTATCTCCAGTGGCTAAGTAGCTTTCGCATCTTATGTCGCTAATGTGCTAAGACTAGAGCCCTAAGTCAGTGCTACTGCAGCACTTTGATAGCTCATATATCCCTCTAAAGCTATAACACACCCAAAAGATAACCAAAGGGTATGTGACGACAATATATAAAGTCATGTCAAAAGAAAGTCAGCTGGGGGGTAGGAAATGTTGGTTAAAAGCGGTCAAGTTTGTAGAAAAATTAGCAAAAAGAAATAACCAATAATACAAACAAACTTAAAAGTCAAATGTAAGTTAACAGAAACCTTTTTATTAGAAGTTGGCACAATTAAAAATTATACAAACAGACAGCATACAAGTGACAGAAGATGTACATCAGTTAGCCTATATATATATAAATATATATATATATATATATCGATATGCAAAATTCACTCAAAAAATGTTTTGGTTAACGTTTACGTACAAATGTGAAGAAAATTCAACATAATCTGATCTTGGGTTTTAAACTGAATCAACTTTGAATGACCAGTTTATAGTATGGAGACCACATTTTCCATGAGCTGTGGTTTGATAATGTGATGTAGTCTTTATAGTGAAACTAGATCATCGTGGTAGAACAAACAATATCCTTAGAGTAAGTAAGGAGCTACCATCAGGTGGTCCAGGCCAGGCCATTAAAAAGTCGGTTCTCTGCATTGGAAATGCAACGTGACTTTTAAGCCCAATCACTGTGGAATCTGCTGACCATAGACCATCAGAGTAAAGGGCTTCAACAGGCAAAGACCAGAGGAAGTGGTTGAAGGAGCCTCCTGTTAGCTCTGGCACAAGAGCGCTCCCTCAAAACTGGAAACCCTGAAAACCCACCTACTAGAGACTGTTGTGGTCAGCTGTCCAAATACTCTGTCAAGGTTGAGTACCAGATGAAAGACATATCCTTGACTATAATGAACAGCCATTCATACGGGGTGACACCTGAGTTTAATGGTGTGTGCTTTTTTGTTTTTTTTTTTTTGTTTTTTTTTTGTTTTTTTGTCTTTTCTACATCTAATTCTTACTCTGGAAAATCTCAAAAACCTGTTTAGAAAGAGCCCTCAAAAAACATCTGTTATAAATATGTTTGACAAAATAACAAAGGTTGGCCAAAAGTATGCTTAAATATAAACATATATATATATATATATATAAACTTACATACAGATATTAATATAAATGCATTAGCTACTAATGGTAAACATACATCAACCCATAATAGTAGTGTCCAAATGTTTTTGGCTTGGGAGCTACATACTATTCAATGACCAGGCTAAAGTGCTCCACCTACACTGAAAACATTAAATATACATTTACTCATATGAACTCAACATACTTTATATACACCTTGTGAATATAAAGTATGTTGGGTCACTGATTGATTCTAGTAGCTGTCTGTCAAGATATGATTGAATTCTTGTACAGTACATGGTCATGGCCTACACACTATAAATTATAATCTTTTCATAATTTATATGTTCATAATCTACCAGCTACCATAATAATCTACCATAATCTACCAGCGCCCCCTTCGCAATCTAGTGGTTGATTCCAATCTACTCTTTGGGCACCCTTAGCTTCAAAGATGGCAACAATTAGTTTGCCAAAATCATGACACAACATTTGATACTGTACCAGTGTGGGTAGAACAATAATACACATTTATATCAAATAACCCTGTCTTCTCACAGATTATTGCCAACACTCAGTATTACAGTATGCTGTAAAACATCTGTGCAGCAGTTTGAACAATGACTGCTAACCATTTCGTGGTGTCAGTTGGAGAGTAGGCCGTGTCCCACTGGTTATCTATTTATACCATGCCCCTTAATGAGGAGTGGTTGCCACAGCTGTGGGTGCCACAGTGCTGCAGGGTTTCTGAGCAAGATGCTGTTAAAGAGGCCTTCACCGGTGCCAAAGCACACAACAGCCGCAATCTGCCACCATTCATTCAATCACATGGAGGAAATCATGACACAATAATGAAAAGCTTTAGGACAGCGCATTCAGAAACGGCTCAAAGAGACAGATGAAGACGTCGGATAGTGGAAGGAGTTTGTTGGGAGGTTAATTAACTTGTGCATCGCTGTGGTCAGATTCTTTTCATGACAAAGCCAATTCATCTACACAACAGTGTAAACACACACAGAGAGAATCAGAAACAGTGTCTGACTTCCTTCTCTTCAGTCTTCTTTGGACATGAATTAACAATCAAGAGCCACATTTCAAAGATATCTGAAGCCATGTGTGAAGCTTATGAACTTCTACTCGGGAATTTTTTTTTTCAGCCATGTATTGTCGTCATACTAAAACTGTTATTAGTATACACAGTAAGCTTGTAAACCTGATGGTGTTTAAAGACCAAGCATGCTCAAACTATCTTACTACAAGTCAAATGCAACATGTGTTTGATGATGTGCTTCCTACTGAGACAGCACTTTTTATGTCCTTTCTGTTCAATGGCAGGACAAGGACACGGAAGTGGAAGTCATGATGATTGTGACTAGAACACAGTTACATGCGGAACGTATTTGAGTTGACGCTTTGGGAACAACTAACTAATGTCCAAACAGAGCTTATTATGACTTTACTAGAAATATGTGACATCCCAAACAAAGGTTTGGAAAGAAATCGTTGTGTCGTGTTAGAAAATATGTATATTCTAACACGACATCCATGAAAAATGTGTGAAGTTCCCAAGGAAACCTTCGTGCATGTCAACAGCAGACTCTAGAGCAGGGGCATCTGTTCAAACATAAACACAGTAACTGTTCATCAGTATATGAGTCTGACTAACTCTGGCAAGTGGAACTTTGGTGGTGACGGAGGGACGCAGTGGTGGGGTGTGGACCTGGAAGGATGCATTTGACCATGTAAAATTGATTAATTACAACTCATCCATTACCCTGATCGATATCAGCCGTCCAGACTGACAGTCCTCCAAACTGAGTGTTATTGGAAACTCAATTTACAGTGAGCCTTTGCACACTGGCATAGTAAATGTGGTTTACCATCCAGAGTGCAAATATTTAGAAGTCTGCTCCCAGTATATATACGCCTTTAATCAACTCCACTTGGTGCCACCGACTACAAATGTGCGTACATCCTGTAGAGAACACGAAGAAAGAAGAAAAATAACAGTTCTTATGAGAGATAAAGAAGGAGATTTGTTTTTGCTCAGCTCTTATTCAGCAAACCCACCATGAATAAAAGAGAAAAGCTGTATTCTACGCTGTTTCCACAGGCCATACGTGGTGGAGAATGATTTCTTTCACGACTGTGGAAAATGTAATCAGCCCTGTATTCTTCACTCTTAACAGAGAGGCACACACAGCACAACTGGTTCTCGTTACAGAAAGTTAATGAATAAGGAATATGAAAGAAGTGGAGCGAGGTGAGCTAGGGAGGAAGTGAGCTGTTTATGACCTTTTGTAGTGTAGAAATCATAATTTATTAAGAGTCATAGCCAAAGACGTGGTATGTTGAGTGGTCAATTGTGTGAAGGTTTTTGTAAATCAGTACTGATCAAGCTCTAAACCAGGGGTGTCAAACTAATTTTCAAGGAGGCCGGTTGTCAAGAGCCAGTTGTAACAGAAAGACTGTGTAGATGTAACTACTCCAGAACATATTAATACATGTTTCTGTAATTGATTATTATTTATTTAAGTTAAGTTGTACATTGCTTTGTGCAGTAAAGTTTTTTTTTAATTTTTCAAGTTAAAAAACTCAGCAGCATGGATTTTATTCTAAAAAATTAAACGCCTTTTAAGATCCCATGGCCCACACAAGATGACGTCGGGGCCACATTTGGCCTGTGGTCCTTGAGTTTGTCACACGAGAAAAGACCTAAATTACTGATGTACCTTTGTAGTTGGAATACGCATTCTCTTAGCGTATTCCAAATTGACTGCAGGCACAGAATTGTTTGGTCTATATTTGTGTGAATAGAGTACTGTGTATTGTACAGACACATTTGAATATGACATTTGAAAGTTTGACCTACAAGGTTTGACAGAACCATTTAGGAGACGTGAAGCTCCGTCTGAGTTGTCTAGGAAAGAACACTTTTCAATCCTGAAATAATTCCAAATCCACATGATTACGTATCAATCTTTCATCTTGTTGTAATAAGTCATAATCCTTAAGTTCTAAATGAAAATTGGATGAAAATCTTTAAATGTCCAATTGTCGAAAAAAGCAGCATACTTTTTGGCATGAAATGAGCTATGGAGAGCAAAGACCAGATGGCTGGAATAGTAAACAAGAACATTCTCCAAGAACCTAATCAATATACTAGGGAAGAAGCAAGTAGTGAGACAAAGTCCAGCAACATTAGCATAAAAAAAATGAAACAAGAAGCTCAAAAGATGTAGATGAGGTGCAGAAAAGATATAGTGAGAGGTGCCAGTGGTGCTGGTGGTATTTGGAAGGCAGTGTGCCACGGATTAAGAGATTAGTTCCCATGGATTCTTTGTCTTACATCCAAGGAAACAATCAGGATACTGCTCCAAACCCTTACACTTGAAGTAAAGGAGGAGGGGTACTGATCCACAAGGTGCGTTGCGGAGGAGCTCACCATGATCCCATTGCTATATGGGTTGGCCACAGCTCGGTGTGTAGGTTGATGGTATTCTCCCCAAACAGCCGGGGTAGATGAAGCCAGTGTTGTCCAGGGAATTGGAAACAAATCACGAAACATACAGTTGAGAGTGTTCTGCTTTATTAAGGTGGAGCCAGAGTCTGGAAACTGCCTTTGGATGCCCCCAAAATTTTAAAACTGGCCTTGTAGCATGGTCAGACTACATCAAATTATACATGAATATAGAGTTTATTATGTACAGCTGCGCTGAGGGAGACAGTCAACGTTTTTTTCGACAAAGGCAGATAATGTGCCTGAGTGGCATGTTCTGTTGTCTCTGTGTGGCCGGAATAGACTGGTTAAGTGCTCAGGAGTGTACCGCCTACACCATTCACTGTCAGCAGTAGAAGATCAATGGATGTGTAAATAAAATAAATAAATGAACATTCTTGTATCTGGAAAAAGTTCTATATTCCTGACGTTATTGCAAATAATGTCATAGCGAATGTATGGATGTGCCCAGGTACAAAACATATTTACCTAGAGCTTTACATCATGATTAATCGTGATTAATTGTCATGATTGTCGCTCATTCTCGTCAAGGGTGGTCTGACGAAAGATGACCTGATGGTCAAGTCTCAATAACGACATGATGGAAGTTGAGGTGGTATTTAAATCCTGAGACCACTTCATGACACACTATGCGATATGAATCTAATAGACTGTGGTATGATGTGAAGTTTGATGTGTGCAGATTGTACAATGACCATTTACTGAATCGCAGGTTACATACATGCAGCGTCATCAGTGCACGTCCTCCATCTCTGCCATAGTTACCGAAACTGTTCAGGAGAAACCAAAACCATACATTTTTTTGGGTTTCTCGCTGGTGACACAGTGTCCAATGCATCATTTTCTGCTGCATTTCTATTGGCTGATTAGTAAACTTAGGTCGTGACAGCTGTCAGACTCTGAGATGGCCATCCTAAATTTCTGAGGCAGCTAGAATTTTATCTTTGGTGTCAAGATGCTGACAAAGGCTGTCCTTGAACCTGAAGATGTCTCCAGCTTCCTCCTACCATGGTCGTGGTTTATCTGGGACAGCCCAAAATCACACAGTGCATACCCACCGTTACTCCATGAAAATATCCTAATCTGATTAATTAAAACAAAAAATTAACACACTTTGGCAGACCCAGTGACAGCAGGACATTAAAATAATAACATAATGATATTTTCACAAGTAATCAGGTAGATCAAATAGTATTAGCTATGAGTCATTCCTGGTCCCTATGGCCTCCAAGTGGAATGTTCAGTGTGGCATCCTGACAAAAAGGAGCAGCTGAAACTGATTTTCAGTCTGTAACCTTTTAGCCTTTCTAGTCTCATCCAGTTCATTTTTTTCCCATCACTAAACAATAAATTTCCAATCAAGAAACTCTAAAACCGCACAGTAAATAAAAAGCCTGCAGAGCTTCATCCGTTTGCCTATTTGTCTCCGGTATGACATGGCATTCAATCAACAGGTTGCATTCTTATTCCACAGGTTACTGTTTTGTTTTGACCCTCACATCCCCAGGCAACACAATCACACTCCCATCACCTACCGCTGATGCTTTAGCAGATGATTCAGTGGTGTGGGAAGATACGTTTCAGGAGTCATTCATATTCATTTATTCAACAGTTTCCTGCTAAACATCTTCTCGCCATCTCTGCTGGTTGTCCTTTATGTTTATTTGTTTTTTTCTTTATTATTTTGGGCTTCCTCTGCCATCTCTATTCTTTATAAGAAACAATCGTATGAATTATGGATTATGTCCTGAAGCACAGTCTACTCAAAAAAAGGATATAAATGGTAAGGGAAAGTTTGCGTTGAGCCTTTATGTGTTGCAACAGATTTTACGGTGGGACAGCCTTGAGGTCTCGCAGACTTTGGAGAACTTTATATCACAGTCTGTGGCGCTAAGATGTTCTTTTTTGTGTGGGTTTGTTTTGTTTGGTTTTGTTTTCTCTGCAAGAAATGAGCTTCAGGGAAAAGATGTCTGAGCAATAACACACACACGGTCTGTTTAAATTTGGTTTTGATTGAATTAATAACAACACGTACAATTACAGTGATTGATTTCACAGTGGCAAACGAGAGTGACACATCCTCTAACCTGAATGAATGTTATTGGAAACATTAATTATACTGCAGCTCAGGCACAGCAGCATGCTCATTTGATTTATCCAAACTTCTCTCCCGCTCCAGTGTTTGCACCCAATCACCTTCTGTTTGCATGTGTGGCAGGAGGTAATGTATGAACCTAGCCACACGTCAAGTCTGACTGTGTTCAAATGTCAACAGGAGGACATTTGGTTCCTGCTTCACCACCACTGGAGATAACATGACATAACAGCACAGATACATACATGACAAATGGACAATATAAAGTCAGCTGCAAGAACAGTCGAGCATATGGGAGAAAATGGACATTAGCAATTTACAGCCTCTCTGACAAACGATCTTATTGGTCACACATGACTGTCTGCGTAATTGTCCAGATTAGAACTACATGGAGATATGACTGGCCATACCTATTCATATTTATGATAATATGTGCAGTATGTGGCACATTACGTACAGTATTTGCAGGGTAGCAATGAATGTCACCCAGTACTGCGGTATTTATACTGACAGATATTCATTTGTCCTTGAAAAGGTTGATCTCTGACTCCACAGGTGGAAAGTGGAAAGTGAACTACTTGTCACAACCAAATGTGACCTCTGCTTTAACCCATCACCAAAGTGAACAGTGGGCAGCTTTAAGAACCCAGGGAGCAGTGTGTGGGGACGGTGCCATGCTCAGAGCACCTCAGTGGTAACTTGGCAGCTGGGGGTCTCGAACCTGAAGCCTTCCGGACCCAAGTCCGCCCCCCCTTCATGACCAGTTTTAAACAAACAAAACATTTCTTTGACTTTTTCTTGCTCTTATTTTTCTCCTCTCTCTTCATGTTGCACTCCTTCCCCTTCAACATTTTACAGCCTACTGTCAGACACATTCATATACAGGTTAGTCCTCCGGCCTGTTCTGTCATGGAGCTCAATGGTAATTATGGTTCAGCTGGTTGTAAAAAAGAGAAGCTTCATTTGATATGTGTGTTCCATCCTGGGCGAGGGAAAGATAAAATGTACAGGCAAAGTCTGTGAGAGAAACAAATTCCCCACCTCATGTTTTACAATAACAGCCAGAGGAATCAATGCAGCCCACGTCCGTGCAGGGAAATGACTTCTGCTATAATTATGCAATCTGACCAAAGAAAATTGGTAAAATTTCTCTTGGAAATAGCCTGACAATGATAAAGCACTTCAGGTGGAATTTGCACAGCAGACAGAGGAGTGAAGTGTGTAAATGAACGATTTAACCTTCTAATACAAAATGGAATGACTCAACCTTTTATGAACACCGAGCTGCATACCGTAAGACAGATATTCATACACTGCAGTTATTCTACAACTGTCTCCACAACAAGTCAAGGAAGGTGAAAAGTTTAACAAGTTTGAAGCTGTCAGTCCTGCTGCCCTGCAGTGGGTCAGTCACCCACTGGGAGCTCTTCTCAATATTAAGTAAATGTGTAGCTCACAGATTCATATTGCTTCATTTATGCACTGCTTTACATTGGCTTTGGTTTAAATTTCCACGGGATATTTAAGATTTTCCTTTTGAATTCATCTTAGAAACAAAACACGGAAGAAAAATGTAAATGTTAACTCAACTCGCTGCTGTTTAATATGGAACATTTTCTACTCCTTAGGCTGTTATAAATGCTATTAGTAAAATTCAGAGAGATGCAATTATTAGTGCAGGAATTGCCAAAATTTAACTGAATTATTGCATGAATAGTTTCTAAAGAGGGTACAGTAAAAAAAAACAAAAAACTGACCACACATATTTGCAAGTAAAATAATCATTATAAAAACAGTGTATTTAAAATGACATAGTTTAGCCCATATCTGGCCCAGGAGCTACTTTTTTGTTGACCACAAGCTGAAGACATGAGATAACCATTTGTCCTGAACAGTACAAAACATAAACTACCATGACTGTTCAATTCCCAAGATTCTGGTGGTACCTGAATGCACCAGCTAGAACTTTGACATGACAACGCACCAATCTGTGTAAACCTGGTTTGTGCCTGTTATGTAGTTGCTCCTCGAACTAGCATGTAGCTAGCTAAGGCAAAGTGGACAGGTTTTTAATATATAAAAGTAAAGAAATACATTCTAAAAGTTGATGTTTTTTTTTATTTGTAGAATTGTCTGTGGGTTGGCAAAGGGGGTCACCAACCAGAAGCTAATGCTGGTTGGGGGGGCTTGGTATGGTAATGTTTGGGTACCCCTAGTATACCACATGTACAGTATAAAGTCTATCATCTCATTAAATCTCATTAAAATGAGGCTGTGATAGTCTGTTAGCAAGAGCGCCACTCTTTTACTTTAACCTTTGAAGCAGTATTATCGGTACCTTGCCAGCAGCTGTCAGTACCTTGACAGAATGAAAATGGCAGGTTCCAAGTTTTAAAAGAATAAAAAGGTGACAAATTACTGTACAGTATTTCATATCATAATGAATATAACAGTGTTATGGCTTTTGGCTTGGCCAATTATAATGAATGGAGCTTTCACTTGCTAAAAAATACCTTGGTTGACCTTTAAAATTAGTATTTGAGTATCCCTGCTTTAGAGTATTACTGTATTAGTGAACACCCAAAACTACTGCTTATAGGATTTCTTTTCTCAGACTTTCCATGATTTACAAAAAAGAAATGTGGACATAAGGAAGACAGAGTAAAAAGTGAGAAGTTTGTCTACTTTGGCACGTTAAAACCTTCAGTATAAAGTCTTTGCCCATTGAATCCTCTCTTTAAGCAGCCACAGCAGCTAAGCTGTTCTGATTGACTTGCTTGCGTTCACCTAAAGGGCACGGACCTGATAAAGGACGTGTGTGTGTGATATTTAACAACAGTTTGGAAGCAGAGTAACTGGATGACCTTTTGTTGTGATTTGCCTTGAGATTTCTCACTGCTGATGCAGTGAGGCAGTCGTTTCACTGGAGGATGACTCAGTCCCTCTTTTCCTTCCTTCACAATTTCTTACTGTCGTTGCTGATGGCTTGTTCCAGCTGGGATCCAGGCAACGAGTCGACCTGTATTTAAATCAGTATCGTTAATGAAAAATAAAATAAAAACGTAAAAACGTTGGACATGATACCTCATTCAAATACTCAAAAACCTGCCAATCCAGCACCACAATACTTGATACCAGTTTTTAATTACACCCAGCGCTGTGTGTTCTACTGCAGTTCTGTGTCTCATTGTCCACATGGTACTTTGTTTAAGTAGGTCAATGATATCAGCAGTTTGGAGGAATTTTACATCAGGGACAAAGACAGGAAACAGACTGACTGCGATTTATTCTGTTCTGATTGGAACACTTTAATAGAACTAATGTCTCTTTAACCATACAGTGGACAGGTGAGGAGTTAACACCTCACTAAGTCACTACTCTGTCGAGACTTATTTGACTACACTGTGTGTCTGTTAATTTGCTTGTTTTAACATGGAAATAGTTCGACACAGTTTAAAGCATACTTTTTTTATTCATCAGGCTCTGTTTTCGGCTGGAAGACACTATAGTATTAGTGTCAAAGCTCTGCTCACTTTCTGTTCAGCTGACCGTGTTAACAATGCATTTTTTATTGATATGAAAAATAATTGATTCCACAGTGTAGCAGTTAGCCTGCCTGTCTTGCAAGCAGAGAGCAGAGAATCCAGGGTTAATTTCTCAGAGGAACCACCTCCCCATCCCTAATGGCGCCTCCTGTGGCAGCCTGTGTCAGTTGTGAAGACACATTCTGTAAATTCCCCCAGCGTGGGACGAATAAGGAACTCAATTCATTTAATTGCATTTATTGTACATATGCAGACACACATATACACACAACACAATTTTCTCCATCATTGAAAGTGTCTCAGGAACTTAGTCAAGACAACACGGATGATCAAGGCGGGATTGGAACCTCATCACAAGACTGATCCTCTTGGGCCACGGGCTGCCCCCCCCCCCCCCCCCCTTTTTTTTTTTTACTTCCCTAACACTTCCTAGCAGAGGATGATTTTGATCCATTGACCTCTGGGTTTTGGGCCCAACATGCTTCCGCTGCAGCACTGTGCTGTGTACATATGTGTGACACCATAACGACAGTTTGAAGCCTTTTTTTAATAATACATAATAATATTTATTTTTATAATATTTGTTTTCCTTTGGCTTGAAAAAGAGAAGTTTTGATTTGAAGAAAAAGTATCAGGCCACATATATTTAATTCACAGTAATACACAGCTACTCTCAAGTGCCACTGATGTTCAATATTTCACAAATGTGTATCCTCATCATTTTTTAATCTCTAAATAGTTTATAAATATAATGGTACTTAGTGTTGGTTGCTTTTATTAATGTAGTTGTTTAGGATACATGCACAGTGACACATGGAGATCTGGAATCTAGAATCTTCAATGAAGCCCCATTCAAGCCCCATGGAGCCTGGGGACAGTTTGGCTGTGATAATTCTTCCTACCCCTACTTTATTTCTGCACATCAGTCTTTATGAATGAAACACTGCAGCGTCAACACCGACAGATTCCTCAAGATGAAACAACACCACAGCAGCTAAGGCAAAATCCACTGTCTGTGGTTTGCTCTTAATCCGTGGAGACTCTCAAATTACGCAGGCGCGTCACGAATCCTAAAGTGTCCAAGTGGGTTGGACAGGAGCCCGATCCCCCCCACCTTCCCTCCACTCCTCTCTCTCTCCTCCTCTCATTCTCTTTTCTTGAAGCAGTCCGGCCACATACTCATCACACACTCTTACGGCGCGTGCGCGTGGACGCGCGCTCCCTCTCATCTGCTGCTGTTCAGGGCAAAACCGCTCGCAGCTGCTGTCTGTGCTCCAGTGCTGATGAGCAGAGGGAGCGGACGGATCTGTCTCTGAGTGTGTGAAAGTGTGGGTGTGCGTGTGCAGCAGAGACACCAACCTTTGTTGGACTTGATACCGGACTGGAATACCCCTCACTCCTCTGTGGACACTTGTATTAGAGTTGCGCACAAACTTAGAAATCCGCGGGGTTTTTTTCCCGTCAGCATCACGTGGGCCAAATATAATTACACTGCGGGCCAGATTTGGCCCCTGAGCCTGAGTTTGACACATGTGATTTAGATCATATAAACAACATCGACCTTTTTCATTATTTGCATAAATCAAAATTTCATTTTTACTCTCTCGAAACTAAACACATTTTAAATGCTCTCACAGGCAGCGGGATAAATTCATTGGAAAACACCCAACAGCGAAATGGAAGTTTGAAGAGTCTGATTTCAAAATAAGAGCACGCAATAAAGAATTTAGCGGGTATAGCAAATTACTGTGTAATTTATGAGCCAACAGGGAAATGTTATCTAATGAACAGGCACTTGGTTGGGGTCTGGTTATACAAGTGTGTTTTCCCATATAATTAATATCTTATCAATGAGAACATTTCCTGTGCAAATAAATTAATTTAAGATTTTTATTTAGTCCAGTCTAAGCTCAGCAAAAATTGCATTAAAAAACATATGGAAAAAAGTAAACATGCTACTACAGGTATTTATAGTTACTATTATAATAATAAATTATTTTGAAATAATCCACACTCAAATTGATATTTATCACATAATCAGTTTAACACAGAATCAGATCAGATTTCACATTTTCAACATAAACTGAAATGTGTTTAATTAAATTATCAAAGGTTTGCAACAGGTTTCGATCTAGTGCCATCTGATTTTTTTTTTATTATTATTTTCCCAAAAATGGAAGACCACATTCAGGATTACTACATTTCTTAGACAGAGCAAGGATAGGTTGTGAACTTGATTCAAAGACACCGTCCAGAATTTATCATAGAGAGATTTCTCTGATGGAAAAGTGTGTGGGAAACCTTGTTCGTAATTTTTTAATTGTTTGTCAATGGATTAAATAAAAGTCAAAATAATCATAAAAGTTTCAAAATAGACTTTCAAAAATGGCATTGGTTAAAAGAAAATGACATCCTATCGAGTGACGAGTTAGGAGCTTTATTGTAACAGGTTTTACCGGAAGTCGTTTGCGTCGTTGTGTTCGCCGTCTTTATGGTCAGTTTATTACAAACACGCACAGCTGCTCTCAATCCACACACTCAGCGCCGCAGACTCAGCTGGGGACTGTGCTGTTCTCTGGCGGACTTATTTCTTCGAACTACGGGACGGAAACAGAGCAAAGCAGAGTTTGTCAGTGCTCCAAATCACTTTGATGCAAAAGTAAAAGTCCTCACAAACTGCTCCGGATGATCCGCCGGCAAAGATTCCCAGATGCTGGGTTTCATGTGTTTCACGTGTCTTCGCTCCACAGTCAGGTAGACTTGAGCGTATTTCTCACCCGGAGTGTCTGCGTGTGATTGATCCGTCCGTGGATGCGGGTGTCGGGCTCGGATCCAGAGCCCTGCAGGATCTGCCTGTCATAGGGGCTCCATCATCACCACCACCACCACTACCATCATCTTCATCATCATCATCATCATGCTCTATCCAGGTCTTCATAAGTGGATGAGGAATATTTCTCCAGTGATGCTGCTGCTGCTGCCGCTGCTGCTGCTGATGTTGGTGCAGATTTTGGGGCTTTTACCTACCACTGGAGCGGCTCCTGCCCAGACCACAGAGCAGCTGGACACAGGAGTGGTAAGTTTTTCACACGCTTTTTCACAAGTTAAGACTTCTGTGCGCAATGTGAGTGGAAGTTTGTCCCGTCCTCAGTGAAAAAGATGACGTTATACCTCATGCACATTTTAAGATCAGACTTCCCAGTGCAGCCATGTCAGAATTATGACTTAAAACGTAAAAGTAAAAATAAATAAAAATATATATTTTTTTACCCCAGTTCACAAAATGGCTCAACTGACTCTACAATATATGCCTTAAACCACAACACCCTAAAAACTAACAGCATTTTTTTCATTTAAATTGGAAATATAATAATTTGTGTTGTATGTTTATTATTAAACATATATATATATTAAGAATAAATAGAACACATTTGAGTTTCATAATCATATCATATTTGTGTTATGATAAACCTCAGGAGTCAAATAGTTTTATTAGTAATATATGATAAGGGTAGTACTAGTAGTTCGAGCGTCAGGCTCACAGTTACAGGTGCAGTACCTGTAGAGTCAAAACAGCATAAGAAAGAGGAGGAGAATGTTGTATAAAAATACTGTAATGAGTACATATATACGTATATTGCTGGAGTTAGACCAAGTCTTCGCACAACATGGGAGTTACCCCCAGCAGTCTAGGCATAAAGTATGGACAGCAGGGGCTCAAGTTAATTATAATAATACTAAATATGACCATAATGATGATTAATATAGTTATTATTAATATTACACAAAATTGCTCCCAAGTGAAGATCTAATTTACATTGTATAGGACAGGACTATAGCAATTAGTCCAGTAATTGAAACAGTTGACCAATGAATCAGTTGACAACAAATCAATCAATAATTCAATAATTCCATGCCATTTGAAGTCAATAATCTAACAGAAAAATAAACTAATCTCTTACCTTTCCTGACCCGCATGCAAATGTTTGCTGCTTAAAGTAATAAAGCAGCATTGACAGCGTCCATCTGGCCCAGAAGACAAATGGTTGTAATCCTAATGTGGCCCACATGTTTAATGGCCCCAATATGTTAAATTAGAGAAGAGCTTTTCTCAGACAAATTTTTAAATATATATGGACGGAATCCAACCATTGGAAAAACACATCAGACCCAGGTAGACAAAGTAATATTTAAAATTTAAACTGGTCTGGTGACTTTAAAATAATACCTCAATAAATAAAAATGTCTTTCAAAGCGGTGGGCTTACTTGGTCAGAGGGCAGGAAGTCAGCTGCACCAGTGGGATTCCAATGTGTGTACATCCAACCAGAAGCTCAGTTTTCCTCACTTACTTGGTGAGAGGCAGATGCTGTCCTCTTCGTACTTGACTTGAATTTTAACTGCTCAGTGCGTGATGCCGGAACTCGACTGTTTGTGATGGAAAATAAAACCAGGAGCCCACTTCTCCCTGTGGTGGTTTTGCAGTAAATAAATGTAAATGTATTTGCCCTGGTGGATTATCGACCTGCTGCGCTGCATGCTGACAACGTGTATATATATATATATGCTGAACTGATGGATGGCAAACCAGCTTCAATCACTTATGGTGGGCAGAGACAATCTGAACCATAACACGTTGTGATTGTCTCATTCTCTGGTCCAAGAGAGCGTCTGTAAAGTTTTTAACAAAAACACAGCGAAGCAGGAACAGATAAACTGTGATCAATTAAAATGAATACATGGTGCTTCTTGTGCTGCGTCAGTTTAAGTCAAGTCTATTTTAATAGTACAGACCAAATACAGTCCTTTACGTTGTCAGGAATGGGCTCACAATTTAAACATTAGGAATAGAAGACTTGAAAAAGTCTCGTAATAAATTATCATTTACTGGTGGTAAATAAAGGCCACCACAACAAGCAGCAACTAAAGTTGTCACATCTTCAGTGATGGTGATAAAACAATATTAGTGGACGTTAAATTGTCCTAACACTTTCATTTTCACTAATAAGTTTCGGCTTCGTCCCTTTTTCAGGGGTTTCCACAGCGAATCATTGATTTCCATCTCTCCCTGTTCTCTGTACCTTCTACTCTGACTCCAACTATCTGCATGTCCTCCCTCACTACATCCATATATCTCCTCTTTGGCCTTCCTCTCTTTCTCCTACCTGGTAGCTCCATCTCTAACATTCTTCTCCCAATGTATCCACTGTCCCTCCTCTGCACATGTCCAAACCATCTCAATCTGGCTTCTTTAGCTTTTTCTCGAAACCTTCCTGTCTGTGTTGTCCCTCTAATGACCTCATTCCTGATCCTGTCCATTCTTGTCACTCCTAAAGACAATCTTAGCATCTTTAAGTCTGCCACCTCCAGCTCCGCCTCCTGTCTTCTGCCTATTGCTACTGTCTCTGTACTGTACTGTACTCTGTACTTTACTGTAGGATGAGCTTCGCAATTTGTTCACAATTTGTGAACACAATTTGTTGTTTTAAACAGGCTAAAGGTGTAGCCTGTGTATTTTGTAATGTTGCCATGCTTCAAGGTATGTCTCCAACTCCAGGATGTACCAGATCTAGTTGTTATGTTGGGAGAGTTCACGCCAACTCTTAGTCGTCTTTAGTCAGGTGTTAGGTTACTTTACATACACCATGTGAAGCTGTATTTAAATTCTCTAAAGTCTCTTTAGTAGATTGAGGATTGTTCTGACTTTGCAGATCTTTTTGTAAGGTACATTTTCCACTTTGTTAATGGTGGTTTTCCTTCCTTGAAACTATTTGTCTGCCTCTTATATAATTCTAAACATTATTTTGAGAATCCCTGGTTTACTGACAGCTTTTGTTCTAACCATAAAGCGAACATATGGATTTTGTTAGAGTTGTGGTACACATATGTCTCTGGAGTATCTGTCTACTCCTTATGTGCCACTTTCAACCATTAAGTGGAAGTTTAATAATCTGGAAAATCTGTGAATGTGTCTCAAAACAAGCCTTTCCAATTATACCTACTTATTGACAGTGAAAGTGGGGGAGGGCTTTACTCATACACCACAGTTGGACCGTTTCATGTTCAACCCAACTGCTAAACACAGATGCTCATTTAGCACAGCATTAAATGAACACCAGCTATACTATATTAAACACTTAAGGCGGTAGAAATGTGTCGCCATCTTCAACACCACAGGGAGACATCCATCTAGTTGTTATTCTACATTTTAACATACAAATACTGTTGAAGTAACAAATTAATCGACTGACCACTTACAAAGTATTGGATCTTCATTTTTTCTGGAGCTTCCTCATCTTTTGGGTCTGATGGTTGGCCAACAGTTTGTTGTCTTGTGTCCTGACAGTTTAACATACCTGGCAGGGTGGCATATGCCAGTGTTTCCCAAACTTTTTTTCTGGGGACCCATATTTTAATAGTCACAAACATTCGCTGCCCAAGTCAATAGACATTATTTGTAAACTCCTGGGAAGCATGATGTGAGACGAGCCCCCCCAAAAATTGTTGTGACCCACCTGAGAGTCTTTGGGAAATAATGGCATATGCTACCTCCATACACAAAAAACACTGGGTTGAGCATTAGCCTGGCAACTACTTCTCTTTCATTACCCTTCAAAAGTTAAGAATCCAGCTGAGATCAAACCTTTTTTTTTTCTTTTCATTTTATTTTCACTGAAGCTTGTTACTTCACATTATGTTTTGAATTAGATGTCTGAGACACACATTAGTCTGAACTAAAGTATCATAATATGTCCTTTAAAGTGTGATATTCTGTATCGGTTTAGAAGAACGAACAATTGGGAGTTTTTTTTTCTCTCAGGTTCCTCAGAGTGCATTATCTTTAGAACGTCCCCTACCAAAAGAGCTGACAGCATTGCGCCTGTATTGGAATACTGTAGGCCACTGAACGAATGCAGCTGCTGATGGATTTTCCTTCATTATGTGAAACACTTGAATCAGTCCAGTTCAAGCGTTTGGAGGACTGGGACCTGGAAGAATGAAAGTCTGCACAGAGAGACAATGAGAATTGGTTTTAATGGCAGACACATATTCTCATGTGTGTGCAGTTTTTCCTCTACATTTACTCCTGAGGTACTGCTCTCACACTCACCCCTCAAAGCAGGAATAGATTCATGTTACTCCGCAACTTCATTGCCTCTGCACACACCCCCATCTCTCTCTGTTGTTTTTTTTTCTTTATTGTACAGAAGCTTTAGATTCCACTGTCTTCATCCCACCTCCACCTTCTCCTGCTGCTGTGCTGCCTCTAGACGACTCCTCATCTCCTAGATCTTAGTTGAATTGAATTGTACTTCCTTATATAAGTGGCAAGTGACGCGGTTCTGCTTGTGTACGGGTGTCTAAGTGGCACTGAGTCATCAGCAGGTTTCATCCGGAAGTGGTTCAACAATCTTTAGATGATGAGGTTAAAGGTCACATTACTTGACTTCCCTCATCATTAAAATCTTCATGTCGATTCATTCTTCAGCTCTACGAACGTGTCCATCTCGACTTTGATCAGACAGAGTCCTTAAAGCTGCCTTGATAGTGTATTGTCCCTTATCAAGCAGCAGTCGAGTGTGTGAACAAACACTTGGCATCTTTCCTGTGCATCAGAGAGTGCAGTAATGTGGGCATCACGCAGATTACTGCTGCGCGCTTCATATCAAAGAGTGAAATTCTTCATTATTTAAAATCCACTGTCCTCCATCATATCAGGCCTCACAACTGGGTTTTTGAAAGGTGCACTAAGGGGAGCTGTTCATGTGGGCTATCAGCACTTTGACGGTGCAAACCAAAACAATATGATGTAAAATTCTGAAACTTTCTGTTTTTTTATGTATTATTAAACTAAATCTACTGATTCACATGGTGATACGGTCAGAATGAACCAAGAATGAGTCATTAGAAAACATTCAGGATCGCTGTGATCAATAATAAATAAGTGCCCAGATACTGATTAATATTATATATAATTTTAATGCCTGACAATTTTGGTTCCAGAAACCAGTACAAAAAGAAAATATATTTTCTTGTCAAAGTTTTAGTCAAACTGTTTAACAGTAATAAGTAACTTCAGCATCAAAATAATCTGAATGGAATTAATTATATTAAATATTTTTAATAATTAAATTAAATTTTAATTCACTTTATTGCAGGCACAGAATGGTACACACTTTATGTCCTAAAATTCCATTTATCGTTACTCATGCTGTTATCAGTGGCAGGTGACAGAAAATATTTTAGGTATTTACACACACTGCACAGAAGGTTATAGTTTCACTGACGCACCTTGAGACTAAAATCCCATCATTAACTCCCTTCCTGTGTTTGTGGTTGTCCAACCTCAGGTCAGCGGCCCGGCTTGTGTCAGAGCAGCCTGACTGAGGTCAGGACAGTCAGTAGGTCTACAACTGACAGTCTGACTGAGACAACAGTCAAATGGATTGTTGTTGTTCAGGACTGTAGACTGATTAATATTGTTGAGGACCACGACTGGACTGAAGTTTAGAAAGAAACTCTTCACACGTTCTACAAGACACCGTCAAGATGAACAGTAACGACTGAACTACACCAACTCTATGGAGAGGAATTTTGAACACTACTGTTTTACTGTTACCATTTATATTCTGTGGGTTTGTGCTGTTTCCTTTTCGAGCTGCAGCATGACCACGTTATGAATAGGAAACTGATTTCTGTAATTAGGAGTGGGCCAGACTTCAGAACAACATCTCTCATTGATTTTTCAGGATTTTTGTAGTCCTGCCAGCGATGGGCATTAGAGCTGTTGAGCTCAAACAGCAGCTTTTGAACATGAAAAAAAAAAAAATAGAAATAGCAACTTTATTATGAGTTCATTGTTGTCACTGGGCTTTTTCAACAAGTTGAATAAGCATGCTGACTTTACAAAATTCGCACTTCACTTTTTGAACATCCCAGCCAGAAGTCCTATTTATGGTGCCAGAAAACAGTCCCAGTGCTTGGATAACGGATCAGTAAAAATGCAGAGGGTTTCTGGTTCTCTACATTTTTCCTCATTGGTATTAAGCTTATAGTGAAATTGCCCATTTTTCTGATTTTCTAAATTTCCAGAAATTGTCCTTTAAATTATGGGGAACGAGTAAATTGATAATATGAATGAATCCAGATCATTATGTTGTTAACACCCAATTTACAACTTTGGTGCTTTTTTTTTAATTGAGCATATTAATTATTCAGCGTGGTTAAAAAATGTCAGATGAGTCAACGTTCTTTATTCTGACGGTAACGTCTTGAATCCTGTCTTATTTTGTCATCTTTCAAATGTAGCGTAGAAGTCACTATAACTGGTAATTACAGTACTTCACAAGTTTTTAATAAGATAATTATCCTAATTATTATGGAAAAAAAATAAGCATCACCCCTAAGGTGACATCTGCTTTCAGCTCTAATTAGACAACTCATTAGACGAGCAGGTGGCGCGTGTGTGTTTGTGAGTGTGTGTTGATTATTAAAAACAGAGTCTCAGCTGAGGCAGGCCCTGATTTTTGGAAGGTTGTGGCCGGACAAAGAGTTCCTGCCTCTCCTGTGAGTCGCTGATTGAATTCTAAGCAGGACTCTTTCTGCATTGATAAAAATGTGCTCAGCCGCTGAGAACAACTGGATCATTTGATGCTCAGGTTTGGATCAGATTTGGCCTTGCTGTGCACATAACTACCACACATTAGGGATTTGATCTGGAAGCACAAACCCGTGTCCTGATCCCCAACCCTGCTGCTCCATTGTCCCAGTGCACTTAACAGTCACTGTTCTGCATCAATAATGTTTAAGGTGTCTGATTCTTTGTGTAACTGTGACTGCAATTAACTGAGCTACAAATCCAAGCCTCACAGCAAAAAAAGAAAAGCAAAAGGAAAATCCAGTATTTCACTTTTCAGTTTTACTATTTTCCAGCCCACAAATTTGCAATTAATGCATGTGAAGGAGCTGCTACCCAACAGCTACGCTTCTATAATGTGCACCGTTACCTGCTCATTGTGTCATTTTACTGCCAGAGCCTGTTATTTTCTGCATTAGTAGCCAGTGACAGTAAAACTCTCGTAGGACTATTTACCTGCAGAATGAGAACTGTACTTGATCCAGAGTGAGGTGTAGGATTGCCAGTTTTTTTGACACTTCACATTCAGCATTCAACATTCACAGGTCTAGTTGGTCACATGTCCACCCAACAGGAAGTGACAGAACAGATTGTTGCTCTTATGCAGGAATTGAAGCATTAAAAGTGGACATGAAATATTATGGCCTAAAAGTGTAGAGGTTTACTCATTTATAGCTGTTTTATAGAGAGCATTGTTAAAAGACAGCAGCCAGAAAACAAAAAAGCATCCTTCAAACAGGGGGCGCTGCAACTTTTGGAAGTTCATTAACGCTGTTTCTAAAAAGACTAAAAACAATCATGTAAAATTAAAGTTTTCTAATAGAAAAACATTGTAGTTTCATCTGCAAAAAACCGCCAAATGTCAGATTTTTTTTAGTTTATTTTACTGACTGACAAAGATAGAGGTGCATTTAAAATATAGATATTCTGAGCTTTGTGAATCGAAAAAAAAAAAGGTTGTCAGACTTTCTCACCGTCATTACTCAATGACAACTGCTCTGGGTTTTGAAAAATAAATCCCAGTGTAACTTTTATGGATTTGGGATGCACCAAAACCCATTCTTCCTCAAGAAGTATCAGTAAAAGAACTGTTTTTGCTGACTACACGAATGAAAATACTTGTAGTTGAGTCGATTTGTATATTTTAAAAATGGTAGCCAAGAAAAAAATAACATTGTACTTTCTGAGGATTTGGACTTTGGGTAAAAACCACCAGCACAAGTGAGATGACAAGATCTTGTGTGGGAATAGAGGAGCATACAGTAAACACAGCCTAACTGTGTACACAGTGACCTGTATATTTGATGGGTTTTTATGACAGATATTGAGTTGGATATGTTTCAAGAATCAAAACCAGATGAAGTTTTGGAAACAGAGGCCAACCAGACTGGTTCAAAGTCAAAAAAATCATTTTAAATTCCTTCAGTGAGAATCGGCCCACAGTTCCATCTGGTCTTACGTTCATCGGTCGTCACCACCCAGCTATTGGACTGTACGTCCACTGTACTCCCATGTTTGACCTTGTAATACAAAGTTTGAATGCAACTACAGCTGCAGTCTGCTTCTATTACCACCAGCCCTCATTATCTCCCTCTCTCTCGCTCTCTGTCTGTCTCTGTCTCGCACCACTCGTTTTGGACAGTCAAATTTTACTTCTACATCTGTCAGTCTCTCGCGCTTTGAGGCTTTTTTTTTTCCTCCCAGCTGTGATGGGAGGCTTTCGTCTACCACTACATCATGGTTCTCCTGATTGCACCCAGAGGCTGGAGGATAGATGGGACTCAAAGAGAAACTGGATGCTGAGAATATCAAGGGAGTGGGGGGAGATTTGATTGAGGGATTGTTGCCATGAAATAAGTCACAGTTAAGCTTGAGAAAAGAACTGCATATAAAATAAAAAGGAAGATGATAGCGCAGCGTAGTTCTTCTCCAAAAGCATCAGCCCTAATGACGGGGGGGAGACTTTCCTCTTTCAGGGGTTACCTTTCAATTGCAAACCAGGAGAAAAGTTAACTCCGTCTCCTCCTGGCTGTTAGAGTGGACTTTATTCAGCTGCTCCGTGCTCCCATCAAAATGCGTGACCTTCTGTCTGCAGGATGTCAAAGTGGGGGAGATGAATAGGGACCAGAGAGCAGAATATGTGATTTTGTGATGATTGATGCCGAGCATGAGAAACAGTTCGGCACGATCTCAGCTTCTTGGGAAGATACTTCATGTCTTTGAGACTGAAACAATCACACCTGTCATTGCAACTGTGCACATTTCTGAGAGGATTGTCAGGAGTTTGCAGCGTTTTCTCAGGTTAACCCAGCTGGGGGTTTTAAGTGATCTGGGACTTTTTTACCGCACGGCTATCACGGCAGCAGCGTTGTTGAGACAGATGTGTGGCAGCTGCAACACTTCTGCTTGTCATTTTCACTCAGTGACGACACCACAGTTGACTTCAAATGACTTATACAAATGGAATGTGTTGTGGTTAATGAGATTGTTTTAGGTTTCAGCGTGTCATACGTTCAGAACTGGATCTGTTCCCTCTTTGATCAAAGCGGGAAAGAAGTCTCTGCAATTCCGAGCGATATGCAAATGAAGCAATTTCACATTTCTTTTTTTTTTCCTGCTTCTTGACTTTACTTCATGGTAAAATGACTGAACTCATCTTTGGAACAATGCTGCTGTGTCTGATCTTTGTCTTGTTGTTTGTCTGCTTTTCATTTGGAGAAAAGATGGCGGACATTCACGGTGAACGTTTCCAGTCACAGAACAGTAGTTTAATCCTGTTTATTTCTGTTTAATTTTACATTAGTGATGGATTTAATATCGAGGGCACGACGACGACGACGCTTGCCATAACAGAACCGCACGCAACAGTCATTTTCCATTGGCTTGAACTGACTGTATTACTCCTGCTGCAGGCCTCCCCGTATAGAAAACCTCAAATCAGTTCCATGTGGACAGTTCTATTTTAACCCCGGCGGCCCGGCCCCTCCTCGTCCTCTTAAACCAGATCAAGGTTTTTGGTTGCCATTGCTATTCAAAGGAGCAGCTAAATCTTGTAATTACAGCGGTTTCTGGTGTTGCGCTGGCTCGCACGCCAGAGTCTAAAATAATCTATAGTGCTGCCAGCTGAAATGCCAATAGACGGCTTTAATAGTACGATCAAGAAAACCAAAGAACGGCAACAGAGGCTGCTCTCAAATTGCTTGCAGGAATTGGCAGAATTGTAATAAATGTGGTTACTGTTCCTGTGTGTGTGTGTAAGATGTCAGTGTCTACTCTCTGTGGTTGTGTCAAGTGTGTGTTCTTCAGTATCAGTGGCTGTACTCGTGTGTCCATCATCAGCATCATCCCTTTATCCTTAAGAAGTTACAGTAGATGAGATGATAAACCGTGGAAGGAAAGGAGACGATAATAGATGAGGCTGATTGGTTTGTATATTTAGAGTCAACTCCAGTCTGTGGTGTGTTCACAATCACATTCCTCTAAAGGTCTAAATAAAATGAAGACAACTGAAGTGGATGCAAGGGGAGGGAGAGGGAGATGGAGGAGGGAGATTTGAGTGGGTGGCAGAGATAAGCCTCTCCCTATCACTGGGTATTAGGCCCATTTTCTTTTAGTCCACTGTTGATACTCAGCTTCTTACCGAGTGCATATGACGAACCACTTAAAAAGTCCGCAGTATATCATGAGCTTCAATCTCTCTGAGGTTTGATCTCACAGCCGGGTATATGTTAAGGAGCTGGGGCGATCACTTGTGGTGTAAAAATAGAGTCCAACACATACAGGGATCCATGAAAGTGGCTACACTTGTGTGTCTCTGTGTGTATTTTTGCATGTCTACTGTCGACATGCCAGTTGCCAACATTCTTCCGTTAACACCAGAGGGACATTGTCTTGTTTGCAGGCCTCAGCAGAGTAGCATATGACATCTATTCTCTAACGTATGCGGGGCCTTTTAATGAACGTCATGCGAGGACGGTCCATAAATATAGTCACACGTCTCGTATGCATTTCAACCTATGGCTTTGAACTTTAGAAGGAATACATGGAAATAGATCTCTGACATCACAACACTTTGCTGACTGAGCTCCAGACTTTTATTAATCATCACTTATTATTCACATGCACACAAATTGAGCGAGGCACAATACAGTTTTATGACGTAAAGGTAAATTGCCCCTGGTTCCTGTGGTTTTGATTGACATTTTTCATATTCTTATAGGTCACTGGGAGCAATAACAATTTACATGTGATATTGATTGTCTGCGTTTGTGACAGAACAACAGTGGTTTTTTAAAAAGACCTTTTCTGGTGGGGTTTTTTTTAATGATGGTGTCAATGCTAAAAAAAACAAACAAAAAAATGGATGGATTTTAAATTTAGTGTTAGTTCCAGTGCCCAATAAAGCTGTCACTTTTTACCTACAGTTTTAATATAAGCTAAAGCCTCAAGTAAAACCTCTAATTAAACAACTGCTGTGTTCGCACGCTTTGTGTGCCGTAAAGGAAATCAGTGAGACACATTTTAGCATGTCTTTTGCCTTAAGCAATCAAGGAGCATAACACCAAGTCATCCGTAAAGCGACCGTTTGAGGTTAAAGAGTTTTACAGAACTTTTTTTTTCCAGCTACTGTATACTTCTCTTGCTATCTCCGCTAGCGCCCTACACCAAGAGTGTTGCCCTTGTGATTAGAAGTTTTTATGTGATTTTGCTGTTGGCAAACAAGCGGTTTAATCAAATTTCATGCAAGTTTATACATTTTTCTTGGCACACAATAACAGCAGACTATCTTAAAAACAGCCCATTTACAGTTTAAATGTTCAGTCTGTCCCACGTTTTCTTTAAAGAAATTTCCTAGACATTTTCTGCTTTTTTTATTTTTTCAAGAGAGTACAGACGGCAGCAGATAAAATCATTTGCCTGTCGACAAGATTACTCAAGCGTTTCCAGGAATTCTTCCTTATACTAATGTTTCAGTATCAGTAACCCGATACATACATCTTTAATTAGTTCTTATGTTTATTTAGTTTTTATTATTTTGGCATCCACATTTTGACTAATTAAGTTGTTCATCAACAATTAATGCCTCTGTGCCAGCACAAAAATGAGTAGATTTAACTGGAAGAAAAACAGAAAGAATCCACTGTTCAGCCAGAAGAACACATGAATATTTATCACTATATAATGCCACATTTAAAATAATGTTGACAAGAAAAAAAAATGAAAAATTTGCTCTTGAAGTGGGTCTACAGTTGATACTAAACAGACTCTGAGACAATTTCTATTAAGTGTGTGTGTGTGTGTGTGTGTAATTTGTGTTTATCCTTCTGCTTCGGTCCGGGCCATCAAGAAACTGTGGGCCAGCTTTATTAAATCCTTGTGTCTGTGGGCTCTGGCCCAGTGCCATGCCACATTACCGCCCACAGAGCAGAAGAACTTCAAACGAGGTTGGGGAGCGTTTTCCCTCAGCCAGGCCACTGAAACTCATGGCTGTTAAAGTTGATCCCCCGGTCGGGATGCTGGTCTTAATTGGCCCCATCAGTTTGTGTATTTTTAATCTCTGTGTGAAAATTCTTGGAGTTCTCCATCTCATCTCCGTCACAACATCAGAGGGACGGCTGCTCAGAGGCATAGTAGGAGTGAAAGTGGAAATGGTTTGGAAAAGTTTTGGAAATAGAGAATGAGGAAGACCCTAGAGACGGTCCAGGTATGTAGTGAGAAAGGGTATGAAGTTGGTCGAACAAGAGCAGAGCCAGAGAATTTACTGAGGTGATTCTAGAAGGAAAACGGAGAAGAACAATGCTCTGGGTCTATGTATAGAAAAATGCTCGCAATAATGTGTCGTTTGCAGCATGTTTTCTTCCTAGCGTGCACCCATTGTTTTTCTATGGCTTTGTATTATTGTTCGAAACACACCTGTCTTCCTGCTAGCTTGCAATAATATGTTGTTAACTGGTGCGCAGCGCTCTCATGGTACCATAGTAATTCAGGGTTGCCACTAATTTCCAACTAAAATATTGGTTGTCAAACTGAATGTTCAAATTATACACTGGGATTTAGTGGGCTGTTTCATATGCACAGTGTAGGTGAGCTGCTGCTGGTATGGGTGGAGAGATTTTACCCTGTGTTAGGAAGAAAACCAAAGCTCCAAACCAGTGGTTAGGGCTGTCATGAAATGAACAATATAATGGTACATATATAAAATATATGTTATATATTATAGCAGTTGATATTGGATGAAATGGTTTAAATTCACACATTTCATCACAGGGTTAGGGTCATCACATTTCCCACTCACTCACAGCACCTTAATGTTAAACTATAATTAGCATAGCAATAGCATTTGTTCCTTGTCTTTATGCTAATTAATGACCAAAAAAAATAACTGAAATCTAGAAAAAGAAAAAAGAAGCAAAGTCCTAAATAGGTTCCACAGATTTTGACTTCCAGGGCCCCATCTTGGCCCTAGGCCGTACTTTGGACACGCATGCTCCTAGAGGTCACCCTTCAGTGCATGTGGCGGAACTCATAAATTATGGTTAATGTGGTCATTTGTACTTGGTCAGGTTCACTCAAAACCTGTAGTTAACAAGCCTGATTAATGGGCCCCTAATCTGCCCACGGCTGGGAAACGCCCCACATGTTGACCTCCCTGCACAAGAAATATGATTTGTCCCGCAGGAGTACTAATGTCACAAATGAACTATGAAATAAACCATAAAATTACTTTGCAGAAGGGATTGTGTTCTATGAAGTTACCCAAATATTTTTTTAGTTCAGGTTCAAGTTCAGGTTCCTACAGTAAATGGTACTTTACTGTCCCTACTGTAGGCAGGGAGACACTACAAGAGGCAGCAGCCTCCACTTCTAATCCAAGAGCTGTACAGCCATAATCGTCACGGCAACAAAACTCTCGATCCTCTGGGTATATTACTGATTTTTTTTAAAAAAAAACACGTTATAATGATGGTACTGTTACAGCCAGTGACTATCACATCAAGTTGTTAGAGTGAGTGAGATTCAGAGTAGTCGTAGCAACAGGCACAAACTAAGTGCTAAAGGTTAGTTGAGAACTGTTTTCTCCTCATGGGAACCAGGTAAAGTAACAGCTAAAGTAATGAGCTATGAGTATAAAAAAATATTTATGCCGCTAAAGTTTCAGACGTGTCACCAGTTCGCTGGGCCATCTCCCAGGAGCTTGATGAGAGGGAGTGTGAACAGGAGCATTCAGGACTGAGGTGATGGAGACTGAGGTTCTGTTGGACAGTTTAATGAAGTAGCTCTGAATGTTGAAGAGCTTTTGATCAGGTTGAAGGTGAATAAAGTCAGCCCTGTGAAATGTTACAAAAGAATGGTGACATACTGTGGTGTTAGGGCTGAAATAGTGGCTTTACTTAATGTCGCCTTCTGTGTCAGCCAGCGTGGGTTGCAAAGACTGTGGGGTAAACAAGGGACTAACATTTTTTTATTGTATATATTTCAATTAAGTCAGTGGGGTGTGGCTCTTTAGGGAGACAACAACAGTAAACAAGCTCTGCCCGCCAATGACAGTAGGAGGTATTATTATTATTATTATCATTATTAATAATTCAGTTTTTCAGACCAAGACCTTTACCAAATAGAGGCCTCGTTTTCTGCTTAATTTTTTAGACAAATGTTGTCATTCTCCTGACAACCTTTGAATTTTTTTTTCTTCACAAAATTTGCATAAAAATAATTCCCTTTTGGCTCTTTCGCCATTTTAACACACAAACAAAACCAATTTGTTGCAACATATAATTTCCAGGGCTGTCTTTTGTGGACACATGTGAGCCCCACTGCTGTATGCAAGGCCAGTAGCTCCAAAATTATAAATATTTTTGTCTCTGGACAGAGTTTGGTGAATGTTCATGTCCTGCATGTTCTTTTACTTCTTTAAGGAAGTAAAACAAAGACTAATCAGTCTTTGTAACTGATTGTAAGAGACCTCGGAATATTTCGTAGTTACATACTCACTGCACTAGACATCAGACATCAGAGCCAAAGAGAAGAGGGCTAACAGAGGTAACGCTGACAGGCTGTATGTGTTCAATATCGTGGTACAGCCCTCGGAGGATGTTGATGAAAGTGAAACGGCCCGTGATTGGATAAAGCTTTCCCACTGCTGCTTTATCTTATTGCAGCGCATGATAAATATGTTTTGTCTTCCTGTTTCCTCCCCTCGTTATCCTCCCTTCTCTTCTATTTGTTTCTTACCTCTCATCTTTTTTTTGTTTTCCTCAGGCCATAAATGTTATCTTTTCTTATCCAGCAGGTTATTTATATTTTTTCCTTGGTCTGTATTCTCATGGTATTCTCCTGCCTTGCTTTTTCTTTTCTCAATGTCTTCCTTTCTTCCCTGCAGGAATGTAAAGCTGTTTATAAACCAAAGAAAGAACTTACATTAACATTTCTGTCTTTGTCGCTGCACTCCTACTCTTACAAATATACAAATTCAAGCTTGAGTTTCCTCCATATTGTGTTGACGGTTGTATCAACCTCTGCACCGACACAGAAGCTCATGTTAATGGATAAAATAATCCTTTTTTTTCTAAGATAAGCTCCTGAGTGAGTAAAATGAGCCAGAGCTTTTTAGGTGACATCCATTAAAAAAACTGATCGAACTCCCTTAATGGCAGGTGCTTCAGTTCTTTCTTTTATATCTCATTTAGTAAAGGGTTCACTGGAGATAACGTTGTTCCTCATTTAGACCTCTTTTACAACAGAATTAGTGGATTAATGTGGCTCTTTTTAAACTCTCCTATTTCATTCCCCCTGCTTTTGCTGGAAGATACATTTGTCCTTCCTTTGTTTTGTCTCCTGTGAGTTGGGTTTGACATGAAAAAAATAAGGTGCTCACACAACAGTGTTAAAAACGGAAAACAAGTGCAGTGTAAAATACTTGTACTTTATTAAAGGATGGCATGCCTACCAGAAGAATATGTTGGATCCAACATGACATGTTTCCACCTGGCCTAAATATGGCATTCAAATGACTTTTGGGCACCCCAGTCCTGTTTTACTAACATGCTAACATGTTAGTAAAACTAACACAAAGTGATTCTTATCGTGATTATGATTTTTGCCATAATCGAGCAGCCCTACCCTGGACTGTTCACCAGTCCATCATAGAGTCTCATATTAAGATAAACACATTCACACCATCATCAACATAGAGTGAACCGTTTACCTAATCCTGTCTGATTCTGGACTGAGAGCCTGAGGACATCCTGTGCACAGACACACTCAGAGGACATGCAGACCCCTTCTAGTTACAGCTGGAACTCCTCAACATCTGGTCAGACATCACACAGACGCTGCACACCACCGACGTGACAACAAACAAGTAGAAAAGGACGGGGCAGCACTGGCTTAACTCCGGGTTGACTTTATTCTTCAGACATGCAGCAGCTGAATAAATTTAGATTTCCTCCACAGTGGAGCACATCATAACCACACGCTAACAAAAGGTGGTGACGGGTGCAGACTCAGTCACTGCTCTGCCAAAATACAGCAGTAGATGGTGAAATAAGCGCCTTCACCTGAATGTCATATTTATACGACTCTTATATCCCCTCTGAGCTGAAGCCAGTTTAAACCCACGTTTATTGCAAAGGGATTTGACCCCAATGTGTCTCTTACCACAGCAGAGCAAAGCCAGATGTTGGAGAGTGTAAGTGGATTTTTGACCACTGTGAAAGAAGTCCTTTCGTTGTAACTGCTGTCAGTCTCGTGTACTTCTGCATAGTTGTTCTTCCCTTGTGTACATGCTGTTGGGAAAGCCGCTGCACTGTGGTTTTATGTTACCTACGTCATTATCCCTGCCGTGTTTCTCCGCTCCCGTGGCATTTGTCATCAACGTCAGGGAACAGTGGCCAGGAAGAAACACAGGATGTCATTTTTTGGGCTATTCAACCGCAGCCCATCCATCAGGTTGTACTGTATCGTTTCATCACCGGAGCAGGCTCCCGTCCCATTATATGTGTATTGTATCCAGCGCAGCGGCGCAAAATACTTGCTAGTGATTGAAGGGTTTTCAGCATGGTGAAGGGAGTCGGGGCCATCTGCTCGCAAAGAAGCTCCACTGAAATCTGATAACTTCTTTTTCTGTGCAGTTGATTTTCTCCATTTAACTGTCTCCACTGCTGTGGGAGGAAAAATGGGGGAGTCAAAGTCCTATTAGAAACGAAGACAAATTGTGACTGCAATACCATATTCCAAATGTAACCTCATCTCTCTCAATGTGTTACTTTGTCAGCCTTAGTAACAGATAATTTACTATTTTGTATAAATTAATTAAAAAAATAGAAGAACCACAAGAAAACTTGACCAAATAGACACAAAACAGAAGTCAAGTAAGTTGGACTGAAGCATATTTATACAAAAGCTACATCCGTTGGCGGCATTGATGAAATTGGGAACAAATAAGGAGTTTCAAGTGATGTATAAGGATATATTAAAATGTGAATTTTTGATTTTTAGTTGACCCTATAGGTCAGCGGTGTCAAACTCATTAGAATATTTAATGAGATGTAATTTGAAAAAACATCACGAACATAAAGTGTTTCTGAATTTTTAACACTGGATTGAACCCTCTAGTGGGCTGCTTTTGGCAGGTATGTTTGACACCCTTGATATAAATTCTGTAAGTCCCAGATTTATTTATTTATAAGTTTTGTAAATCATTGTTAAATGTTGATAGACAACAGAGAGGAAAAGGAGAATGGGAGGGTCAATGTGATTGGTCACTCCACTTGACTGACAGCTGGAACATCCTGTTGATACGTTTTTTTCTCACCTTGATAGGAAACGCCTATTTTGACATTTGACATTGGACAATCTAAATGTAGTGCACATGACCAGATTTATCTTATTACAGATACTAGAAATTGAGGTTGAATTAAAGGGTGATTCCTATTGTTTCTTCAGCAAAGCCTGTGGATATTCTTTACATGGACCACAGAATTACATATAGGAGAGAGAAAAGACAAGGTCATGTTTTGTTTAAAGCTGTGACAGTAAAGGTGAAGAAAATGCATCAGAGTAAATTGGTGATTTCAAGGCGAGGAGTACATGAAGTACTCACATCTTTACTGCCTTCGTTGGAATCCAGCCAGTGTTTCCTGCAGTGGCTGCATGTCACCCCCCATTTACCTCCGGTTATACTCACCTTTACTTTCTCCTTTTGACCGGTACTGTTTGCACTAACAAATCTAAAATCCTTCATTTCTCCGGTAAATTGTGTTTGCGCAGGAATGATTGTGGCAGCTTCACAGTCAAACACAGCCTTCAGTGAGCGTTCACTCTTTGGATCCTGTTTTATCCCAGTGTAATGCTTTAAGTAAACTTTGGGTGAAAAGGGGCTGCAGATATAAAACTGGGAAACGGCTGCAGCCGCTTTGAACAGTGACGATTACATCTTCACTCAGACTGCAGTCGCCCCGTAGATGGTCTGATAAAACTTGGCCAGAGCAATCTTCCTGCTGCAGAGCCGCAGGAGAAGCCGACATCGGCGTGATGAGACACTCTCCGATTGGTATGATGTGTGTTTACTGCTTATTCTGTCATCTGACTCTTTGTTCTGTTCTTCTGCTAAGAAGGTTTTTGTGTAGGTCCCATTGACGTTTTGCTTGATCTTTATCTTCGTTCAAAGAGACTTCACATGACAGTGAGTCACTTTACGGTCAGTACAAAGTCGGAAATATCAAGTAAAAATAATCTAATTTCTCTCTTTTTAAAACATAATCTTTTAAAAATTCCCGATGATACTGAAATGATTATGTACAAACAATACGTCATATTAGATATTTAAAAGTACACAGACCAGGATCACAGTTTAATCACAGTTTATTGAAGACCTACTACAGAGCATGCTAAAAAAAAGTTTGCATAAAATAGTGCATATGAATTATAGAAAATGAAAAACGTCAAAGTTCTGAGATGTAAAGACCAAAAAAAGTGAGTTACAGATATTAGCTAAACCCAAATGATAGCTTAAAGTTATCCCAGAAATTACTTCTACTTACACTGTAAGAAGTAGTTGTAATGTAACATGTTGCTTAATTGACATCACATATTTATACAGTATTTGAAGTTAATTTAATGTGTCGTAGTACCCCAATAAACGTCACCAGAGATCGCAACCTGCTAACTCAACCAATCCTGGGATTTAGGGCCTACGTCAGACATGGGCAAAAAATTGGGATACAGCCCCATCAGCTTTGTAATCTGATGCACTGACATTTTTTAATCTGACACTTGCACAGGTTGTATTTTTGTTACAGTATTCACAATATTTATATTACATTTTCCACCTCGTTCACCTCGTTTTTGTTTTTTTAATATAATATAGGCTGGAACATAAAACAACTTAAATTATAAGATTTTTTTCTTAATGCATTGGGTATTCAGGAGAAAATCTTGCTCCCAGTGATGCAATTAGTTTAGGATAAGATTAAAAGTAAAAAAAGAATAAAGGATGATAAAGACTGCAGCTCCACCGTGGCATTTTGTTTTGCATCATGTGAGAATAACCTTCTCTTCGCTGCTCTGACTTTTTTTTTTCCCATGGATGAAAACAAGAATCTTGACGTCTGGTTGCCAGGGAGTCAGATGAAGCATTAGCCTCAACTGCCAAATTAATTAATGGACGTATGTGATCGATGCATTATTCATGGCTTCACTTTTTCCACACTTTTTTCCTATCCTTGGAGGTCTGCCAGAGATCTGACCTCATGGTAAAGGAACAATGTAAACACTATAATGGACTGTGCCACTTGGTGACCCTCAGAGAGTCACTGAGGTCACCAGGGTTAAATGTCTCCCTGCGACTCATTTCCTGTCAGTGCAGGCCACAGATGAAGGGACTCGGCAGCTGTGTATTGCAGCTAAACAGGGAGGTATTGTGGCTCAGCGGAGGTCACTTGTTTTTTTGGTTTTTTTTTTTTGTTCTCTGCTTTTTCAGAAATGCGGTGACACCACAGCCATGTTTTTGTGTGTGAGAGTTACCAAAAAGGCACACGGAAAAAAACAGTACTAAATTTGGTTCTTTCCCTTTTAGAGAATAAACATTACACAACCATGAACTTTCATCTACATATCTGGCCTTTAACTTCTCTCTAATGGTAGTTAACATTGTAGCAAATATAGCTAAAAGCTACTTTGTGTTTTGAGCCTGGTGGTGCTAGTCCTCAAAGTTTTTTGGACCATTGTCTTATAAAAAATATAAAGGCTACAAAAAATGTCATTACAGTTGTTCTAGGAAAGGTATAACTCACCAAACAAAAATGTTGAGACTACAGTTAAATGTTTGTGATTATCTAAAGGCTAACCACACTAGCTAACAGTAACTCTAATTCAATATAGCATTGTGTTCTTAATCATATACACTGTGATTATCATGCATTGGCATTTCATACTATGAAAACTAAGTTAGCTCTTTATTGGTTTACATTCAGCACAGCTAAAGGCTAACTGAAATGCTTAGCTTCTTTTCCTCTTTGTGGCCACTTCTCAGATTGCTGAACCATGCAAACTACGTATATATTTAAAACTAAAATCTATATTTGCACAAAATTTCCCAAACCATAGGGAAATTAATGTTTCATTCATGGCCACATTCATTCCCTGTTTTATAAATGGTTTCATTCGTATTTCCTTTGCGTACAGACAATGGAAGTGTACGTCTCAGCAGAAAGTCATCAGCTGCTGAGGACCAGAAAAAGAAAACACCTTTGAATTTAAAGATTTTGTTCCAATTACATGGCAGATGTGTCAGCTGCTGCAGCAGGAAGACAAAGATACACCTTTTAAGATTCACAGCCAGCAGCAGAGACTAATGATACACCGTATGGAAGTAAATCATTAGGCTTGAGGACTCGGTGAGCCTCGCTTTACTCCCAGAGATTGAGATGAAAATCAATGTGAAAAAATGTCACGGCGTCCTCCGCGTCGATGGCAGCGAATCTCAAACGGACTAAATTGGTCATATCACATGTGAAGCACTGCCGTGCGGAGAAAAGCCTTTGCATTAATCAGTGTAATAGTTGGTATTGCCAATCTTGGCCCTTTCACTAAGGCAACTAAATTAGCCTGTGAGTGGTTTAAAGTAGGGCCAACAATGTACTATTGCTAATACATCTTAAAGCTAATTCTCTGTGCTTCTCTCAATGCTCTGAGAAATTAGAGATTAGCCCCGGGGAAAGTTAGTAAAAAAAATCTGAATTTCTAAGTAACATCTGAACATAGGCTAAAGTTGACCAAATGCTAAAAGACAGCCAAAATCTGTAGGCGGCTAAAGTTAGCCTTGATTTAATCCTAGAGCTTGAGTTAAAAAATAATCTGAATCAGCTAAATTGATCACATCATGTGAACATAAAATATTATGTATCGATACACTGCAGTATTGTGAAATACTGTATCGATATTCTACAGCACTGATCGACTTTTTTTATTAACAATTTACATGCAAATATTCATGCCGTTGGTTCATTTTCGCGTTGCATTTAAACATCTGACCACTAGTTGATTGTACAAGGACTCCATGTTCATTGAGACTTTGAGTCAAGCAATCGCTTGAAACGGAATTTGTGTTCAAAAACTCAATATGTCGCTGTGTTGGCATGTTGTTGCCCCTGTATCATGATACATATCATGTATCGCCAGATTCGTGCCGATACACACATCTATAAAATACTGTTCTTAATGTAAATGTTCTTTTTGTACATGTAACATATACATATACAGTATTACATGTAGATAATGTATTTTTCCGACCCTGCTTTTCTACAGCAGCTCTAATAAACGATGGCAGCTGCAGAAACCCCTCACATTAATCAGTGTCCAGTGAGCGTGAAGTTTGTAATTCCAGTGCCTGGACCTGCAGTGCTAATGATGAAGATGGACAGTAAGCGTCCTCAGTCACATGATTTCCCTCCGTCCACTGCCCAACAATACGTGAGGAAAAAGATGGTTTCGAGGATAATTAAATTAGTTCACTCTCTTGATGTCAGACTGAGACGCCTCTCTTCTCCAACAGGCTCGTAGCTGCCAGGCTAATACTGTAGTACTCCAGACTGTACATTCCATACAGTGCTATAAATACCGTCAGCTCTAATGAAGTGAGAAGAGACGTCGCCTCGCTTTAGATACATGCTCTCTGAGGACACTCCAAGACACCAATAATCATTTTCTGTCCGTGTTCCTATTAATTTTGTGTTGAGTGGAGTAGAACTGTCACTTTTAGCAAAAATCTATTTCTTTAAAAAAGACAAATTTGGTATGCTGTATTTCTTTGCCAGTCATTAGTCACTTTTAATGGATGCACATGCTGTTTCTTGTCTGTTCCCCTTATTACACATAGTATATAAATATAAATCTATATATATGTAGATATATGCATTTGTGCAGTATATGTACATATAGTCTAATCTAATTGCAACAATTAAATGTATTTATATACTTCATATATTCTAATTCACACACCCATGTAGCCATTTTTATAGTAAAATTTGATGACAAATCTCTTCATGTGCTAACAAATTGTCACTACAAAGACTATCAGCACAGCTCCTCTTGTGCAGGCATAAAGGCATTATAAAAAGGTGCTTTTTATTTGTTCCTTCCTTCTTTGTAAATCTATAACCATTTAGTTTGGCTACATGAACAGGGTAAAAAAAAACCTACCACCCAAATACACACTGAGGGAGAACTTTAAGATGTTCTTTGTTGAGCTCTTATTAATTGAAATAATAATTTAAAAAAACATTTTGCATATGTAAATGCCTGGTGTAATATACCGAACCATACCTACTTTCTTAGTTAAATCAAAGCTGAGTGATAATACACTCGGATTTGTCAGGTCATTTGAGTACCAAGTGAGCTAAGTAGTAACAACCCCTGGGGCCTAAGTCAGGACTTGGGGCCAAGTGTGTTACGCAGTGAGCATTTGTTCGGCTAAAAGTCAATGAATCTCTGTAAGGCTGCGATTGAGCTCAGAGGAACTCAGAGGAAAGCTTCAAATGCTGAATAAACTATGAGACTCTTCATTCTATCCCTTTAAGAACCAGTTCAGAGCAGAGAGACTTTACTTAAAGATTTCACACACTTATGTAATCTGAACTACGCAGTGACATTCCCTGCTCTTTAGCGCAACAAATCATCCCATTAAGAAGCCCATCATTACTGGTTTTCATGATGAATTTGTGCCATTACATCAGGTTCGGCTTCAGCTTCTTGAGTGCTTTTGCATTGATTGGTCTTCCTTCTTCACATTGATTTTTGTTTTCAATTTTTTTTTCAAAGATTTGATTACTATAGACATCCAACCTAGCAGGATTTAGCTTAGTTGCGCAAAATTATCACAAGTATGGCTGTAATCAACCAAAGACAGTCGACTAAAGCCGTAACATTTTGACTGTTTGGGGGGCTGCGCAGTGCTTGATAGCCTTGTCTGCCTAAATTAATTTTAAAAAAGACAGAGCAGTATATTTGAGCAATTACATGTAAAAAATAATAATTAAAATTATAGATGTAATTTTATTTTAAGATGCTATTCACTGGGGCTAAACTAAGGACCACAGTATTGTGCATTCTATGGCGATTTAATCAAAGTACCCCAACATATAATGTATAATAACATATTCAGTGTATATGAGTAAATATATATGTAGAGTTTTCAATGTTGGTAGCTCACGTCACCCTGGTCATTTGGAAACTGTCTCCCGAGACAAAAAGGTGTGGACAGCCCTGTACTAGAGTCTGTCGGCTCTGACAGCGTTCTCTAAAATTAGCTTCTTATTTTGAGCTGATCTTGACTTCAGCATTTTTTTTTAAACTTTCTCTTTGGTCAATTTTAATTTAGCACTGACTTTTTTTTTGTTGTGGTTATGGTTGTGGTTATCGTACTTAACTTTATTCTTTGCCAGACGAAATGTTCTCTGATCTTCTTTTTTTTATATAGGGCAACAGATGCCAACAACAATCACATTAGCTTATCATGTTTGTTTTTGTTTAACTCCTACTAATCTTTAGCTACTGTATGAGGTATAACTGTTATAGCTTATGGTGTATTTATGGATAAAAAAAGTAAATAAGTTTGTTTTTTTATGGCGGTAAAATGCATGAGAATTATAGCATGCATCATTTTTAGCAAATTCTCCAAAGAAGAGTGGTCTGCATTTACATTACCATTAAAACATCCACCATAATTCTAGTCTTTAATATCACAGGAGGAGCAGTTGGCTTTTAATGTATGTTATCAAATCTGGCAGCCATGCACAATGTCGGTGAATGGTTGGACCCAGATGTCTAGTAAGGTTTCAGTGCCTTAAACATCCCGTGTTTATGTCCGTATAGATTTTAACCCACATTAATTCCCAAGCGTTTATTTTGTTTTGTGTCTGTATTTGAGGACAAACCTTAAGAGTTACTTCCAGTCCCACGTAAACACTGAGCCCTGCCTGTACATAAGTCAGTGCCCAGCATGTTGCTGAACATGTTGGTAATGCGGTACACCTTTTTTTATGCTGTTGTTGCTCCCCTAAGCTACAGTGACAGTTTTAAATTAGCTGCTGGCTCCCCACAGAAAACAAAAAAAAAGTTTTATGTAGTGACTTTATGGGCTGTGTGTGAAAACACAGGGCTGCAGTGGTGGAGGAGGCACAGATGTAATTCATCACTGGTGCACCTTACCCACAGAGAAGGACTATTTAAACCTACTCTTGTCCATATGGACACAACAATCACAGCGTGCACAGATGTGAATCCACATGTTCTGCTGACTTAAGGAAAAATGGCTGCAGTTCTAAATTGGGCTGCATGTTATAAAAGTGACATTCCAGCCTGCAGGACCATGTGGGCCACCCAGGGCTTAACGTGGGCAATACGAAATGAGCATGGGGTTAGGCTGGGTGAAATCTTTGAGCCCCAGTGGTTGGTAGTAGGGTTGAGTATTTTAAATATTTTAAAGCTTCCTAGAGTTCCATTTAACCCTCACCTGAATATTAAATACACCCTATGAAAGGCCTCAAATGCAACTTTAACTGGGGCCTAGCCAAAAAAAAAAAGGCTAAACATTAGTCAAAAAAACAATGGAGCATAATCCAAATAAACTGTTTCCTTACAAGTTGAAGTTTACCATAATATACTGTATGAATTTAATGGCTGTTTAGACTGCCCAGATAAAGTTAATAATAACAGTCAAAACAAAAGTTAGCATCCTGACTGCTAAAAGTAAGACTGAAGATAACCAGAAGTTAGCTCCGAAATAGTTTAACTGTTGACATTGTTGAACTTCTTAAATAAACGCTTCCATAGTGTAGCACTCTGCTGGTGACACTGAAACAATGCATGTTAAGTGACGTTGTCACGTTGAGTTTCTGACTCTATCAGAGGACTTGACAGATACTAAAGGCACTGAAGGTGATTCACTTCCTACTTTATTCAAACCATATTAGCCTGTCAGCGTCACATGCATCATTTCTGTTGCCCCTACATGTAGACAACTCACATGGACCACAACTGGGTTTGCACCCATAAAACAATGCTGGTGTTTTCCTGAGGCAGTTTATTTACAAAATAATATCAGCAGTTTCAGAAGCCGAGGTTCTCATTCCATTAAAAAAAGCCAAACACCACAGTGCAATAAACCAGAGAAAGTCTTTAAAAAGTTGCTCTAAAGTAAGTGTTTACGATTTGGGAGATGTCTAACTCCTATTCACTATTTCATTCTAATATTTTTTATAGCTACCAGCAGCAGCTTTCTCCATTTCCATTGTGCACTGTGGAGGAAGCTCATGCCATATTTACTATGCATCCAGTCTGGTTTGTAGAATAGAATATTTAATTTTATCTTTTTTTCCAGTGTGAATGTATTATAAGTCAAAAGCCTGTGCAGATTAGGTGTTGGAGGACGGACTTTTGGGAACAGCCGCAGCCAGATTTATTTGTTTACAGATACGTTGTATGGATTTTTATTTATTAAAATCCATACAACGTATCTGTCCTTCAATTTTTACTTGTTTTGTTCAAAAACTGTGGTTAAGCTGCAGGTTAAAACCTGTCCAAATATCTCGTGCGAATTATACTGCCAACACAGAAGCTTAAGACCTTTGACTTCACATTACTATTCATCACATTTCTTGAATTTTATCATTGAGCTCTTTTACAGTAAATCTCAGTTCACTGTTAGATTCTAGGATCACGTTCCTGCTGCATATCTTTTAAATTCTATAACCTCTACAATTTACCCCCCAGGCATTACATCCAGGAAATTGTTGCTTTTCATCCTCCCCTGCCCCGCTCTGGCTGAGGGTCAGTTTAATCCCCCTCTGCACCCCCCCCCCTCCCCCCTCCTGTACACGCACAATCTCTTTTTGCAGCGAGGCAGGGGTAAAGATGATGAGGCGGGTATCAGCTGGCAGGAAGCTTCACTTAAAGCTAAGTCATTCACTTAATGGATTTTAACCTCTGTCAATGCAGGCGGGAAAGCCTCACTATCGGTGTCAATCACCTCTGATGAATACAGATCAAAAGGCTATTTAAAATCTGTCTTTTCTCGTCGGGTGTCACTGTTTGTGACAGGATGGAGGCGCCATCTGTGAAGGATAAAAAATAAAGACCTCAGGGAGAGAGAGAGAGAGAGATGGGAGTTTAGAGTAGAGGAGAAGAAAAGCCCCGTGCTTAAGTTGCAGCTCGGATGCTGTCAAGCGTCAGTTCTCAGACACTGAAAACAATCGATAGACTCAGCTGGTCTCCTTTGATTGGCAGCCACTGCACAGGTCCAGAGTGGAAATGGACTCGCAGTTACCTTGGAATAAACACACGTTGGCTCCTGTGTGTATTCTTAATCATCCGTGTCCTTCTTTGAATTGATGTCAGAAATCTATGCCATTGAGCTGCAGACCTATGTTTAGACATCAGGTGTGAAGGACAAGCTCTTATTAAAAAATACGAAGTGCAATAATCGATCTCTGCACACATGGCGGGAAAATGGATTTGTGTTCTCGCCTCAGAGCAAAGAGACCAGAGGTTTGCTGGTTGAAGTTCTAAATCTTTCTGTATGGAGTTTGGATGTTCTTCATGTCCATGGGTTTTCTACAGGTTCTGTATACCCCTCTCCATCCCCCCATTCAATCAAGTATTGGAGAACGGGGGTCTTTTTAGACAAATGTCCAATGTCCACCGGAAAAATTGATTTTTGCGGTCAAAGGTCAGTGTTTCTGTGACCTCTTAGAGGCCTTTCATTGAGCTTTGTGACACTGACCTTTGTGGTCAGTGTCACCGTGAGGTCATTCTCATTACATGTCATTTCCTCTGAGCTAACACTGTCTTGTTTTCAGACTAAACAAAATGTATGCGACTCATGGGATTTTAGTTCTTACTGCAGGCTGGGCAAGATGCCAGTGAGAAAGACAAGGATTTTAAGGTCGTGTATCTTTTGTGCCGACACAGAGGTATTTATTGTTGATGAGCTACACAATGGATAAACAGCGTATTTTAGGATCTTAAGAAGGTTGGTATAAAACTTGTCCACCCAGGAGGACTGTTTAGCCCACTTAGTTACTTAGAGCAAAACTACATGATTGTTCATTTGTTTTTTTACCAATATGTTTCATTTGCGCAGGCACAAAGGCATCAAATGTTACCTCGAAACAAACAATGTGTCTGAGTTCTTTTTCCAATTTTGTCCATTCAGGAGAATCATTAAACATGTTTGCTAACAGGTTTAGCTTCTTATCTAATGCTTACCAAACTCAGAGCTATCGGGAATTACACGCTACTCTTTTGCAGGCGCAGAAGCATTGTTACTGGTAATTATTTTTAACTGTAATAAACTACTTTTTGTACATTTTTATGTAATATTGCTCCACCGTGGAGACTTGCTTGCTAACATCAAAACAACACCAACACCATTGTTTGTTTGTTTGTTTGTTTTTTGTTAGCCAAGGAGTGGCTTCCAGCTGTAGGCCATTTGGATCGTTTTTCAACACATTTTTTTGTTTTTTCAAATAAGAAATTAAAATTTTTAAATATTTATATATTTATTTATAATATAAATCTATATATTTAATATTAAAAGTGAATGCTCTATTATTAATGCCCCAAAAACTATGCTCTCAGAAAAGACTTCGAGGTTCAGCTAGCCAGGTCAAAGTGACCTCATAAAACATGTTTTTCAGCCTCTTAGACATCAAATTCTTCAGCTAGAACCTGTCACATGAATCTGGAAACAGAACGTGTCTAGACTAAAACTGTAGGTCAGTGGATCCCAGCAGCTGCTGGTGGTGATGGTTTAGAAAGAAGATACCTGTTTATAAACATGCACTTGTTTTTCTGAGGGTCTCTTGTATAAATCTGTGTACTCAGCTTCATATATGCACATGTATATATTTACACACAGAACCAAATCCAAAGACTGCGGGGGTTAACAGGTGTTGGACCTTTTCAGCTGCTGTAGGATACTTGGCGTGTTTAAAATGCACAACCTGACTCTTGACCTACTGCTTCTCCGCTGCAGGACTGGCTGAGCAGATTTGGATACCTCCCACCTCCTGACCCGGTGACTGGGCAGCTCCAGACCAAGGAGGCCCTGACCAAGGCCATCAAAGCCATGCAGAGGTTTGGAGGACTGAAGGAGACTGGAGTTTTCGGTACGTAGCTATGTTGGCTTTGCTGTAGCAAATGTGTGGGTTGTTGTGTGGAGACTGATCGATATGGAAAAAGCTTATTATATGATTCAGTGAACCCTGAACCCTCTCTTTAAGAACCAGTGTTCTCTACAGTCAAATGATTTTCTCCTACATTTGGTCCTGAATACAAATGTTGTCCTGCATTATCCTTTTCTTTTTATTTAACTGACTTTCAAACATCGGAAATGTGCAAAAAGCAGATTTAGTGAAGGTTCTGAGTTTCCCATTTCTACATTTTATTTTGTACTCTAATTTAGTTTCCTTGCTCTTACATAGCTTAAACATGTGACTCGTGACATGTGTTGAAACATTGAACAACTGCTCTAAGGTTCAACACCTCTTCTACCTTTTAGAAGTTACAGTTATGATGTTTTCTCAATGTGTGATCAGTACTTAGGTACAGCCTTCTTTTCTTGTTTATTAGATTGACAGCTAGTCAGGTAAATAAAACCAGTCTTTTTTTTACTTTTTACTTAGGAGGAGATAAATGGTGATGTGCATTTTTTGTATTCTGTTTTTTAAGATAAAAACTTCAGTTTACGAAGTACACGAGAACATATTATTACAAATTAAGCATCATTGTATTAGGTTACAATTTGTTTCAAAAACGTCATGATAAAATATTGCGAACCAAAAATCGTGACTTGTATCTCAAGTTGACTGTATCTGTAAATCACATATCGTTTACCTAAAAATATTTGAATTACTACCATTAAGGGTCAGAGATGTCTAGTGGACTTGATCACATGGAGTCACTGCTCTCTTCTGGTCTTCTCTATTAATACTTTATGAGATTAATCATTGACGCTGAGTATAGATATTTCAACACCACAGAATCAGTGCTGCACTTCTGTGTTTTCGCAAATGTAAATTCCACAGGTCACATATACAATGCTGTCTCCAACTTTGTTTATTGTTGAACATACAGTTGCTCAAAGTGACAGGCCATCTGCAGACTACAGCTGCTGCTAAAGCCAAAAAGAGTGATAACAACCATCAGTACAGCTGTGATCGGCAGCTAACTTGCCGCCACCGCTGCTGCTGCTGCTGCTGCTGCTGCTGCTGCTGCTGCTGTATTTGGCTTCTCTTTTGTCTCAAACAGCCCAGTGAAATTTAACATCATTATTATTGAGTTAGATTTTTCCATTCATGGGCTTTTAATATAACCTTCACATTCAATCTCAACACCAGTAATTGGATGCCTTGTCATCTCTAGTGTGTATACCAATTGAATTATGGCAGCCTTAGAACAACATCTACCCCACAGGTCTCTGTGGAGGCTGGCCGTCTACCAGTCAGGCTTGGCCTCCACTGAAGATTCTTTCAGCACCTTTTCTCTGATCATCTCTTCCTCTTCTCTTGTTCTTCATTCTGCCCAGACCAAGCCACATTAGGACTAATGAAAACCCCCAGATGTTCTCTGCCAGATGTGTCGGACGCTGAGGGGACCACGAGCCGCAGGAAACGGAACCTTGCTCTTCAGAACAAATGGAATAAAAGACATCTGTCCTGGAGGTATGGATGACATTAGACAAACAGAGGAGTCAGGTCATGTGTGTTTTTTCTTCTTTGTAAAATGTGTGCTCCAGGTTGTTCCTCCTACCACTGAGGATTTGTGTTGTTCCTACATTCCTTGATCTGTCTACAGAGTCTCGGGTCCTCCTAAGTAGGTTCTAGTAAGGTTTATTTTTTTTAAATTAGGCAATCGCACTCAAGTTTTAAGAAAATGTTTCGCCTTCTATTCAAGAAGTTTCAGTTTATTTCTTGGAATGTTTTTAAAAGTGCAGACGTGGGTGATAAACTTGTCTGATCAACAGGACTGATGGAACTATCCATACAACCATTGTCTACCACTTATTCGTTTGCGGTGTCATAAGGGGGCACTGGAGCCAATCAGGGGCTACCCCGGACAGTTGTCCAGTCTATCCCAAGGCCACAGATAGAGACAAATAACGAAACAGTCACCATTTTTAAATCAACTGCAGTTGTGAAGAGAAGAATCGGATACAACAGGTCATTCTAAGACAGAACGAGGCAAAAGCATGTCTTCCTCATGTATTTTCTACTGACAAGATATTAGCAACTTTTGGCTAACATGTCTGACATTCCTTAGATCAGTTTAAGTGGTTTGATCCATCCATATTATGTGTTTAGAATATCTGCCAACCAACTAAAATTTAAATTTTAATCTCAGGGTAGCTGTGAATTAATCATAAATAATCATGATTAATCGTGACTGTAGGTAATCATATTTTGATATCTGTGTTACTCATTTGTTTTTATTTGTGACTATATGTGAAAATATTTATGGTCTGCTAATCTTAATCCTCTGACATGGAGTTGAAGCAGCCACAAACACTAGAGCTGGTATTTTAGGATGAAGGTGTTTCACTGAAACAATGACCTTTCCCTGCAGTCTGTAGAAATAGCGTGTAGTGGTCAACAAGAAGTGGATGACAGTGGAGTTATTAGATATGGAATAATCATCATTTTATCAATGTGTTAAAAATATAAATCAGTTTAATCTAAAAAAATATCAATCTGTTAATTGTTACAGCCCAAGAATAAAAATATTGACTAATGAGTTGCCATTGCCTAAGCCGTGCTAAGACGTGCTGCCTTCAGGTTTTGTGGCCCTTTGATAAATAACATTGTAGCAGCCAGTGTTAGAGGAAAAGATAGTGATGTATTGTTGAGTCTGTGCAGATTCACACACTCCCTGTCCTGCTTCAGCGCTGAGCATGTGGGCCAGTGTTTGTGTGCGTGCAGAATATAAATGCAAACTTGGATTCAGAAATAAGGAAAAGCCAAAAAAGCACACAGAGCATATAGTCTGAGACGTGCACATCCACACTCGGGACCATGCACACTTTCCTCCTCTCTTGGTGGGCTTTAGCTTCCTCTTGTCTTCTTTGTGCTGCTGCCAATCATACAGCGTGTCCTGTCTGCTCACTCCACTCTGAAATAAGAACAGGCTTGTCTCCGGTCCAGCGGAGCACCTTTGTACTCACTCTAGTCAGATTTGCTGAAACAGTTGTGGATAATGTGCTAACCTCAGATCCGCAGAGATTTCCATTGCAGAGCAGATTTTCAGAAACACAACAAACAAAAACAAAAACATTCATATTCTGCAAAGGTGGGCTCTCTTGTTTTGGTCTTTCTGCCTCCAGTAAATGTTCGAACTCTCCTGTGGCCGCTCTCCTGCTCTTTATTCCAAGAAAATGTGTTGTTTTTTATATCATGTTGAACTTGTGATATTTCTGCTTTATTAAATTGTACCGAGGTGACAGAGTGGAAATAATGTGCAAAAAACATCACATCAATAAGATTTGAAAAACATTGACATATAAGCAAAAACACAGTCCAATACCTAGATGTATGTTATAATTGATTTCCCAAAGACTTTGTTGTGTATGTATGTTGTGTTCAGGTGTTGTTGCTCAGTTCTTTTTTTTTCTTTGGTCTTTGGTCTTTTCTCTGGGTAGCTGTTCCCTTTTAGTTTAAATGCCATCAAACTCCAGTGTTAGCTACGATGCCACCTTTCCTGTCGCCACAGCTTTGACAGTCTTGTCCATTCTACCGACTTGCTCTTTCAACAGTGTCTGCACGATTGTGTTGTGTCCACTATTTACTCCAGTCTCCCCAGCTTTGGCACAGGATTATGACGCCCGTCTCACGTCAGTGATGACTGAGTTTAGACAGAGGGCCCTCTGAAAAACGTCTAATATGTGTTATTTCCACATATGAGAGTGTTTTGGCTCAGTCCAGGTTTCTGCTGCTGTCTCATTGTCATACAAAAAATGAAATATAGGTCATATGTGGTCCAAAAACAATTGATTTGAGTAACTTCCTGATAAATGTTACTCAAATCATTTTTCCCCCGGGTCTTCAGATCCAGAATGTACTGTTCCTGAAGATCCCTCACATTTGCTCTGGTACCTGTAGGCCTGCATCTTTGTTGTGAAGTTGTTTGGGTCTTATGAGGTCAACAATATAAGATGGTGTCTGGTCATGAAGTGATTAAAATGTGAGCAGGAGAATTTCCTAGATTTTACTGGGAGCCAGTATAGAGAGGTCAGGACTGCACTGATATGGTCTCTCTTTCTGGTTTTTGAAAAGTTTTGGATGAGATGAAGTCTTTCAGCAGATTTATTAGGACAGCCTGACAGCAGAGAGTACAGTAACTAATTTTTTAGCATTTTATCATGTAGGGATAAAAAAAATCCTTTTAGTTTTGGCAGTAATTTTCTTCTGGAGCTGTCCCCTTCTTACATACGGTCTATGAACAGAGTTCATGAATGAATGTGATAAATGTGCACTCAAAAGGTCAGCACTAAGCAAACTGAAAAACAGTATATAAATATGGCCCATTCATCATTTCAGGTTCAGACTGCAGCTCCTTGAGTAACTTTATTTGGGTCATCAGAGCAATACAGACTCTCTTTCATGTCCGTGCTTGAAAAATGTCTGTACACATTACAGTGTGTTTGAAGAGAATATCCCCCAGACTCAGAATCAAACAGTCCACCACTCTTGTCTGATTTCACTCACTTCACTACAGTTGACAGCATCATGTCCACATACATTTAAATCAATCACATCTGTATGGGGAGTAACTTGTGAAAGGCAAGAAATATTACTTTTTTCTACACTATCTTGTACCAAGTACATGGTTTTTAGTGTGATGCATTTTGGGAGTTTGGAGGCGAGGCCAAACCTTTAATCCCAAGTTAACTCTTTTCCCATCGACGATCCAGCACACTGCACTCAGCCAAGTATATAACAGACACTAACAGCCGCGTTGTGTAACACCCCACTGTTAGCTCATTATCTAATATTGTTAGCCCATTATCACAGCAGACAGCCTAGAGTCATTAGCAGGGCCGACTGACAACTTGAACAGATAGGTGAGTGGAGCGGAGTAAAAGATGGAGCAGCATGAATAATGATAATGGAGTAGAAAGAAAAGAAAATGCCGCGACGGAGAGGAAAGATTGCATCTTTCCCTTTGTGTGTCGGTTAAATCTAATAAAGCAGGTAGGTTTCACAGATTAATCCTCCACTGCAAAAATCAAACACTCCCATTCATCTCCTGAAGCTTGTTCAGTTCTCGTTTTCATGGAGTTAGGTGTCAGAAAAGATTGAGAAATTAAGGAATGTGCAGAGCACTAATGGTCCTCAGATAGCTGCCCTTGAACGTCCAGCCCAGGAACTGTGTGTACTCCTTTGGATTTGAATATTCCAAACATGTCAAAGCATGTCTCTTGGGGCCCTGAATAACGTAACATAATGTCCTTAAATCTAACTTTCAGCAGAGGGTCTCAAAGGCAGGACACAGCAAATTGGTAAATGGTCTTCATCTCTCGAGCATTTAGTCTAAACCAGTGGTTCTTAGCCCTTTAAGGTTCAGTATCTCCTTGTTGGAGGTTCTGAACCCCACCAGTTTCATGTGTGCATTCACCGAACCCTTCATTGATGGCCAAGCGGGGGCGTGTCATCACGAATCATATGAGTCGGGTTTGTGTATTGTCCTCCGTCGAACCCCTAATACTGACTCACCGAACCCCAGGGGTTCAATCGAACCCAGGTTAAGAACCACTGGTCTAGACCAATGACCAATCAGTGCTCTACACTAGAGGTTTTGCCTACTCTTAACGGATGGCATAAGTCTGGAATCAAACCCACAACTAGTGATGGGCAATACCAGTATTTTTGATCTATCTTCTATGTGTGTTTTTTTTTACCTCAATAAAACAAAGGACGAATGCTGACCTTTTAACAACCTTTATGTATTTTTCATAAAATATTAGTCATAACAAATTACATGACTTTATTTTACACATTGGGACCTAAATAGTTTTATTGCTATTAAGAAGACAGAGATGTCTAGTGGACTTGACCACATGGAGTCACTGCTCTCTTCTGGCCAGTGGTCACGTGACATGAATAGAGGAGTTCAATTTTATGTTACCCTGGGGGTGCTGCATTTATTGGTCAATCCACAGTCTATCCTCGTCTCTGTTTCATGAAGCAGTTCTTCCACACATACAGAGGTCCAGTAGCAGCAATAGTCCACTGATGCTGATGCTGATTCCTGGGCTCTGGAGTTGTCACTCCATTCCTCATTTGAAGTCAGCAACCTGTGAAATTGTCTGGTAGGACCTTAAGAACAGTTACTGTTACTCAGCATTATGTTATTAGGAGCCATCACCCCACTTCCTCCCCTCGTCCTCCCTCAGATATGGCATCATCACTTCATAGTAGGTGTGAATGTAATGGTCAGTTGTGGGATTCAGACTAGCGAGGTGGGCAGAACTATGGACAGAGGAAAGATCTGCCTTGTCCAGCCTTTAACACCTTTCACCTTCATACTGAGAAACCTGCTGTGTACATGTCTGAGGTTTGAGGTAGGTTTTGACAAATCACAGCCGGAGCCTCTGTCTGACCAAATGTGTGTTTGTGTTTACATATCAGAGCAATCGAAACATTATTATTGTGTGTGTCTGTGCAGGCCTTGGTTATATTTGTGGGGACACCAGATGGGAAGGGTCCCTTTTTGATAGTATTTAGTTTGGAGTTTAAATCAGGGGTGTCAAACATATGACCCACGGACCAAAACCGTCCCGCTGGCGGGTTAGATATGGCCCACTTGATAAATATTGAAATTGAAAAAATGCACAAACATTGCATGGTAATGACGTTTTGTCAACAATGTTCCGTTAAATATAAATTGTTTCTAATATAGTTGTAGTTATTTGCACAAAAACCAATGGGAAATACATGGACTTATTGTTATTTAGAGGTAATTATATTGTGATTGTACTGTTCCTGCTCACTTGACATCTAATCAGCCTGTACGTATGTGGCCTCTGAACCAAAATGAGTTTGACAGCCCTGGTATAGAGTTTGTGTCGGTTTAGAGTTAAAGGCTAGGACCATTTGTCCTTGTTGGGACAGTTTTAGGTCACCCTGAGGGAGAGCTTTTTTTATGGTCCGCAATCTAGTCTGGAGTAAGGATTGGAGTGTGGGTTAAAGTCGAGTTGGGATCTGAATTGTGGGGACACTTGTTGGGATGGTACCCTTATTGTCCTTGTGGGGACTAGCAAGTTGTAATATGTTTATATATTTGTTTATATATATAATGTTTAGGATAAGATGAGAGGAAATGTCCTTTCCAAAGACAGAAAACTCTGTCTGTCTATGTGTGTGTGGTTTAGCATTTGTGGGGACATTGGTTGGGTAGATAACCTTATAATTATGAGCCTTTGTTTTTGAGAGGACATCTCTAGGTCCAAGATTTAGTTTGAAGTAAGGATTGGGGCTGGTTAGGGTCTGTGGCTACACATAGGAGGCCATGTGTTTCAGAGCAACAAGTTGTAAAAAGAACGTGCTAACTAACAGGTGGGAGAAAGTTCCCAAAGATTTCTCTGTCACTTTTCTCACCCACGACTCGTCACTTGGAGTGCACACACACCTAGACTGTCAAAGCTTTGTGAAAAGGTAATATTCAAAGTCTAAAGTATCTGGAGATCGTGTGTGTGTGTGTGAGAGAGTGAGAAAGAAAGAGCATGCGGACAGTACCATCAATTCACTGACTGACTAATTTTTCAAACAAAGGAAAATGTGTCATGGAACTAGATAGGTTATGAAAATTAAGATCACCTTAATCAGATTTCTGTTCCTCTTCCTCATTTCTCTGTTCACCAAATTATTATTCATGAACCTCTTAAACCGTCTAAAAGTTTAAAAACTGAAGATTTTCCCTGAAATATGAATAGTAATTTTTATTGTTCTTTTTCTTTATTGTATTAATAATTAGTGATTTTGTTTTTAATTACTAGACATTTCAGGCAGCCCCATTTGAATTACAGGCAACACCATATGGGGTCACGACCTCAAGTCATTTGGCCTAACCTTGATATATGTTGATTTTTCTTTTTACCAACATTTATCTGTTTTATCCAAAATTAAATGGTTTGTATTTAATTAAACAGCCAATTTAGCAAAATGTGTCATGCATTGAATACAATAATTAAAACACAGTGAGTATTTGGTATCATAAAAGGCCTCTGGGTGTTTAAATCTAATTGGGCCATCCTTGAAAATACAGGCCCATCATCATAAAACACTGTTTTGTGATATGAAGGAGTGTCAACAAGCAGCCTGGTAAATGACAGAAAAGTTTTATTAAACCAAACATCCCTTCACCACCTGTGCTGATGTGTCATTTGCTGTAAATACAACCGATTTTTTTTAAGGAAGCTCAAATGGTAACCGATGTTGCTGAATCAGCCCACTTCCACTTTAGGTCTAAACCTGTAATTCAGTGAAACATGCTGAGTCAAAACATTTCCCCACAGGATAATGTGCACCCTCACAGATTATGCATATTTACAAGGTTTCCGCTCTTGACGATTTATGTAGGATGTCAACATTTGCTGCTAATGTGGGGAGTGGTGTAACGCTGTTGTTAAATGTGTTCAGAATTTTGGGGGTAAAAAAAAAGCAATGGCATGCAAATCACCTGTGTTTGAAGCACATTCATCTACCACACTGACAACCTACTTTTACTGCATCCAATCACACCTGCAATTAATTGTTTTTATCATCTGTGACCACATTCATATTAGTATTTTAGTTGCCGTTCTGCAGACCAAACTCAATTATTGTTGACCTAGCATGACCTGCCTATTCATGTACATGGAGTACCTGGTGTTCAGTACATGTATTTGTTGCTTATTTTTGTAGTTTTCAGTAGAATGTAACTGAACGTCTCAGCTCTAATTTAGTTTGCAGTCTTAAACTTGCATAGGTCTACACTGGAGAATGAGTTTCAGCAGTCTGTTGTCAGAAAAAAAAGACAATGTCTTAAATACACAGCCTTGCATTCAGAGACTTAGTCCAGTTAGAGAAAATAGTCTCTCCATAAATGCAATAGGTGATTGAGTCACTGGGCAGATTCTGAATCAGTCTAATTGAAAGTCAAACACGTGGCCCATTTATTAGTAGTATCCACAATGGGAGTCACCTGTCAGTCAGAAATATTTGTGCTATGCCTCGCCAAAATAAAGACTGCTTAAGTATAAGTTTGGATAACAACTTATGGAAACAATATGTGGCCCCCTGGATACCAAATGTGGGCCACAATCGAGCTATTATTCTTCATTTATTACGAAAGATCTGTTTGTTCAATCCATCATTGGTTTATGATTGTCTAAGATAAGATCCAGGGTCATCGAGAGACTCTATTTTGTGTGTGAAATCCGGCCCAGTTTCTGGCCCCAATTTATAGTTTACACGGCAAGATTGGCCACATACCAGAACTGGAAACAATGTAATCTTATGTTGGGAAAACACCAAAAAACTATGATTGTTGTTGTTTTTTTAAATGTGGCCCACATTCTAGATATGTGAATACCAAATATTAGTCACATCATCCATAACCCACATGTTGGCCACAAAGAGCCTATAAATGATTGCTATGATTGGGTTGAAGGGACCATTTTTTCCCATGTTGTTGGTTGGTCTGCAGTTTGAAACTGACTCTAACTCCTAATTCCTCCTGCATGGCCAATTACAGGAACAAATCCAACACTTATTCCTCTTTGATAGCCTAGTTCTCTGTGAGTCATGAACTACATTCTAATGCCCCCATTTTCTAAGTTTATAAATGATTGGGAACGAGACCAGAGCAGAGTTTTTCTGGGACAGCCTCCATCGACTGTAAAGAGTGCAAAATATATTGTTGTAAAACTTTCTGTAATTGTAACCAGCAAGTTCAAACTGGACAAAGATAAACGGAATCCTTTAAGTAAGAGGGAGAATTAATTTCCAATCCATTTCACTGCAGCGTTTTCCTTCACTCCTCACTGGAGTCACTCTCTTTCCTTCCATTCTGTCATGTCTGTCTGTTTCCGTGTTTTCCTGTGTTCTTTGTGGGGTAATCATGGGCTCACACTCACCTGTTGTTAATTAGCTTCACTTGTGTCACCTGGTGTTCCCTGTGTATATATACCCCTCTCCCTCACTCTGTCAGTGTTGGATCAGTGTGATTGTGGTGGTGTGTGTTTGGTCATTGTGACTGTGTTGGATCTTCGTGTTCGTGAGTTTCCTACTCTGTGTTTCCTCGTGTTTCCGTGTTTTCCTCGTGTTCCTCGAGAGTTCCATGCCTGTTAGTTCTTTGTGTTTTGTTAATTTGGACTTTGTTAATAAACTTCCTGCATCAGAAAGAGCCTCTCCAGTACTGCATTTGGGTCCTGCCTGCTCCCTGCGATGCTCGCACATGACACATTCCTCCTTTTCCTGAGTTTTTGTCTGTGTTGCCTTGACATGCAAACTGTGGAATCAAAGAGCAGCGCAGGTTGTTTGCATGCAGGTCGTCCAGACACTTCAGAGCGATGTGAAGGCTGCAGTGTTTGAGTTGCGACTACAAAGATAACCTTGAACCCTCTCTAATATAAATCTGGCTGTGTCGTCTTCCTCTCTAGGATTCCATATAAGACGTACGTTCACCTCCTTCTCTCTTCATATTCGACTGATTGAGCAGGTTGCCAGTTGCTGAGACGAGGCGGCTCTGTCTCTCTTTGGCCTCAGATCCCTGCTCAGATTATTCCTGATTGAATTTTCAAGCCCCGGCCCAAATTGCTTCTTGTGTTTTTGACAAATCCGACTTGTCATGAGAAAGTAGGCATGTGCATCATGTATAACAGAGAGGAGGAGTGGGAGGAGAAAAGAGGAGGTGAAAGAGGGGTGAAATAAGAGCAAATATAGGATGGGGAAGAAAGAAATGGCAGTAGCAGAAAGGGGGAGACAAATTTGAAGTGGATTCTGCTCCACTTTCTCTCCAGCTCCACTGTGGCTGGCCAAAAGAAATAGCTTCAGAGATGTAGAGGAAAGTGGGACATTAAATAAGAAGGTGTGAAAAGGGAGAAGACAGTGAAATAACTGATGAGTCTTTGCAGTTGTTCTCCTGCCTTATCGACGTGTGTGAACGGCAGCAGCAAAGCATGAAATAAAAACAGATAAATATACACACAGTAACTGCAGTTGTTATGCAGGTCTGTCCCAGTGGTAAAAGTATTTAATCTTCTCTCCTCCCTTATATCAATACTGTATTCTGGCTCCCTCAGGTTTGACTGCTTTCTCTTCTTACTCTGTGTGCACAGATGTTTTTTCATTGTTTTACCCCTTTTTTTTCTTTATCTTCTCTCCTTTATTTTTGCCCTTGTATTTGACTTTCAGTAATGTGCATGTCATGTTTCTTTTTCCCTTTTAAACAGCCTGGCTTATAAAGAAATTGCAAATGCAGTCTCAAGGTCTTCAGTCTTTGAGGAATTGCAAAAGTCATATATATATATATATATATATATATATATATATACACACACGTGTGTGTGTGTGTGTGTGCGTGTGTGTGTGTGTTTCTGCCTAATTACTTATTTGTCACTTGCACCAGACATTTACTTTTGAATATTCTGTGTATTTCCTAACAGGAAATCAATTCAGGTGTGTTATTCACATAAAAATTAACAAAAATATTATAAATAATATTATAAATAATAAATAAATTCACAAACTACATTTACATATTGTTTTTTTAAGGCAGTTTATTAGAGATGCAATGCTTGAATGGTCAATGATCAGATTCAGATAAATATTTATCATGACCAGTGCAGACTGTTGACCTGCTGGTCAGCAAACATATTTCAGGTTTTACACCCAATCCACGCAGTTGTTCAAAATGGAAAAACTGTGATTAATCCATTTAAAATTAGGTATTGTTTTGATGATGTTGACTTTCTCTCCTCCCTCTCCCAGAGTGAGGACCTTCCCTAAAGATTCAGCCATATTGGGCAGGGACACGGTGCGAGCCCTCATGTACTACGCCCTGAAGGTCTGGAGTGACATCGCACCTTTGAACTTCCACGAAGTGGCCGGCAGTGACGCAGACATTCAGATAGACTTCACCAAAGCTGACCACAACGATGGATACCCCTTTGATGGACCAGGGGGCACCGTGGCACACGCCTTTTTCCCCGGAGAGAGGTTTACGGCCGGGGATACGCACTTCGATGACGACGAGGCGTGGACCTTCAGATCTCCAGGTGAATGATGAACACAGAGCACAAGGCTGCAAAAATGTATGGACAGTATATATAGGAAAAAGAAGGAAAGTGATTTATTGTCACAGATGCACAGCACACCACTGTGACCTCTGCCTTTAACCCATCACCTTAGTCAGCAGGGGGAAGCTCAGGCTAAGCATCTGGGGAGCAGTGTGTGGGGATGGTGCCATGCTCAGTGGTAGCTTGGTGGCTGGTGGATTCAAATATATATATATATATATATATATATATATATATATATATATATATATATATATATATATATATATATATATATATATATATATATATATATATACACACACGTCTGTGTGTGTGTGTGTGCGTGTGTGTGTGTGTTTCTGCCTAATTACTTATTTGTCACTTGCACCAGACATTTACTTTTGAATATTCTGTGTATTTCCTAACAGGAAATCAATTCAGGTGTGTTATTCACATAAAAATTAACAAAAATATTATAAATAATATTATAAATAATAAATAAATTCACAAACTACATTTACATATTGTTTTTTTAAGGCAGTTTATTAGAGATGCAATGCTTGAATGGTCAATGATCAGATTCAGATAAATATTTATCATGACCAGTGCAGACTGTTGACCTGCTGGTCAGCAAACATATTTCAGGTTTTACACCCAATCCACGCAGTTGTTCAAAATGGAAAAACTGTGATTAATCCATTTAAAATTAGGTATTGTTTTGATGATGTTGACTTTCTCTCCTCCCTCTCCCAGAGTGAGGACCTTCCCTAAAGATTCAGCCATATTGGGCAGGGACACGGTGCGAGCCCTCATGTACTACGCCCTGAAGGTCTGGAGTGACATCGCACCTTTGAACTTCCACGAAGTGGCCGGCAGTGACGCAGACATTCAGATAGACTTCACCAAAGCTGACCACAACGATGGATACCCCTTTGATGGACCAGGGGGCACCGTGGCACACGCCTTTTTCCCCGGAGAGAGGTTTACGGCTGGGGATACGCACTTCGATGACGACGAGGCGTGGACCTTCAGATCTCCAGGTGAGGCACAGAAACAAATAGGGAAAATAATTATTCTCTGGTTGCCAGATTTAGTTTAAGAGTTTTTTTCCGGGGTATTGTTGTACATTTCCTTGATGAATGGCTAATTTGTAGCCATTTAGCCTCTGATGGTTAAATGTTTTATGAATTATGTCAAGTCTTTTTTTAGCTAAATTTTTCTTGCTAGATTTTTGCTAATAGGAGGGTAGCTTTATGCCACGATTTAGCAAATTTTTTTAAGTTGAACATCTTGCAGTTCCTCCTTAAGACACATAAAAGCTAGGTCGTTGTTATAATTTAGATTCAAAATATCCTTGTATTTGATCGACAGTTCCTTTGAAGCAGCAATAATAATGCTTTTTAGTGGAAACTAAAAACTAGCTTCAAGAAAGAATTCCCCAATGTAAACGACCCCAGTGTAGTTAAATATGTCAATTGAAAATATTATTTTGTTTTCATTTAACCAAAATAGTGCAGCATACAATAAAGACAAAAATTCCATTACATTTATTTTTGCCCTGCTGCAAACAGAGCGTAGACATTTCATAACCCTGGCTAATTAACCATAACTATTTGCATAAGAAAATGTATTGTTTTTAAGTCTTTCTTCATCATCCTTAATGGCACGTAAACCGTTTTTGGCTCTACCCAAGCGAAACTCATTCATTTTTTAGCGCGTTTTGGCCCAGTGTGGTTGGAGCTAACTGATCCTGATTGATCAAGCCAAATTTCCTTCATCAAACACTTGATTAGTCACCGAGGGAAATTTCTGAGCCTGAAATGAGGACAGGGTGACAGCGGCAGTGCTAAATGCTTTTCAATCAGCTCTGTCAATCAAACGAAGATGGGCACCTATTAGAATTGTTTGCCAGACAGCTAAGAAGGAAAAAAAAAAAAAAAAGAACTCTCTAGAGGTTTGGACTCACAGTCACTGGTTCATTAATTCACTTGTTAGTGCCTTGATCTCTGCATTAGGTCCACTCTGTGTCTTCTTGTTTCAAGAAAAAGCATGAAATAGTTTAACCGCAGAATGTTTTTGTTTTTTTCATTTTAGCAGAGAGTTTGTTTTAGCCTGTTTAATTAGCATTAGCCCTGTTAGCCTTTATATTCATGTTAAAAGGTGGTGTATGTAGGAATGTTGGTTAAACAGAGCATGGAGATCGATACACTGAAATATTTCTAGATATTTCTTCTTGATAAAGTATCAATATTTTACAGCACTAAATTTTTAAAAATTGGTGCTGCAAACATGCAGATATTCATGGCATTCATTTAGGTGTTGCCTTCAAACCTCGGACCACTAGTTGATTACACAAGGACTGCATAAATTAAGAATTAAAGTATTTAAGACTTTAAGTAAAAAAATCGTATGTTTTTTTCGATTATTTATACAAATGTTTTAATTTCTTCTCTAGTCTTTACAAATTTAGCTCCATCTGTTCCAATTGTAGTAATCTGATGTTCGAACTGTCAACTGTGCTGACAGCTGACAGTTTTCTTACAATTAAATTGTTTTAATAACTCAATACATCACCATATCTATGGTATCGCAATACAGTGGGGCTTCAAGATACGAGCTACTCAAAATACACGTTTTCAAAGTTATGAGTAGGCAACTTTTGCAAGATTTTCCTCGTGATACAAGGAAACATTGAGTTACAAGTGCTCAACTGAGCTCCATTTTTCCACTCAACATTGTCCCTTGCTGGGTTATTTTACCCATTTTTATATATTTATTTTATATTTATATATTTTTATATATATATATTTATACATATATATGTTATCAATGTATTTGTTTGTATCTATGTTTTGATGTTAAGATACACTGACATGCTCACAACAACAGCAAAGTGTCTGTGTGCAAGAACGAACTGGGCGAGATGTTGGAGATGAGCGTATGGTGCAATGCTGCAATGCTGCTCGGTGTGGGTTGCGGCAGAAATGTTGGATGTGGCGGGCGGTTCAAAATACGAACTTACGAACACAATACAGCATTTTACGAACATTTATGGACATCAGTCAGTGGTTGTTTGAATCTAGGAATTTTTGTAAGTCGAATGTTCATATCTCGGGGAACTGCTGTGTAATGAAAGTGTAATCTAGCTGTTACTCTTATCAGCAGATCTTAAGTTTGCATTGTCAAAATTAGCTGTTAAGCTGTAAACCTGGTTTCAGCAGCATTCGGCTTTGAGTCATATAAATGCCTCCCACTACAGCTCATTTACCATAGCTTGCTATGCGACAAAAAAAGAGAAAAAGACAAATATAAGTTTGTGCAGGCTCCACCTGTAATAAGTCAACAAATGGAGAGAGAGTTGGCGAGCAGAAAAGGTTAGAGGAGAATTTAAGAAGTCCACTCATCCTGATGAAATGATCTTGGTGCACTGATTGGATCATCAGGCAGAGGCTGTTTCAGAAGCGG
>NC_024320.1:9670018-9695693 GCF_000523025.1 Cynoglossus semilaevis
TTCCCTTTGCCTTTGTTTTCTTTATCCTTCCTTCTTTCCTGTGGAGGTGGAGGACTTAACTTCAGTCATCCCTCACTCTTCTGCTCAGTCACTTCTCACACTCATCCCTGCTGTCCTGAAAGATGGATGGATATAATGGAGAAGCAGGGCGAATAGCAAGAAAGAAAAGGCAGACGTGATGGGACTGAAACCTCTGTCATGCTTTTTGCATGACGGCTCATGTTCTAACCTTGGAAGCAATCCATGTCTTTTGTAATGATGCAACAAGCTCTTATAAAAGTGACGCCCGCCCCCTCCTTCATCCAGCTGTCAAGTCCAGTGTGTAATTAAGTGAAATTGAATTCCAACGATTTTCTTGATATGCTGATGGTATTTGACATCTCATGGTAGTTTAGTTATTTTATATTATGGTTTGCTTCGGGTGTCTGCTAAAATGTCATGCTTAAGGGAGTTGTGGTACCGTGGTAGAAAGATATTGTATCTTAGTTTAGTCCAGTACTTCTAAAATAGTGGGGTGGTCCACCCCTGGGGGGCGTGAGGGGCTTCCAATGGAATATATCACACTGGACATAAGTGTACCACTGCTGTAATGCTTGAATGATAACAAGCTTCCAGTCACTAGGGGGCAGCAACTCATACAGTGGTTTGTACAGATAAAAATGTACATGTTATCGGGTTCTCAATTGTATTTCAGTTCATGGGGGTGTGGGTCTGGCGTGAAAAAATGTCTGTCCCCAAGGAGAGGCATGACAGAAAATAATAAAGAACCACTAGTTTAGTCCAAGAACCAGAAACTGAATTCAAACATTTGTTTTCAAATGTGTTTGTTTGCTAAGAGACAAGGTAGAAAATGTACCCAAGTGATTATGACCAATGACACTCAGTCAGTGGTTTTGGTGCTTGCCCACTACACCAGGGGTAGGGGTAGGTACACCAGGGGCCCCATGTACGTACAAAGACTTTCATCGTGAAACATGGCGTACGCAAAAATCCAGATAATGGCGTATGCACAGAAAAATGTATATGTATCAAAGTGTCCAAACGCAGGAATCCCAATCAACATCCCAGTCAACCTGGATTTGAGCGTGCATGCTGAATTACCATACCACGCCCCACATACATATGCATATATGTTTAAATAGCCCCAGAATCCCACGTTCTGCACGCAAATTCAAACAAGTAAAAAAAATGAATTATACTCAAGCATAACTATAGATTCTTCAGAGGCCTGAGTTGTCCCTGAAGCAGGATTTAAAATGGTAACCCTACAGTTATGAGTCCAGTCTTTTAACCAATAGATGTCAGAAGTCAGAAGAAGTGATTTGAATAAGTAGAACATATTTATACCTGTCTCTGAGTCACAGCTTTGATAAATTTGTGTTGAGCTGTGTTGTGTTTTTTAAACAGATTTTTGAAAAAAAAGCCGAGAGGGTGGGAAGTATTTTTAGGTTCTGAGGAACTCTACAGTATTTATTTTATCAAGGGATTTGCTTGCTAACGTCCAAACAACATACTTTCACTGCTCAGTCCAAGGTTTCATCCTTATGTTGATGGATATTTGAATTGGGAATGGAAAGTTCCTGATGTGGTTCTCTGATGAATATTGTCGTTTAAATGAATGATTTGGTTTAAAACTGACAACAAAACAAATGACTTTTTTTCAGCATTGTGACCCAGTGCTGAGGAGACCAGTCTTGCTGTGAGAGACTGACAAATAGCTTCTCAGTCTCAGCCTCAATTATGACAGGTATGAGGAATGTAGTTAGCATTTTGGCCTTCTCTCCGATTTTAAATGCTCCTCAACTGTGACTGATGTCTGTACTTATTTTTTTCTTCCTGTGGAACTGAAAATAGAACCCAAGCGGGACAAAATTAATCGTTTTGACTTTTGGCCAGATCGGGATTCACACTGTGAAAGAAAATGGTGCCAAAAAGTTTGTGATAAGTGGAGGTGCCATAACTCCTCTCCTGGTTCTCAGTGACACCTCCTATTTCTTTCGAGGAGTCTGGGTGACTTGGCAGCTCTGTGTCTGTTTGTAACCACAACTCTATCTCAGGGAAGTGAGGAGGGAGAAGGTTTCCATATCCCAAAACTGCCAAAACTGAAATTTATGAGCCAAAATAAATGTACAATGCCGCAGCAGCACATTATCTCTGAAAATAAGTCATTATTTGGTAAGTATTTCAGTCATTCAAAAAGATTCTAATAAAATAACCAATAACCAAATAATCAATTTTATTGATTTATTCCAAAAAGGAAAGAGCATTTCATATAATTTAATAATATAAACACATACAATCACAGATAATGGTCAATACTTCAGGGATTGTTTTTGACCAATGAGAGTTCAGAGGGAGTCCAGAGGCCGTGTGGCATTGGAGCACATGTTTTGGATTACAGTTCAGTGTGTGTGTGTGTGTGTGTGTGTGTGCGTGTGTGTGTGTGTGTGTGTGTGTATGGGTGGGTCAGTCCCAGCTGGTGAATCAGTGATGGGTTTAGGACCTGCCTGCATCTCCCTTCTTTTGTTTGGTTCTGTCGGGGCTGTGAACCATATGGCTGAGGACAGACCCATCTGCTACAATAGACCTCTGACAGGGCTGCAGCACACACACACACACGCACACACACACACAGCAGGTTCTAGTGTTAACTAGGGATCTCAACCAACAGCTGCGTAGATAGAAATTTGATTGAAGGAGGTGACGATTGAAGGTATGGTGTGGTGTACGTTTGTGTGGTGTGTTTCAGCAGACTGTCCCTTTAGCCATTATTACTGAGCTACAGTGAGGTCCAGTGCTGCTGAGGTTCAGTCCAATTTAGTTTGCAATTGAAACTAATATGAAAGAGTATTGATCTTCATGGATTTTTTTTTTTATTCCGTTTATATTTCTTCTTCTGGTTGCAATAAAATGTTTGAATTTCGTCAAGTTACAAAGAATATGAGGAAGATGAATAAACATTAAAAGAGGCCCAAAAGTTAAAATGTCCTTTGAGTTTTAGGAAAAGAAAAAAAAGATCCAAATGGTGCTACATCGAAACTAGGTGAAAATAATAATGATTTTATTATGTTTTTATTCTGGTTTGGTTTAAAATTTTAATTTGGAGGGTTGAAAAACGGAGTACACGCATAAAAATATTCCTACTTACATCGATTGGAAAAAATGGCATCAGGACAGTCCTAGTTAAAAATGCTAATTTGACAATTTCTTAAATGGAATATGGTTCAGGTCTTTGACTGCACATGGACTGTGGATCTTCCTTTTGAACTACCTAATCATTGTGATAAATGCTCTCAGATGTGAAATATTTTTTGTCTATTTCATACATTTAAAAAAACTCAGGCTGTTTTTTTTACCATTTAGATTCTGTTTTGAAGACAAATCTCTTCTCAAATGTCTCTTATCACCATAAGCAGTGACCTGATGGAATCTTCTCAGCCTCACCTCAGGACATTCTCTCTGTTCTGTTTAGCCATTTATTTTTTATTTCTTTTATCCACACACACACTGACACACTGAGGCGTAGGACAGACACATGAAGAGAAACGTTAATTGAACAACTCCTAATTTCTTCATGTCACACTCTGGTTGCTTCACCTTGCTGCTATCTCAGCTGCAGCATCCTCCTCCTGCTCCACAGTCTCAGCATCAGCTCGTCTCTCAGGCATTGTTTCGCTGATGTCAGTATCTGCCCCTGTGTATCTCTCTGCCTGTGAGACGTTGTTAAGTCCTGGCCAGATTACAATGTTATGTGTTGTATTTTCTTAAAGCCTGTTTAATCCTCTTGAGAAGATGTAAACTTTGTTTGGTCAGCCCGGAAGGTACGACGTTAACGCCGGCATTTCCACAGATAGCAGGAGTTCTGTAATCTTCTTCAGAAAAACCTTCCTTATCACCGCGCATATCCGATGCTGACTAATTGCCTCGGCTAATTCCATACACACATCTCCCAGCACATTGTTCTCAGCAGGATCCTGAAATTCTATGTTGGCAGAGGCCATGTTTTATTGTGTATGATGATGTTGAATGGTGGAATATTAGGCAGCCTACTTAGTGGAGTGCTTTACTCCTGCTGCGTGATTGATGAATGTGAGGTCCATTAGGAGCTGGGAGAGTTTGGAATCTCACTGAGGTTAAATTTGAGCAGATCTCTGGAAGTGCTTTATTCTCTGACAGGCAGCAGATTGTCTCTACTCATTATCACCATGACAGCAATCTGCCTCTGAAAACTGATAGTTACAAATAAAACAACAAGCATCGTTGAGCTAGTTTGTATTTTTTATTCTTTCCTCTGTCAATTTAGTCCTTGACTAAAATGTGTGGCTAATTGTAAAGCTAACTTTTCATTGTACGTAGCTTAACTCGTTGATCTTGTGCATTTGAGTTGTTGTCTTGGTATGAAAGTGAACAGTTTACATTTCTACTCCAATTAGAAGCACTATCTCTTAACAAAGAATGGCTGGATACAACCTTTTAATGTCTGATACCATACTGCAACTTGGGGTATCTGCCGATACCAATAGTAACCCAATACCCTCTTTTCTCCTCCAGCATGCCATGGGGCGCCATTACCGAGGCGATAGTTTCCCCGTTTACGGCATGTCATGTAAAGTAGGGGTGTCTGATAATTGGCCAACCGATATTATCCACCGGATATTAGCATTATTATGTTATATCTGTGAGACTCAATCATGTTTTCCCCCTCAGATAAAGAAACCCCGTAACACAATGCCTGGGTTTCGCCAAATATGCTGCAATCGTAGTCACGGGACATCTACCCCAGTTTTGGGGGTAAAGCGACGTGCTTGTAACTATGCTAGGATCTTTAAAAAATGAGCTGCTTTCTGAATGTTTTTGATTAAAGTGATAACATTATATTCATAATTTGACACTAAAATGACAGTAACCTAGCTACATTTGTAAAGCGCCTTTGTTAATTGAATAAGTCTTATGACCTTTTTTGTTTTTTGGTTAGAAATATCAGAATATTAGCAAGTTAGCCTTTGGGCTACTGCAGTACTGTCTTTGTTTTGTTGGGGCATTTTTAACTATCTGGACTTTAAGCTATTCAAAGTTGTATGAAGGGTTAAATGGTTTTAATTTAGCAATATGAGCTTTTTTAAAATTGTTTGCTGACAAGACATGCATTATGATATGTCTTATTTTTGGCTAGTATGTGCCTTTTCAGGCTTTGGGGTTTTGTTCGTATTCGGCTTTTGGTTTCACATTACATTTAGTCATTCTAATAGAACTAAACTCAACTGCCAATGTTTTCAGCCCAAACTCTGATCTTGATGTTGTTTATTATATAAACAATGGGAGAAAATGCTTTATTTCATTTTATCCACATTAGTGTCATTACAGACCTGGAAACACAAAGTAAGAGAGAATTAGAGAACACAGTAGAAATAATAATAGAACACTTCTGCGAGTAATTGTATCTGTGTAACAATGGTAAATTAAATCAAATTCCAAAGGCAGCCACTACCACAGGATTGTCTAATTATGTTCCATGTGAGGGTTTTTCTCTCCCATTATTCAATTCAACACTCACTGACCTTATTATGTTATGGGACACAATGTGTCTAAATAAACCTCTCCTGTGCCACTTAAATACAGGAAAAACAGTAATAAAGAACCTCTGCTTAAAGCTGTGATCATTACCAAATAAAATTCTACTCAGCATAACAATGTGAGCGGGAGAAAAAGTCGAATCTCCAGAGAAGATGAGATTCAGACTACAGTCGTAGAAAGAAGCTGATTGTCTCCCTGGATGGTTTTTGGCTCCATGTTCTCGTAGGTTCAGATGATGTGGATTGGAAGAGGTTGTTAATGAGCTTGGACTAAAACTGCTGGAGCCTGGAGAAGCGGATGTTCCACAGAGTGGACATGTTGTCTCCAGTGGTCACTTCTTAGACAAATATATGTATTTGATCTGCGGAGGAGGGGGAGATGAAATTTTTATTTTTCTGGCCGTGTTTTGGGAACAGAACTGGAAATTTGTTTCCAATCTAATATTTTGTCTCACTTTAGATGAACTAAAGATATATTTAGTTTTCAGGTACTTTACTATATATTGTGCCCCCTTTAAGCCAAAGGCATTTGTAAGTATAACATTTTATGGAAAATGGCCAAATCTTGTACTAACCACATCTAGCACTGAAGTTTTATATAAATATTTAGGCTTTGACCGATCAGGTAATCATACTGAACTATTTCATAAATGACCTTTAGTACAAATATGTGCATGCACAAAACATTTTTTGTATATGTGTTGCGTTAAGGATAACCATGGTAACGGAGTGGAACAAAATTCCATTCTCATCTGTAACAAAATTGTGACAGAATCTAATACCGTTCACACGATCAATCCTGAATCGACTGAATTAGTTAATGCGCGACCCACCTGAGGGGCACGACCCAGTCTTTGGGAAACATTGAGTTAAATGAATTAAAGGACAGCAAATGCGATTTTTGTTAACAGTGAAGGGCTTTACTATTCACTCAGGGTCCCATTTAGAGAATTTTGCACGATTGTTTACCTGACGTTGTCACGTCATCGACATGGCGAGAATGCATGTGAGATCCAGGAATTTGTCTGTTTTCTTATGGAGGAGCGCTGCACTGAATAGACGGCATCGAGTGGGAAATAAACATATGAGGGACTTTGTGGGATGGTAAAAGGAATGTGGATTAGAAGGTTGAGGTTTTTGTGTACATGTGGGGGCAAAACCTGGAGCAGTTTTTATGACTCTGCAACCAAATGACTAAATTTGGAATTGAACCCCCATCTCGAGGTGGATAGGGTAATACACATGAATTGAGGAGCGGGTGAGTGTGCAAATGAGCTATAGTTGATTTTTATATATATATATGTTCAGCCCTGAAATTTAACCAATATCAGATTGATACTGACGCTGAGTATCGGATCGAGCCATCATCTAATGTATAGTTGTGTGAATTACTGTGGAATGATGGGTTCTCCTGCTGTACAGCCTAAGGGCTCAGTGGTTATGAACAGCAAGCATCAGCATCAATATTTGGCCTTTGCACTCACAGATTTCTCATGATTTACTACAGTAGTAGTAACTGTAAAATGTGCCATCGGTGGATGTTAAATTCATGGCCAAACCTTCTCCCAGTTAATCTGATTGTTGAGAAACAGAAACTTACCAGTGTGATCTGCTCACACTTCCTTAATGTACTATGTGCAGTTTCAGGAGAAAAGTCATCAAATTGGTTTGATCTCATTAAATACAATTTAGGTTATCAGAGGAAACACTGAATTATTTTCTTGTAATTTAGGCTGTTGAGTTAACAGGCCTCCCTAATGGAAAGGAAATTGAATGAATTTTATTAAATTTACACTCCTCAATGCCAACCTTCAGGCTCTTTGACCAAGTCTCAGGATGCTGTCCAGATTAGAACACAGCAGGATTCTTCCTGTCCCCTCAGTTCCAGACATTATTCTGTTGCTGCGAACATGAGACGTTCCTGTCTTTAACTGTACACCGAAAACTCTCCCTTACAGGCCAGTGGTGTCTTGGTGGTTAAGGAAGTGGACTGCCCCCCCGTTCACTCAGGTGACGGGTTAAAAGCAGAGGTCACATCTCACTGTGTGGAGCGGTGTGCTGTATCACAATGACCATAAAACTCTTTTACTTTTATATGCAGTTTGTATGAAATCCCAACAGAAAAAAAACATAAACTGACACTACACACTACTGAAGCTGTTTCATTTCCACTGGGTGTTTCATACTTAATATAGGAATATAATAATGTAACAATGCCGACATGTAACGTGGCATTATGAAATTCTATCTTTCTGTAAGCTTATGTTATTTTAACTAAAATAGGAGGAGAGTCAAACACTAACAGCCAAACATCAGAGAATGTTTGTTTTATGTGTAAAATAGTTGATAGTTGTTTTTCTTATATTTTAGCATATTATTATCTAAACGATATTTTATTATTTATATACTTGAGGGCTCCACATCATTGCTGTTGTTTTTTGAATGTAAATAGTTGACCATTGTTGTTATGAATATATTTATAAACACAGTATTGTATTTGTTTTTTGTATACTTTATATACTTTGAATGTACAGTTTTCTTTTTAGCAGCTGGTACTACAAGTTAAATTCTATACAAAAAGCTACAAAAAAAAAGAGTTTTGCATTTAAAGAACACTGGTTCGGATTTTTTTATTTTATTTTTTTATCGTGATACTACAAAAGTAGGAATCTTCACAGTATCACAGTATATTACTGGTATCAACTACTGAAATTCTGAAATTGTGACAAGCCTATTTGGTAGCCGTAATTGAAGGGCTAAAGAAAGCAAAACACAAGAAAGCAAATGTAGCACAATCCAATGTAGTGGCGAATGTAAACAAAGACGTCTTCTGCATATAGCAGAAGACTTATGAAGACGGTCATAATATATTTATATTAGCGTGACTGTGAAGTGATGTAGGTCGAGGACGTTGTAAACTGAGGACCCCTTTATTATTATATACCCCTATATTATCTGCTGGTGAAAAATAATATGGTTCAAGTATGACAACCCTCTTCTGACATCAGAAAATACTCGAAGGTAATGAAAACAATGATTCATACCTTGAAGGTAAATGTGCTCCAGTAGTAAAACTTACTAAAATCGTTTTATTCATTTTCTGTCTACAAGAAAGTGCCGTTAATAGTAGCTTTCACCTTAGTCTAACACAATGGACTTTTGGTAACACACGGGTGGATCCAGCATGACAAATGTTAAACCCAAAACACAAAATAGTCTGGTAAGCTTTATAATTTGACTCCATTTCCTTCAGCGTCTGCCGTCTTAAGCCAATACAGTCTAATCCACTCGATTCTCTCTGCTCCAACTCTGTCTGCAGGCGTAACGTCAGATTTTGTCTGCCTCATATGGAGTGTAAAAACGATGACACGGTGCGTGCTCTCTTCTCACTCATTCTCTCTCCTTCCTTTTGTTCAACACTCCTCCCTGCACCATGTGCTCCTGCAGATTAGACTTGGCATTTGCGTTCTCCGTACCTCAGGTGGCCACTGCAAGCATGGATTAGAACCACGTAAGGTTAACTGAATCCTGACTCCAGCTTAGCCACTGAGGAACTCAAGGCTAGTCTGACTGGACGTGCCAGATCGTAGACAAATCGAAATCTCAAAGCTCCGGCTTTTGTTTTAGTTGGCAGAAACCAGACTAGACGAGGAACTGGTGACTGTGTTTCCCCTTTAATTTAACTTTTTTTCTCCACCTGAAAAAGGAGTGGAAATGTGTTTTATGAGCCTGCAGGCTCTTTAGGTGTCCTTAGACTCTCCAGGTTTGATTGACAGCCCATGGACTCAGGCAGTTTAGTGCAGTTATCTCAACACACCACATGCCTAACAGCGCTCAAAGCCTCTGACGATGCTGTCTGTCTGTCAGGTCTTTAATTTGCATCATAAGCAGATGGGTTGGAGAAAGAGAATGAAATACCTGAACACAGGATTTTCACTGGCTCATTTAAGAGCTGACACTTACCGTAGAGCTGAGAGGTTAGAGAGTGTAATCCACCGATAGATCACGAACATAAACATTAAGCATTTCAAAGTAACATGGGTTTATCAAAACGTAAGGCTTAGGGATCACTAATGGCACATGAATATACTGTTTTTCAAAGTGGACCCTATTCTTTTATTTGTAATCATTTAGATAGAAATGAGCAAAACATGGAAATGTCCCTGTTATTTTTGTAAGGACTTGTTACCCAATATTTATCGTACTTAAGATTAGCTAAAATTAACTAAGCTAAGCTAAATTTTACAGTAGTCCTACCATAACCCAAACCTCACCCTAATGTCTAACCCTAACCCATCCTTCAACTGAACCCTCACCCCTAAACTAAACTGAGCCTCTGCAATATTTCAAACGCTGCTGCTAATTATTCTTATTCTTATGGTCCTATTATTTCTATTATTTATGTATTTCTGTTTACATTCAGTTACTTAAACATCTTTGCTAAGAAACTGTCACTTTAAACTGTTTATATTTATATGTACCTATAGTTTACATTGAGCACAGTTTTTTTTTCTTTTTTTTGTACTAGTTCTTGGTAATTCTCCTAGATACAGAGGAACCTCAGTTTTTTAACTTAATTCGCCCCTGAAGACCTTTCGTGAACCAAAAAGTTTGAAAACTAAAACAATTTTCCCCATAGGAATCACTATAAAATTGATTAATCTGTTCCTGGACCCTGGATGATTGCAAATCCAAACTTTTTCAACGGTATTTCTTGTACAGGTTCATACAAGACACCAATGAAAATAGTTAGATCTAACAAAAAAGATAAACACAACTGAATAAAGAATAAAGCTATAAATTATTGTCTCCGAAATACTGTCACCGGCCAACTGCTTTTTGATAGGGAAGTCATAATATCAGTGGTGGCGAATTATGTAATTTCTGTAAGAATCGTTATTGGTTTTTCCTCTAATATTGAAAACCTGACAACGCAATGTCTGGGTTTTGCCAAATTATATGTGATGTGTTAAAATAGTGCAAAGCCCTGGACCGGGCAGATGCTTCAGAGCTGTGGAGAACTTTTGTTGAAACACAACTGCAGTAACTTGTTTTAAACTCCTTTATTGCTCTCAACCTTTTCCTCCCCTCATAATCTTCACACTCTCTCGTCCTCATACATACATGAAGCAGTTTTTATTTAGTGCAATTTTACAAATAAAAACATTGATGACTGATTGAACACATCAGTCATTCTCAGTTAAACTCTGACTCATGGCTTTATGGTTACCTGGGATTTATTGTCCGTCTTAGGCTGCAGTGGAGCGGGTAATGTTTTTAACATTTGCTGTTTACTTTAGCCAAGGTCACTACAGTACGTGTCTGTTGTTAAAGTGAGAACAATGAATAAATCATGTGCCCAGAGGTACTACGGCAGCTGCTCTTAAAAAGCTGATTTTTATTTTATTTCCTACCAATAAAAACGTTAAATAAAGTGTATGGTATCATCGCCTGTGTTTCTGGTGTGAGCATTCTCATCTATCAAATAAGCAGATTATTCCATATTTTAAATAAAACATAAACAGTGCTGTAAGAATTCATTGATCTCTGCCTTAATAGTTTTTTTTTTTTGGTCTTCCTCAGAATCCAATGGAATGGATCTGTTTGCTGTTGCAGTCCATGAGTTTGGCCACGCCATCGGCTTGGTCCACACCTCAGCCATGGAGTCCATTATGAGACCGTATTACCAGGGTCCTGTAGGAGACCCTCTGAAATACGACCTGCCCTATGAAGACAAGGTCCGAGTCTGGCAGCTGTACGGTACGACGGGACCTGCACCACATACACATCTATATGTGAATGTAGTCACAGGAATTTACATGTAGGATCTATTATTTCTCCCATTATTTCCGTTTCCTTTTTACCATTATCCTCAGTGTCTCTTCAGTTCAGTAGAAACACACATTCATGTTTCCACACATGTCGCTGGAAGCTCTGTTTTTTTCCCACTGGAAACTGGCTGCAGTAGAGAATATTTATGAGGCCAAGGTCTTCTAATATGTGTAGCCAGGTATTGAATTTATTAAAACCATGGATGGAGTTCACTTCATTGTGACAGTCGACCTTTTCACGTCCTGTATCCAGGACAGCATAGAGAATGACAAGTATATGAACAATGATTGGTAAATACGTGAGCTGCAGACATTATTGGAGAAAGTATCAAACCTCAGTGTCCTGTAATACCACATAAACTATTTGAATTTTTATCATCCCAAAGTGCAAATTGAAATGATAGTGCTTAGCTTTAAACTTTCTTTTCCAGACTTTCCTGTGTCTGTTCATCACTGTCACTGATGTGAAGCTGTTTCACAGTTTGTGGGGGCCACTAGTGGTGGAGAACAGTAATTGAGCAGATTGTATAAAAACTAGCCTCAGTTTACTATCATTACGCAGCTAAATATGTGTGGCTAAATAAGTGGCCATTCTAGTTTCCTTTTAACAATGAAGCTAATTGAGTATTTCATTTAAAAGTAAAGCTTTTTTGTGTTTTTTATTTTGTCTCAACTAAATACCATGAACGTAATTTTTACTACTACTATTACTACTTTGAAAGCAAAGTAACTTTAATCCCAACTAAACCTAAACACCTCATCAACAACCCTGGAACGACTTACTGTATCTGTTAACATGTAAATAACTTTATTTATTTATTTATTTAACATATTTGTTATTGTTTCCATACCTGTTTGTCAGAATGATATCAACAGTCGGTAAATTTACTGAAGTCTCATGTCATTGTCATTCCAGGTGTCAGAGACTCAGTGTCCCACACAAACCGACCAATCAGCTCCTCTCAGACTGCTGAGCCTCCCGTCTTGTTGGACCTCCCTGAAAACAGATCCACCTTCCTGTGAGTAAATGATCCCCAGATGGACAGCATCCGTCAAACACAACCAAGACACATTGGGTATTTATTGAAAAGTATCTTATTTGCGCAGGGATTTATAATTTACTGGGCTGCAGGGTCAAATAAAATGTGTTCCAAACTACATTAAATGCATTGTAAATATCACATTATGATGTTAAATATAAACCGCATCCGTCGGTGAATTCTTGTCCCAATAATCTTCCTCCACAGCTGTTTGCATCTCATTAGAGCACATTGCTGCTCCATAAATCTGCTGTTAATTCTGCTCCTTCACATATATTTAGTAATTAGGCACGACGGTCATAAAAATGCAGCAAAACTGGCATTAAAAGTTTAGCAGCATCCATAAGATCAGTGAAATTTTAATAGCTCTCACACAGCTGCTATTTATTGCAGAGGAAACTGTAATGGATCTGTTTATAGACGGGATTCTATTTTTCCTGATCGTTCCCTGTACATCAGCCTAATTATGTCATGATAGTTTTAGTTTTCTTATTTCTTATTTTTTTTCTAAGGAAAAACAATGCAAAACAACGCAATCAAATAAATAAAGGCAGGCAAAGTAACTATTTCTGTTCGAAGAGAGAGTTTATTTGGACCTTGATATGAAATTACGAGGTGCCAACAGTGCAAATTAACTCAGACTTTTGCAGTCTGCCCGTCTAATTAGCTAATTCCCTAGGGTGATAAGGCCGGCTATTAGCCTGTAGTTTTATTTTTTCTTTCTTTTTTTTTCCACCCTTAATTTTCTCCATTCATGTATTTTGAATTTACATAAACACACAGACACAGATTATAAGACCCAGGAGGTCTATTAACACTTGGCAAAAATGTCTTCATTCTCAGATTTCCTTCAGGAAACAATACACTGAAGCGACATTTTCACTGCAGCTGCCACATCAGGCAGTGATGGAATTTTTTTTTTTTAAACCATCTCTTATTCCCATGATTCACACTTGGTCTGACTTCATTAGTCATTTCCCATTGACTCCATCAGGTGGTGATGTGTGAAAAAGCTGGATTAGCTCTGACAAAAGTAGCGACGCTAACCGCTAAGCAGTAGAGTAGTGTTAATAGAGCTCTGAATAGATACCTTTGTTGCTAACATAAAGACTGGCAGGCTCCCATGCTCTCACGGCTTCACGGTGCTAATGGAGTCATCATTGGCAGTCTGGTCCCATCCTGCTTTAAATCAGTCATAAATCGAGGGAACGAATGTGTGCACACACACACACACACCTTGGTGTTTGAAAAGCCTGGTTTTTAGTTCATAGGAAATCAGGCGGTGCAGATGATGTTGTCATCTTGGGTCAGTAAGGTGAACGGTTCTTAAAAACATGTTTTAGACTTTTAATGCTACTGTATTCTATATTTATATTTAAAAGAACATTACAGGAGGTCTTGGTTTACAACGTCCTTGTGGTTACGTCACCATCTGCCATAATTTTTTAATGAAAGTCTTGCTCCAATTTTCCAATGTACAGCAAGGCACTGTAGGCGAAAGACGTTGTTTACATTCACTGTTTGTTCACCATACATTGGATTGTGCTACATTTGATCTCTTTTGTTTGTGTTGTTTTTCGAGGACTTTTATCCCCTTCATAATGGCTCTCAGGTTTAACTCTCCTGTGTTAGTGTATGTGAGTCACACAGGTACTTATGTACAGTATGTGAGCTACAACTTACGGCAAAACTCCAGTTGCATTGCACCTTGGGAATGGAACTCCCACATTGGTTAAGGACCCCCCTTCACTTTCCTCTGGGTTCAGCACAGCGATACAGCACATTTTTTGAGACAAATTTTGTCAAAAACTGGGGAGAACTTGACCTAATGATAGCCTAAGCTAAATGCCTAAGCCATAACTGGCACCTATTTCTTGACTTTTAATAAAATGTTGTTCTCAAAAGCAGATTATAAATGAAACAAGACATTGTGTGTTAGCTAAATCTTATCTCTAATTTAAATCAATTAAAGTTCTGTGTACACTATAAGATGACCCAGAAATAGCAAAACAGCTAAATTTGCCAATGCCGTTTTCCAAAAAAAAGATTATATTTCGAAAGAGAGAGCATGTTAGCTAAAATTGTAGCACATTAGCGTTGCTAATGAATATAGAGCAGAAATAAAAACAAAAAAACAAAGACATCCTAAGAATAAGTAACGGTTAGGCAAAAATCTTGACAGCCCAATTGAAAACGAAAAGAAATAGCTCAATGTTAGGAAAGACATGACATTGTTAGCCACAATGTCAAGAGTTAAATGGCTATGTAGAAAAATACTCTATAAAACCTATAACAATATTATAATGATCTTATAATGATACAAAGTGCCTCAAAATAATTGTAATTATTCATAACTGTAATTTTTCTATTTAAGCCCAACAATACATTACTGTTAAAATTCAGAAAATGTGTCTGTATTCTTTTTATTTTCATATGTGACTTTAATGTCTCTGTATGTTAAGTAACAGCATTGTGAAGATTCTACACCGTGGTCACAGTCCAATTTAGGACCTTAGGAGTTACCTTTTTTTCAACCTTTCTTCTGTCTCCCAGGCTGGCTCTGGACGCCCCAGACAGATGCTCCAGTCACTTTGATGCAGTGGCCCAGATACGAGGAGAGGCTTTCTTTTTCAAAGGTACCACGGCTCAGGGGGGGTGGAAGACAGGCACAGAGCTGCGAAGCATCGTGGGAAAAAAAAAAAAAGATCTGAAACTAGGGGAAGTAAAATAGAGTGAATGTGATGGTAAAAGAAGAAGACGGTGAGGATGAAGAAAAGCGGGCCAGGGGTGGATGTAGCCAACTGAGGCAGTTGAACTTCTAAAAGACAGGAGGCCAGGCGCTACATCAGACTTTTAAAGTCTATCCTCTGGAGACATCACCCAAAAACCTCACCCTGAGAACAAAAAGCACACCCACAAACCCTCAGTGGAGTGTGTTCAACGGTGCAGAACTTAACAGTATTTTTTACAAACCATTTAGTTTTTCATTTCAATCGAATGATGTGGCGTTGAAGATTTATGGAGCTTTTTAGCAGCAGTTTATAGAAAAGTCTGAACAAAATAATAAGTTAAAGATTCTCTGACTGTTGTATCCACTGAATAAGACTTGACTTCAAAGATATAAAGCTGTCACTTTGTCATTTCCATGCCATTGATTCTCCATAAAGACATCATAAGTAGAGTGTAGTACTAATGTAATACGTATATAATATGCCATTTTAATTGGACCAAGTGTATGATGGTGTGTTCATCTGCTGCCGTCTGCTTGTGTTTTCATTTTTCTGTTCTTTTTAATTGCTCCAGGCAGCTACTTAAAGTTAAACAGTAAGAAGGAAGGGGTGAGGGCGTGTGAAGCATCCACTCAGGACCAGGAGACCCAAATGTTGTAATTCATAAGTCAAAATATTGTGATTTATATTTTTTTGTTTTTCTTGTCAGAAGTGTACAGCCCCACAGCTCAGGTGTTATATAATCTAGTGAAAGCAGCCTCTTAGGGTCTGTTTAATGTTGTGATCAACTGTTGGCTCCGAGGTCTTTGTCTCTTTTTTTTTTGACAAATGATTTTAAATTTCAAGTTCAAAAAAGCCCAATATCTGTTTTTGGCAAGAAGTGTAACGCCTGGTGAGGAGCCATTTGAACATCATTCACAGCCCCTGCTGCTGGAGGAATGAGTGGGAGGGGCACGTGTACTCTGTTTACCAGTCTGTGATAAGGCTGACCATGTTTCAGTGAAAATGTTTCAGTGCCATTTTTAAACATATGTTAAACACATCTCCAATGTCTTTTGCCTACAGGAAAGTATTTTTGGAGGCTAACTCGGGAGAAGCACCTGGTGTCTCTGCGGCCAGCACAGATCCACCGTTTCTGGAGGGGCCTCCCAAAAAATCTGGACAGCGTGGACGCTGTGTATGAGAGGCCTGGTGACCACAAAATAGTTTTTTTCAAAGGTACATTTGGAGTAGTTTCTTAATTTTATTTATTTTATTCATTATTCACATTATTCATTCAAACGCCTCATCTGAAGGGCTCCAACATTTCTGAGTCATAAAAATGTAGAGGGTGAGACCAATGTTCTGAATCCCCCTTCCCCAGGTCTGAAGTACTGGGTCTTTAAAGACAACATCGTGGAGGAGGGTTACCCTCGTCAAATCACTGACTTTGGTTTACCCTCGGAGGGAGTGGACGCAGCTTTTGTTTGGTTACACAACGACAAAACTTACTTCTTCAAGGACAACCAGTACTGGCGCTACGACGACCATCTGAGACACATGGACCAGGGGTACCCTAAAGACAGCACGCTGTGGAAGGGGCTGCCGTCACAGCTGGACGACGCCATGAGGTGGTCGGATGGTGAGTGTAATCAAAAAAAGAACGATCCCAAATATCAGATTGAAGCATTCCTAGTAGTTCCCAAGTAGTTAGGCCGAACTGATTTGTAACCTGGTATTCTGAAGAATATTTTTATAATTCCTCAGCAAATATTTGATCAGAAACTCCTCAAAGGAGTCTCCCACAAAATAAGAAGCCCCAGAGTTTGAATAAAGCAAACAGGCGCAGGCAAGGCAGAGAGGGTGCACATCTAAGGATTACCGAGAGAGTAAAGAGTAAGAAAGAGGGGGGTGCTCTGTGTCATCTACTTTAGTTTTTTAGTAAAATTGTGTCAAACTCTTTTCTGATTTGTAAAATCACTAAGTTCTTGACTGTAGATCCATTCCTTAGATTTCCCTTTAATACAACAGTTTTTCTAAACTTTAGTGCCACATAATGTGCTCAAAACATAACTGCTAGCGCAATGTAACATGTTCCCTTAATAGCAAGTTTATTCCAATATACCCTAAAGAGTAACTTACCCTAGTCCGATTACTAAGCAGCTGTGTTACCTCTGAAGTTGACCAGGAAGGCCTCGACAATTTGCTTGTGAACCTACCGACTTTTAAGAGAAAATACTTTTTCCTTGTTAGTGGAAAAAGTAATTGAATATAGCAGGTGTATTCAATTTTCCTGTGAAACTATAGGAAGAGATTGTTGGTAAGGTTAAAGGAGGAAGGACATGACCAGGGGCTGGTCTAAACATGGCTAAACCACCAGGGGGACTGTTTTTGTGTACCACCCTTAGTTTTTTATTTCACACCTGTGAAAAAAAACCTCAGCAGCTGCCAGTGTTTATTTGTGGTTTTAGAATAAGATTAATCAAAACAAAAAACAGTGACGTCACTGAAAAAGGCTCCAGGTCAGTTGTTAATGTTGACACCAGGTGTGAAGGAGATCTGAAGCTTTTAAAAATACACTTTAAAAGAACTCCTGCTGGATCCTGATTCAGGAGCTGACGACCAGTGGGAGCCAGGATGTTCCTAATCCCCCCCGCAGCAAGTGAATACAAGGAAGCGCTTTCCCCGTCAGGCGTTCCATGGTCGGTCTTCTGTCGTCTCTGCTTGTACACTCAGAGGTCCTGCTCCCACCTCTTTGATGTTTGTTTCCACGTGTGTGTGTGTGTGTGTTATTGTGGATGTGAATGTAAAAGTGTGTGTGTGTGTGTCAGGATGGGTCTTAAACTCTGCTTCACCCTGGACTATAATCACCACAGAGCCTGCAAGGAGTAAAACCTTGGAAAAACTACACACAGAGCCTGGGAACTGGAGTCACATCAAAGCTGGTTCCTACTCCTTTATTGTCAAGATCAACTTGGAGAAAGACGGAATGGAGGGAGGGCCAAAGATGGGTGCGACAGCAGGAAGCAGGGAGAAGAGAGTCTGACATACCTCTGTGAAACAGAGGAGAAGATAAGACATGGTGAATCTGGAGAGCACCTGAGGAGAAAGGATGGTGACGAAGTGAAGATGATGAAGGATGGATGTCCTGACGTCCTGAGGGCTAGTAGAGAAATCACAGGGAGACAAGTGTGAGCTGTGGCTGTGGAGAGAAGAAGACATAAAGGGAGTTATTGTGCTGCTAATCTTAGCCGCTGACTACACACAGGAAGTTCAGGCTCGTAGTCATGAAGAGGGAAATGGAATTCCTCAGGCATGAATTTTATCCTTCTACTTATTGAGCAGACACACATTACACATGAAGCTGTTTGTGTAGTGAGCTAGTCGCAGGATCCACTCCACTGTTTCCACATATATATTTATACAAAGAATACAAAAAGAAACTGATTCTGGTTGGAAAAAACATGAAACATTTGTCAGATGAAATTGTTTATGTAACAGTTTATTTATTTATGTTTTATAAATAATATTTAAATTATTTATTTTAATTATAAATTATAATTTTATTTATAATGTTATTAATTCATTTATAAATAATTTTAATTTACTTAACAAATTCATGTATATTTATAAGATGTTTTCCTCAATAACATTTTAGTCCAGATTTTTTGAACAACACTATTTTGGTGCTTTTTTTAATCATTATTAAAATTATTCCTAGCTTTATCTTTCCAACGTACAATTTTTATATTTTTTATTCATGTGGAAATTTTCTTCTTTTTTTTTAGATCTGGTAACCTTTAACTGTATGTCTGGCTAAACCTCACTGTATGGTTGGCTAACCTTTAGTGTGTGTTTGGCTAACCTTCAGTGTACAACTAGCTAACTTTTAGTGTACGTTTGGCTAACCTTGAGTGCATGTTTGGCTAACCTTTAGTGTACGTTTAGCTAACCTTTAGTGTATGTTTTGCTAACCTTTAGTGCATGTTTGGCTAACCCTTAGTGTATGTTTGGCTAACCCTTAGTGTACGTTTGGCTAACCCTTAGTGTATGTTTGGCTAACCCTTAGTGTACGTTTGGCTAACCTTTAGTGTATGTTTGGCTAACTTATTGTGCATTGTTTGTTTTATGGCTCAAACTCATTGCCGAATTGGATTTATTTGCTCTTCTAAGCATTTGTTTTACTCTGATTTAAAGTCACTGTTATTTGGTTTTGGCCTTGAAATAACATTTCATTTACACATCAAGGAATCATATTATTTGGATAAAAGTAGCAGAATATGTTCGTGCTGAGGTACTGTTGCCTTTATTTGTTAAGTTATTATATCATTTCGAACACTACATGAATCACATTCACATATTTCTGGCATTATTTTTTTGCTAACATTAAGCTACAGTATATTGTTTTGTGTCATTTTTGTTTGATTTTTCATTGTTTATCTATTTTTGGTTCATTTATTTTTACTTTTTTTTTTTTGTTCCTATTATCAGAGAATGGGAAATACATTAGGAAATATAATGAACTTCAAACCGGCGGGGTTAAAAAAATAGCAGCAGCAGTGTAAATATGCTAAACAAATACAGGTTCTTCTCTGGATCAGTGGTTCACGAAATTAAGACCCAGAGTGTGGCACGTGTTGCTGCTCAGTTATTTGAGATGAGTGTGAAGATAATACTGTTCCTAATATCAATACCACAGAACACAGTGTAAACAACATGATTTGGTTATTCCTAATTCTGTTCATCCCTGAACAGAATATTTCATTTGGGCCACATGGTGGAGGAGAGGTTCATGCGCTTGCATGCGCAGCAAGAAGGTTACAGAGAGAAAGCTAAGAATTAAATATAATTACGCTCTGAGAACTGAAAATGAAATGTGGGTGTGAATGGTTGCTTGTCGTGTCTCTGTGAATGACTGGGAGCCCTGTCCAGGGTGTCTTTACGCCCCCTGCTGATGACTGCTGGGACTGACTGATTCTCCTCCTTATTCATTCATTTTCGTTTTTTGGTATGATTCTTTTTTTACAACAATACAAACTATGATTAAGGAAGGTACAAATAAGTAAAAATAAATAAAAAATAACCAAAATACTATGGTGCTAGTGAAAGAAATGGGTAAAACTTACAACCAAACAAAAATTTTTAAGACAGATTTTAGTGGATTTACTGAAAATTATCTGAGGAATTACCTCATATCTATAAACTGTTACCAAATAGCTTAATACCCATTAACATTTAATGCAATTCAATTTTGATTAAATTACCAAACTAATTTACAACTAAGAGATTTTTTATTTTTTTTATTTCAAAAACCGTGCAGACACCATGATAAGACCATTCTCTCCCTCCACTCTTCTCCGTGTAGGCTCCTCCTACTTCTTCAAGGGTAAGGAGTACTGGCGAGTACCTGGCAGTGGCATGGAGGTGGAGCCAGGATACCCCCGCCTCATCGCCAAAGACTGGCTCCTGTGCACGGAGATGCAGTCAGACTCTCCAGACACAGAGCTCAAAATAACAGAGACGAGGGTCAACGTTCACCTTCACCCCGACCACGCGGAGAACGGGTACGAAGTTTGCTCCTGCACCTCCGACACCGCTTCACCTCTGGGCGCTCGCCCATCGCCATCGCCACTGTGGCTGCTGCCCCCTCTCTGGACGCTCCGGCTGGCCCTCCACTCTGAACTGCTATGATGTCATAGTGTGGGAGCAGGGGGGCCAGTGGGCACTGAGCCAAACTAACAAGTGGAATATAGTCTTTCTGGTTCTTTTTATTCTATATCATTTGATATTTATTTATCATGCCTCTGATGATAGATCTCCCCCTCCCCTTCCATCCATCCAAGCCCCCAGGCTACAGCCCACTCACAAGGATTAACACAGTTTTGGTCAAACTGCTTTTTCCTTGCCAGGAAAACAGTATTGATTATTGCTCATCAAAGGGCAAAGGTCAACGAGATGCCTACACACACTGACGGCTGCTCTTTATTCAACTAAAACTATTGTAGTTAGAGATTAAACATATTATAACACTTAACCTCCGCTGTTATCTGACATAAAGAGGTGGTTCTATTTTCACAGTGGATTTTTTTGCGTCTGTAACAACACAAAAGAAGTGAATAACACTTTGTTAGTGTCGTTTACCACTGAGGAAGAAAACAACATTTTTTTATTTATGGTTTGAACAAAAGGCCTTCTATGTGATGAAATGTTCTGTAGAAGTTTTCAATTACCGCCAAACAGATTTTTTAAAGACAATTTAGCAAAAACATTAAAGAAAATAATCCAGACTGTTGAGGTTGGTCAAAAAGGAATTCTAACATTTTTGGTAAGAGTTTATAAAATTGCAAGAAAAAATGTTGTTGACAATTGCGAGTGTTAAAGCATTTGTTACAGAAAACGTCGTTTTTTTTCCCAGAAGATGCCTAAAAATTTACATTCAATAAGTCAGGGAGCTCGAGTCAAAAGTCTAAAAAATGTAAAAACATGATGCTCAGTAGTAAATAAAAACAGTTCAGAGGCCAAGAATATGGCAGTAATGTAAAAAGACAGGTTAAAGACAGATATAGTTCCAGTGGTGTCTGAGGACTGTCTTTAACCCAGTCCTCAAAAATAAACAAAAAATAGAGCAAAAATAAATTATCATTTTAAACCAATGTTGATACCTAAAACTGCTTTTGATAAGCCTTCACATTACTAGACTGTTCTGATCCAGATCTGGTATCTGTTGGTACTTTGGGGGTATCAAGAGGTAAGGTTTATCAAAATCGCTCCTTTCCCTGTTCTTGGTTGGTTTCGTCAATCTGTGGATGAGTGGTTTATTGTCGGCCAAATAAAGAAGGTTTACTGCTCACTGTACATACACAGAGAAATATATACAGAACTAATTTGTCCTTTGCATTTAACCCATAAAACTAAATCATCATTTTATTCCATAACTTGTCAGTCCCCACCGTTTCCTTCCACACCTGCTGTGAGCTCCAGAAATTAGAAATCTATCCAGAATTACGGAGCTCATTTTTGGGGCGACAGTATTTCTACTGCTGACCTTTCAATTGACCTGAGGCTATATACATTTCCACTACACTTTTCAACAAAGTTAGGAACCAACTCATCTCAAGTGCTTGTGAAGAACCTGACTGTCTTGGCTCCGACACCTGCAGACAGTGTGAAAACTTCTTACTGTGACAGGACCAGACATTCACGGATGAGTAGGCAGATTTTTTTTTTTCTTCATTTTCTTTGCCTAAATTTCCCAGCCAGACTATGACGACATTGTCATGGTTTGATTATGTTCACCTCTGGGTTAGAACCATTCCCCTGCTCTTTCTGTGCTTCAGTTGTGTTATTGTGTCGAACTTTGAAGAAGTTGATGTTAATTTCTTTTACTTGGCTTCGATCAGGTCTGTGTGAGCCTTTCTGTGACTGTTGGACCAGTTCTTTCTGAAGACCAGTGTCTCACCGCAGGGCGCCTGGATTTATTCTCGTTGTAAAGACATAGACTTCATATAATTGAGTTAAAGAAAAGGTTCTACACTTGTCGCATTGCCAATTGGACTGTGTATATTTTATGCCGTGTTTTCTAATGTAAGATATTTTTGTATAAAAAATGAATAAATCTGTACAACTTTAGCCTTCATGGTCAGGTGGTATATAGTAAACCATATATATATATATATATATATATATATATATATATATATGTATGTATGTATGTATGTATCCAGCTATTTCCATCCACTTATCCATTAACGGGGGCAGCAGTCTCCACCCAAATCACTTTGTGATTTTTTTTTATTAACAAATTGAAGCAAAAACTTGTGTTTATGCATGTATATGTATATACATACATGATTTTGAAATAGATTTGGTTTCATAGAGACTTTAATCTTGAGCTAATCCCAGTGGTGGTCAGGAGACACTCACATTTGTCAGGTGTGAATGTTTGCTTGCTGTATGGCAGGAGCACTAACTTTCCCTGCCCCAGTGTTTAGAAATGCTGTGTTACAATCCCTTGTTTTTAAACTGAGTTGAGAAAGTTCCTAATTTGCCGACAGCAGCAGTTTTCTGTCCACATGACACTCACTGCTGTGGTGTTAATTAACTGGTGTGATGCTCAGCTCCAGGGCAGAAACACCTGCACTCACAGGTGACGACAGCAGGCGGTGTATGTATTAAAAAATGTGGCAGGATGTGATGAAAAGGTTGTTCCAATAAATACTTTAAATTTGTGGCATTTTAGGGAAAAAACAGGGAAAGAAACTGTGGCATTAAGAGATGAGCTTATACTTCAAGTTCTTAGAATCAGAAAATAATAAGACAATAATATGAAGATGACCTGAAGGGTGTATGGTCTGCATTGGTCCTGTAAGTCAGACATAAGGTGTTGAAGAAGAGAGAACAAAAACAAACAGAGTTAGAGTCTGACGGGAAAAAACAACCAGAGTGAGATGACAAACAGATGAAGAGAGTCTGAAAAAAATTAAATGTCATCTCAAGAGAGACAGTGACAAAGATAAGAAAGCAATTTAGCTGTAAGAATATAATCCACACAGGAGATAAGAGGAGCTCTTCTACAGCTTTAACACTTCATACACAGTATTATAAGACAATTCAGTTTTTGACAGTGGAGCCGGAGTCGTCTCACCAACACACAGGTCTTCAACACGCCTTTAATTCTCTTCAGATTTGTGTTTTACAGATTTAAATCACATTTACTTGTTATTTTGTAGACCGTCGTTCTGAGCCGGTTCTGCTCTAACCCCTAAAAATCCCTTCACCCCCGGGGACATAAAACACATCGCACTGTTTACTAAGCTGCTGTAAAATGACCTGCTGCAACTGATGCTGTCAATCGTTCTGTGATATAATCACCTGTAGGGGTCAGAATTTGCCACAGGCTAAGTTGGAATTCACCCGATGATCCCGAATGTTTCATCGCTGCAGTGAAATGTAGAGCTAAACCTGAGTTTGAAAAAATCTTTTAGATTAAAAGCATTGTAGGATGAGGCATCGGAGACGTTTGCTAAAATTGTTGCTTAGTGAAAAAAATCTAAATCAAATATATTTGTAAACAAAAAGATATTTCATTAAAACAGAAGAAAAAACAAAATAATATTTTGGAGAAACTGCAAAACTTGAAAGAAAAGAAAATTCTCGAAAAAAGAATTAAGAATCTTAAAAAAAATAAGAATGTACAGATACACATATATATATGTTTTAAACACAATTTTTAAAAAGTGTTTTAGTAAATCACACAATCAGGGTAAAATGCAAACACTGTGAAAATTCTATTCGAAATAAATACTCAGATTCCTGTATTTACATTAATTTCACATTCTGTGCCATTAAAATGGCCACCTGCAGGTCAAAGCAGATACATATTGATATTTTCCAATGATCTGTGTTAAAGATGCATTTTCAGTATGACTACACATTTTTGACATTTTATTAAGTTAAAATCGCCGAATTTCGCATTTTCAGTATGACTCCACACATTTTTGACATTTTATTAAGCAAAAATCAGAGAGCAGCACCCCATATCTGACCAATACAAACTGGGTCACATGACGAACGTTTCTGTTCCTCAACATATCACCAATATCAACTTTACAGATATATCTGTTATACAGCAGGACTCTCTACAATCTGTGCAATGTCTTTATTGCATGTGCGAGATACTTGTTCCTGCTGGTCGTATAAGAAGTGCAGAGAAAAGTCAGCAGAAGATATATGCAGTACTCTGTCTCACCTCAAGGGGTCGTACGTGAACTGCCAGATGCTCTCCAGCTGGCGTCAACAGGCAATCAACAGTCGGCGCAAAGCGAGAGCCAGTAGTAGGTCAAGAACAGCTCTGCCTGATCCAGCTGACTATGGATTGTATTTCAAGACAGAAACGTTTCTTAAAACTGTACTGACTGGTACAAACGAAAAGACTGTCTGTGTGGCTGTCCTGTAAGAAACCTCCTTTACTGCTTTCCTTACCTCTTGTTCTCATCGAGTGATGACGTCTGGACTAACTCCGGATAATCTGAACTGAAACATTAGCAAAGAAGTCTTAGCCAACATGAGAGATCAGCCACGCACATTCAAAGACAGATTTATTTAAAAACTTTTGGAAATTCATGGACCGATTTGGCAGTGGATGAAAAACGGACACTAAACATTAGCGTCAACAATGCTGAGGTGAAGGAAACCGAGAGACTTCATCTAAGTAAAGGTAAGGCTAAAAATTGTTTTCAGTTTTTGTTTTTTAGAAACACGATGCAAGTAAGTAGAAACTATTCAAGTATTTGAAAACTACATTTTGATAGACAACCTTTGATTAAAGCACCAGGACAAATATGTTCCTGTGAATATGAACCTCAGCAAGTCACTGATGTTAGTCTAAATGAAACTGAACTAAAACTTGCCTTCCTTAGTATCAGATTCAATTTTTTTTAATAATTTTTTTTTATATATTTTTTGTGATATTTTGACATGTTCAGATAAAATATTTTTTAGAGTTTGTAGCACAAATTATTCAC
>NC_024320.1:9695793-9696755 GCF_000523025.1 Cynoglossus semilaevis
GGCAGCATGTTTTAGGACCTAATCTATAATAAGTATCAGATAAATAAATATCAGATCAAATATTTTTTGCAGTTTTTAGCACAAATTATTTACCTGTCAGCATGTTTTGGGGCATAAACTTGCATTTTAAGTTATTTCTGGGACTTATTACTTTTTGCATTTTTTCATGATAAAAGTACTTACTTACTGGATAGTAAGTAAGATATTTTGAAATATTCAGAAATTTCATTTTTTAAATGGTCTAATTTGATAAGAAACATGCAGAAAAGATCACATTTTGAAATTTCTTTTTTTGAAAGATTTTCATCAAAATGTTTTACCATCTGAACAAAACATGACAAAATCAGATTTTACCAAAAGATTGCAAAGAAAAAAAAATCCTAATTTTTTTTCAAAATGTTCTAATTTGATGAGAAATATGCAGAAAAGATAAAAATTTACAATGAACTTCTTGAAAAAGTTTCATCAAAAATGTTCAGCATCTGAGCAAAACATGACAAATTCAGATTTTGGCAACAATTTGAAAGATTTTCATAAAACTTTTCACCATTTTCAGTATTTTGCGGAAAAATTCCAAAAAATGTCTCAAAATGTTTTAATTAAATGAGAAACAAATATTGCAAACAGACTAAAAATGAGATGCCAAATTAGGATTTTGCCTTAAATTTTAAATACTTTTTTTTCTAAAGTTTTAAAAAAGCATTAATTTGATGAAAAACATGCAAAAAAATAAATTTTGAAAAACAAAATTTATCATCATTTTTGAACATCAACGCCAACTGAAAAAGAAACACATTCTTTCCCCCCAGCTTTTGTCCTACATCTCTGAATGTGTCATAACTGGTCATACTCCTGGTCACCTGGGTTTGAGTTTTGTATCCAGGCAACTATAGACGAGAGATGGCTGACAAAGTTCTGACTCACCACATCGATCAGTAGACAGCTGGCACCCTACCACAGCC
>NC_024320.1:9696775-9706290 GCF_000523025.1 Cynoglossus semilaevis
GGTGCAGGCAATTTATTTCAAAGTGCAAAGCAACAAAACTTATTGGGTTACAGAAACAAGGAATAAACAAGACTAGGCATGAACTACAAGGTACAAACTAGTAACTCGAAGCATGAACTACAAACACGAACAGACTGACACAACAAACTGAGAGCACAGCACAAAACAGAGTGAGGGACAGAGGTGTATAGACCCAGGGCACCAGGTGACACCAGTGACACAGGTGATTGTGGTCACACTGATTAACTCACACAGCAGGAACAGGAAACAGACAGACGTAACAGTGACATTACAAAGTGGGTGAAACGTCACTGTTCAAAAAAAACATCACTGTTTGATTGTAGTAACCCTGCACCCCATACTGGGTAGCTTCACCCATGCTACCACTCCTATTCTCTAGTCTAGTCACACTCCTAGTCACTTCCTGTCTTTCTGCCATTTTTTCTTCTAGCAATCATACATATTGTATTTTATCCCCGCCTTCTGTCTGTGAATAATCATCCCATCATCTCTGTTTACCTTCCACATGATGGCCACTAGAATCTAACCTCAACAACTCAACAGCATGTGCCATGCAAACTGATCTCTTGAAACGGTTCCCCAAACCTTCCTGAGCCATGCCAATATTTTACAAAACAAAATACAACCACACACCACCAAACAAAAATATTCAAAAAAATATTTTTTTTTGCAATGAAATATAATTATCTTCCAGATTAAATTTACTCAGTCAGTGTGAAACCTGGGCCTGTTTAGTTGAACACAGCTTTGATATACAGTCACAGGAATTGAAGGAATACACACACAGAGATCTCCTTCAATAGCTTTGAGTCTCCCTCTTCTTTTTAGGGTTTTTAAGCCACCTGTGGCCACATAGTGTGTATATAATTGTTTTGCCTGTCATTGTCACATAGAACTAACAAGAACATGTATTTGCAGTAAATAAATAAATACTGGTTTTCAGAGAAATTGTGTGGAACTGGATTATTTTCCAAGGTACTCCTGATGATCTCTCACGACACACTAGTGTACCACAAAACAGTGGTTGGGAATCACTGTCTCTGGACGTTTTAATGTCTGAACTGAAACACTACAGTGGAATGAAATACCACAAATGCCATTCATATTAAGTTTTAGACCTTAGTAGTCTGACGCCGGTCTTAACACAGGAATTTAATAAGAAGATTGAAAAAATTACAGTAAATGTGTGTCCTCATGAACACACACTTACTGTGGATCTTATTAAAGATCCATATACAGTGCATGCACAATATTACTGTAGTTTGTACAATTGTAGTATCTTAAATATAGGTAGCATTTTTAGCAATTGTGTACCAGTTTTGGCTAATGTTTCATATTTAGAATTATTTTTTGTTAATTTCCAACTATTGTATTACTAACTACTACTATTCTATTACTTTTCTATTAAGTTTTTATTTTTACTATACTTTTACCTCAGGTATTTTGAGGAACTGCTTCATTTTCAGTTAGCTGTAAATGTCCATTTTTTTATCCTATGTCTAAATGATCAGCTAGCCTGTAACCTTTTTCAAAATTTGTGACCAACGTTTAATCCACTTGAAATGTGTACATAAAACCATCTGCAAGGTGTGAAATACATTTCATTTTCTCATTAACAAAGGCATTTGTAAAGAAAAGTTAAAAGTTCAGTTATGGGTTAAATATCAACAAAGCAGCTGAATCTCTGGTATACAATTCTTGTGAACTGTTAGCTAAAATTGAAGCTGTGATTTTACTTTAAAAGTACTAATCAAGTAACACTTACAGGTCTGATGATTTTGGATACTGCCCTCGCCTCATTTGTGGGTTTGATTCCGGTAGGTTATCCTGCTGTCAGTAGTTAGGCAGCAAAACTTGAGAGGTCAAGAGGGCTGAAAAATACAGACCATTCACCCTTCCCACAGGACATATATCAGACATATATCCAAAAATAAATATATACACAATCTACCTTCTTGAGCCAAGGTAAATGCAAAGGCATTTTAACTTCCCTTTAATAGTCCCATTGCTGCCCCCTAGTGGCGAAAGTGAGCGTGGGGTGACTTTACCTTGGAGGAGAAGGAGGAGATCTGTAGCTTCAGCTGATGTTTGGCTGCTGATGCGGGATGTGTCCAGGTAAAGAGACCTCTCGGTTTAAAAATCTGGAGCGCAGAGATACAGCAGGGACGCTGGCTTCAGAGTTTTCACAGCGGATAAGCGGCTGCAGGTCCGTCGGTCCACTTCCCAGTCCCGTCTCCGCTGAGTGTGTTGGAGGAAACATTTCGGCAGACTTTAACGTCAGTAGCTTTTGCTGGCTTCAGTGGTAAGATCCGAAAATATTTACTAGTTACACGTGAACTCAGCACTACTGACCAGCGCATACTTTACATTTACATTTGCTTTAGTAAAGTTCAGCTGTAAATCGTCACCTGAATATCGCCACATCAGGAACTTCCGAAAAGACTCGGTCTACAACGATTGAACTTGTATTTAATCTGAACCAGTTGTGAAGTAATGAAGGAATAATGCCCTGTATGTTTCAATGTGACAGACGATAAGATGCCGCTGAGGTCTCCAACACCGGGACTGACAAGGTTGAGGTGGTACAATCCACATCAGGGTCATCTAAAAATAATTACATATTAAATCGTTCCTCCATTTTAGGACTACGTGCTGAAATGTACAACCATCTTAAAAGAGTTTTTACATGAGAAATTACATGAAACTCCTACAAAAAGATCAGTATTAACAGTGCTACGTAATTTCCCGAAGGGGAGTCCCGAGGGATTAATAAACGTCTATCCAGTTACATAAGGTTCAAGCCTCGTGTGAGTTCTTAGGATGAAAATCAACTTATGTCGCGCCTTAAGAACAAAAGTCTGACGGAAGTCGAGGACCCACTGTAATTAAACCAAATCGACTAATTAAAGAACCTTTCGTGTCTTAAAAATTTAAGTATAAAGTGTGTATTTCAATTAAATTCACTTCATGCTGACATTCACTATCATGCAATGCTAAAAAAAAACCAACTAGAAAATAAGAGACAAAAAAAGAATTTCTTTTTCTAAACATTGTGAATACACTATATTGTTGACACAATATATAATAATGTAAAGAGCTGATCCCACTGGATAAACGATGGAATAACGTATAACAAATGGACATGTATATTTCTGCTGTACATGTAGTCTATGTAGTCAGTATAGATGAAACATTCTCTGTGTCCTCTGCTTTTGACCCATCACCAAAGTGAACAGTGGGCAGCTTTAAGAACCAGGGAGCAGTGTGTGGGGACGGTGCCATGATCAGAGCACCTCAGTGGGAACTGGGCAGCTGGTGGACTAGAACCTGAAGCCTTCCAAGTCCTAAGTCCGCTTCCTTAACGCTCCTGCACCACAGTCAGAGTAGTCCTCTGGGCTATATTACCATAAAGAACAGGGTTCCTACCGAGATTTAAACTCGGATCGCTGGATTCAGAGTCCAGAGTGCTAACATGAAACCGCCAGCAGGCTGCTGTCCTATTGGTTGACCTACTTTACATTTAACGGATGTTTTGCTAAATACAAAATCTATATATCATGTAAGAGCTGGAACTCTAGATAGAGACCATGGGATGGTCAGAGGAATGTTTACTGATGCCTATAATGGAGTGATAAATAGCTGGATTTTGGTATACACTCACTGAGTTACATTAGAGAAACTTATGGACGGTCGTTTGATCCTGTTCCTGGGATTCATGGAAGTCTCCATCTGTACAGGTCCATATGAAGTCTGAGCAGTTTGAAGATGCAGGTGGAGGAGATTAGTGGATGTAGTAAAAGAGGACATGGAGAGGGTTAGAGTAAAAGAAGAGGAGGCAGAGGAGATGGAGTCAAATGATCTGCTGATGAAAGAAGAATGTTTAAAAAAGTTATAGCAAGTTGTTATGTTTTGATGACACTTTCCTAAGCCTGTGTTTTCATGGTGGATTTGACATTGTCATAGTGTTCAACACTTACCAGCTTTGAAGAAGTAGGCGTGGCTACTCACAATCAGTGGCACTGAATTTTGCACTAATCTGTGTGAAATATTAGTAATCAGATGGAAAGAGAGAGAGAGAGGGAAGTGAAAATGGGAAAGATTACACAAGTGAATTTGGTTCAGGAATTATATAAAGTTAATGTCCTTAATCATTTTTATCTTGTGTGTACAAAAGCCAGGATTCTACCCCTACATGCTTTAGGTGTCAGTAGAAAAAACTGCTTGTTGTTTTTTTCTTTTTATGGCTCAGTGTGAAAAGTGCATTTATCGAGGAAAACATCAGTTCCTTGTGGACTATAAACAGTGCACACTGGTGGCATAATTTATAGTGTACTCTTACTGTGCAAAGCCAATCAGACAGCCTCTGTGCTAAAATGCAAAAGATAAGCTGAAAGTGTTAAATTAAATGACAACAAAATCCTTGGCACGCCTGTCTGAGCCGGTTATACCACTTCCCTGTAAGTTGCAGCTCTGCCTTTGTTAACACAGTGTAATTAACAGTGGCTATAAAGTCGTCAGTGTGGCTCAAACAGAAGTGAAGCTGCTGGTGAGTGTGCTGTGTTACCATTTCAACAATTTTCCTTTTAGGGTTTTCCCTGGCTCCTCAAGAATAGGTGTGGTGTAGGTTAGTGTTGTAATCTTTTCTAAACACAGATTGAAACAAGTTTTCTAGCAAAGTGCAGCTTGAAAAACCTAACTTTGGGTCCAGTGGGTCTAGTCTTAATCCACCGTAGGGGTTTTCTTTAGTCTGATCTTGTTAGCTAGAGGTTATTATTTTGGTTTGTGGAACTTGGCAAGATCAATTTTGGCCAATTCCATTTTATTTTAGTCTACAGAAACATGAAGGGAGTGGTTTAGTCTACAGAGTGGTCCAATTCCATTTTATTTTAGTCTACAGAGTGGAATGGCACAGAGTGGTATGGCAAATATACTTGGCATTCTTTGCATGTTTAATTATTTTTAATACATTTAATCACAGCTTGTCACGAGTGTCATTTAGACACATCTTCAGCGTGAACCTGATAGACACCGTCTGTCCTGTGAGTGGACTGTCTAATCAGTCGAAGTTTAATTCGTTAATTACTTAGATGGCTAATGATCCCAGGTGTGATAAATGTAACATAGCTTGTTGTCATGCACAACATACCATGTGACTCCTCCACTGATGTAATGTTGCCTGTCGGTTCACATCACTGTTTCCTAAACACATATATCAGTTACTCGCAGTGATGTGTGTGTGCAGCAGAAACTTGGACTCTGAGTGACAGAAACAAAAAACTGTGCATGAGGGTCTCAAGTCGTGGCTACAGAGCTTAATAAAAGTCTGTGAAAAAGTCTTGATAACTTACTTACATGAACTTTTCTTTATAGGATTAAGTGTGTTCAATCACACTTGAAATTTTATGTGAATATCATTACTTTACTATAGTGTACTATACTATACTAGACAGTACTATACTATATGGATACAAATGTACTGAGTAAGTATGTCTGGCACAATTTTCTTTCTCTCAGGATTTCAACCCCCACATACTCTTTCACCCATTACACAATACACTCCATCATTTTAAAACACTAAGTTTTGATCCATAAAACTCTGAAAGTAGAAGATGTTTTGTACATTTATTGAAGGGCTATAAAAGGCTGTAAAATAAAATGTGACTCTTATTTTCCAACAGAACTTTGCTTTTGATCCATGTTCTTTCAGCAGAAATCATTCTGGCATCAGGCTATTGATATTCATGCAGTACAGTGAGTATTTTGGTTTGATGACTACAACTTTGAAGTAGCTGTTGGTAACCTGGAAAAAATAAATCATATTCTAAGGTGTTTATTGAGCTCCATGAGACTCCAAGTGGAACACTGTAAAACAGAACAGAACCCATCTTGGAGGTGTATGATAAATATATATATGTATAAATATGTACACTGGATTGTATATTTTTTCCTCCTCTTTGCCGATGTTAGTTGACAAGCCAACGTTAGTTGCTAGACAATATCAAAATGTTTGTAAGTACATTTGTCCTTAAGGGTTTAAAAATGTCTTTTTATGTGTTTGAACGGAGTCTCGTCAGCACAAATTGCCCAGAGCAGTTTGCTGCTGAATATTTTATGCCAGCATTGTGTCATTTAGAACTTCAGACCTAATCCATGATTTATAACACCATCATCCAACATGCAGCCAAACTGAGCAGTTGTGCAATATTTTTTGGTTGATTTTGACAGACCACCTGGTTGATGTGGTAGAGAAATCATCATTCCTGTGACAAGGCCTTTGTTGCAACTTGTTTTTAATTCTTCATAATTCAAGTTTGCACTTTAACTTTGTTGTGTTTATGTGAGTGGTTCTGCCACAGTTAATCAATCAGCCTTCAACTCCAGCAGGGACAAAAATGTATATATAAGTGCTGCTCTATAGAAGCCAATTAAAGTTGAGCATTGCATCAGATAATCTGTGATAAATAGCTGATTCTGAATAAACTAGCCATATAATGTGGAAGAAATTCAATGTAAACAAAAATGGTACAGGGTGTCCTTGACTTATACACTACAACAATTCTGTTTGCTCAGCAGGACACGACTTGATATTCACCATAGGTCGTAACTTACATACTGTATATAAATATATGTATGTATCTATGTCACTCACCTATACTAACACAGTGGTAACATCATGCTGTAGGACATAAAAACATCATAAAGGTCTGACTTAAGCCTGGGAGTCATAATGAAGGGCCAACCAGTCTCCGTGCGAAATTTGTTTTAAGACTTAATAAATGTATTGGAGATGGCAACATAGCCACAAAACACCAAAGGTGTGCTGTTATATATTGCGCATCATGATTGCTCGGGTCCAATAAACCGGAATCATAATTTCTTAACGCAAAGTGTGAACAGAAAATAAAATCTGATGTAAAATTATAGCAGCTGAAACGGAGATAAACCACTATCTCAACTAAATAACTATCAAAAAGTAAAATAAAAAGAAATACAACATGTTATTTCTGTCACTAACAAGTGCTGTAATACAAAATTGAACCACTGTTTTTTAGATGATAAAGAAAGAGGTCGTCACCGTGTAAACGGGAAAAGGGGAAAGTGTCACAGGTCACATGCCAGAGGTCTAGATGCTGGTGAAGCTCCTTGATTCGTCACATTTGAATTTCACTGATATGTATTTGCACACTTTCTCGTGCATTTCAGAGAGGTCTTGAAACAACTTCCCGACAACAAACCTCAGCTTGGTTTAAAGTGTATAACGCAGAAACTTTTTCTGTTTCAACCACATGGACAAGAGTTTTTTTTGTCATCTGTCATGCTCTATGTGCTGTCCAGAGTTATTTGTTCGCTACTGTACTTTATAAAGTCAGTCTGGAGTTAGTTAGGATCCTAAAAAGTAATAAAACATTTATTGAAATCTTTTGTGTAGAACTTCATGAATGTTAAGAACAACTTGCCCTAAAGTAGAGTTTAAAACATATTTTTCCCATTGTGCGTGATATTTCTCAGGATTCCTGGGAGGGGAACTCCTTTATTTTGGAAATTAGAAACAGGTTTCTTGGGTCATTCAAACTACATCTGCTGACAATCTATTCCACCTGTTGTTTTTAAATGTTGTTTGGGAATATCCTGACATGACTTTATCTTTTTTAAGTCCTAATGTTAAGTCCGTCATTAGAATGAATCACTGGATTATCGCTTATTCCTATTGAGCAAATCCAACTGACAGTAACATTTTGTCATGTGTGTTTCAGTTGGAGCCTGAAGTCGTCAGGATGCTGTGGCTGCTGATCCCTCTGCTTCATCTGAACGACTGCAGAGTCAGTGTTGCTCAGAGCGCAGCGTATGAAGAAGGACGTGACCCTGGTGAGTGTGTGCTACATATGTACTGTACCGCGTACGTGACTAAATATGACTGACTAAAAGTTAAATATGCATGAATAAAAGAAATGAAGACGTAAGAAAGAAAGTGCAAGCTGCTTGGTTTTTATTTATTATTTATGCATTTTTCTACTTCTTGCAAGAGATTTATGGTTTTTGAAACTAGAATTAATGAACAAAGAGAGAGTTTTTAGGACTTAGGCTGTCAAGAGGAGACTCGGAATAACACATTTTCTATCTGAAGAAAAAAAAACTATGTTGCAAAGTTTTTTATAAAATATGGCACAAACCATGACATGGTGGCATTAGACTATGAACTGCTGTTCATGAACCCCCCCAAATTCAGTAAACACAATTTTTCACAAAGAGGTGACCTTTGCCCCACCCTTGACTGTGAACCTCCTGCCAAATTCTGGTATCAAAGTTAAAACCAACAAATAGCAGGTGAGCAGGTTGTAAAATAATCTTCACGTCACGCCTGTATTGTTGAATATTATTTGAAAGTTTTACTCTGGTTGTTATTTACATTTCTGCTCTGGCAAAGGTTTATTAGGAGTGACGGGTGCACACTGAATTGATGAACAGGTCGATCAACTTAGGTTGCAACCAAACTAGAAACTATAAAGCCTTATTGTGCTGTGTTGGTGGGAATAAAATGTCACGTGACAGTTTTAAAGAGCACTGTTGGCTGCTGTTACAAACATGACAGTTACCTTGTTTGGTTTTTTTCCTGCTTGAAACTTTTTCAGTGAACGCATTGCCTGACAACCTTAATAGTCATCAAAAGTCAATAAGACGAGTTGCTTGCAGAGCAGCAGCATCATTTGCCTTGTGTCCATTGTTTGTTTGCCAGGAACAATTAATTGACACAGGCCAGTTAATTGCTCATTTGCTTATTAAAGAGCCTCAGGGCACAGTGTTTATTTTTTACATTTATTTTTACTGTAGACAGATTTTCTGTGACAGCAAGGCCTCACATCTACAAGTGTCGTTCACCAAACATGGAGGACTTCACTTGCTGGTGGTATCCACTGGACAACCTGACTAATGCTGAGGACGTTTCCTACATCCTCACCTACTCCATTGGGTTTGTATAGAACACTGCACATTTTTTTTCTATATTCATTTTTTTATATAATAATATATTTCTTATATAATAATTATAATAATAATAAAACTACATGACACTTCAGAGTTCATTAAGGATAACATTAGAAATATTTGGTGAACGTTTGGTGTGTTTTTCTTGGCAAAATATATAATAATATATACATATACAAAAGTAAAACATGTAGACGTTAGTCATTTTCTCAAATCTTGATTTGACAAGTGACGGCTCACCACTTTATACTGAACTTTTCAAGTAAATATCCAATTCAGTCAGTGTCAACAACAGTCAACAATGTCATGTAATATTGTGAAAAGTTTCAGGTCTTGGGAGAAATGTATGTGTCCGTGGGTCAACGTGTATGGCCATTAAGTCCTCGCTTCAATTATAAATGACTTGGCTACGTAGGCTCGATATCACATAGGTTTGACCCAAGGACTCAAGGTTCTTTATTATCATTACAACACGTTAGACATGAGATGAATGAAATTAGTTTCCCTTCTCC